>NC_048895.1:13416910-13441975 GCF_011077185.1 Oxyura jamaicensis
CGGGTCCCCCTCTCCGGACCCTCCCCTTGGTCCTCCCCATCCCTTCCATCCCAGTCCTCCCCATCCATCCCCTCCCGGTCCTCCCCATCCCTTCCCTCCCGCTCCTCTCCATCCCATGCCCTCCTCTCCCTCCCGTTTCCCCACCCCGACGCCCTTCGGGTCCCCTCGGTGCTGTCCCCACGTCCCCTCTCCTTGTCCCTCATGTGGGCATCCCGCCCGGCTGCTGTCCCCCCGCTGTCCCCCCGGGTGGCAGGGGGCTGTGGGGCTGGACCCTCTCAGGCCGGGGCCATTTCGAGGTGCCTGGCCTCCTGGCTCCTTTTGGCTCCCAGCTTCTTGCACCTGAGCTGCAATTTCTTTCTTTGCTTTCTCCCCCTTCCCTCCCCTTCATCTGTTTATGGAAACGATTTACAACCGGCTTACACGGGCGGCCTGATCCAGGCCTTCCCGCTGGACGGTCAGATTAACCGAGGGTCCTTCTGATAAAGATAATTACAAGGGGACTCCGCATTAACTTTGCATTATTAAAGAAAGACCCAAATCTCCCCTCGCAAGCTGTTCCCGGGATTAACAGAACAATAACTTTCATTTAGGATAATTGCCGTGGCCGGCGCTGGGGGCTGGCGGGGGGGTTGTCTTCGGGCGATCGCGCTTCACACCACCAGCGGGAGGTGGGAAACGGGGGACATCGCGCCCCCGAAGCCACCAAGGTCCCCGTGGGCTGGGCGTGCAGGGACGTTCCCACCCAGGGCTGCCCCCCACCCGCCCGGGGATGGGTCTCCCCATGTCCCCTCGGGCACCTTCACTTCTCCAGAGTGTTTTTGCCGCAGGTTTGCTGGAAGTGGAGACTTTCACTGCTAGGCAGGGAGGATCTGCCACAGTAATTAGAAGCCCTAATCCGGCCACCACCCACAACAAATTTCCTGTCCGAGCAGATATTAGTGGATAAAACCCTAATTTTTGACGTTGTCCCAGAATCAGCTTGATTTCAGCAGTTTACGTTAAGGCTGAGCTGTTGGGAGAGATGATGAAGCCTTAAATATGCATATGGCCTAGTCATTTGGAAAGTTTGGGGATAAAGCACGCGTAATTGCTCCTAATCAGTTTATGAAACATAAAAGCTCAAACCCAAGAGAAAGCCGATAGATGCAGAAATGGAAATAGCGATTAAACCTCCCCGAGGTGGCCTGGATACGGCCGCGGTGCCGCGGGGCACCAGGGATGCGCCTACTCCGGGCACACGGCTCCGGGACGGGGCAGGGGGGGACACGGGTGGTGCCAGGTCCCCTGGCCGTGGTGGAGAGGGGCATCTCCGAGGGGCATCTCCACCGGTCCTTTAGACAATAAATCAGTTAAAGGATATCTTGATATACGCTCATCAGATAGGATTATCTGGGATTAGACTAATCAGTAAATGTTTCTCTGCTCATTATTTTCCAGGGAAGATTTTCAGCTGATTCTCCGACGCCGAAAGATTATTAATCGCTTAAAGAGCAGAACATCAAACATCGCTCTTGCTCTAATTTCCCTGCGGTTCCTTCCCCCCTGTGGGCAGGGCATATGTGCCAACCAGACCAGGAGCCCGAGGGTGCCTCAGCACCCGGGACCCATGCCCTGCAGCACCTCAGCATGGCACCGCAGGGGCACCGGTGGGATGGGTGCCCAGGGCTGGTCCTCCAGACCCTGGGGCAAGCCTTGCCAAGTCCATGTGGGATTACCGTATGCGCTGAGTCCCAAGCCAGCAGCCACCGGGGTTTGGGGGCGCCTGTCTTTGCAGGGATGTGAAGGGAAACCTCAGAAGGATGCCCACTCACCACAGATCCACCTTCTGTAGCGATGAGGAAGGGGAATCAAGGAGGAGGCACTGAAGGGACTGGTTTAGGGGATTAGTAATGGGATAAGGCAGCTTTCACCTCCCTGGTTTAGATATGAATCAGGTCAATAATAAAGGAGAGTCTGCACCAGCTGACAGTTCGTGGCTGCTCGGGGTGGAAGAGCCTCCATGGACAGGGAGCGCACAGCCACCTTTGGACCTGGGCTGGCAGCCTCGGCCAGGCGGTCCCTGCTGGCTCCATGCCATGCACCCCACATCCAGCTCCTGCCCGGGTAAGCGGGATGGGAACACCAACAATTTGGCAACGGGGGGGAATGTGGGGAGAGTTTACTGCCTCAGCAAGCTCAGACAGAAGGAAAAGGGCTTTTCTTCCACCTCCTCCACATCCTGCTGGGAAAGCGATGGCCAAATAGTCTCCATTTGGGGGTGATGGATCTGTGGGGACAGGTGGCACGGCCAGGTTAAACAAATGGCGATATCTGTGCTCACAGCGCTGCTGTGCTGCAGGGAGCGGATCCTTTCAGCCCCGCGGTGATGTTGGTGAAAGGCAGCATTTGAGGATGCAGGAGCCACATCTGGCCGCGCACTCTGCCTGCTGTGCTGGAGTGCTGCAAGCTGGGCTTAGGGCGAGCGCCTCGTCAGCCCTAATTTGGCACTGGAGGGGGTCCCTTTCCGCATCCCAGAGACAGCCCTACTAATTCCTCCGCACAGCTTTCTGTCTTAAGACATTTGCCGTTGATTAAAAAACAGAAGAGCAGTCACGGTTTAAGTGGAGTTTAAGAGCAAACCATGCGCCGGGGAACAGGGCTCTCACATCTGGAGTGCCGCAGATTTAATCAAACTGCTGGGAAGTGCCACGCGCAGACAGCTGTCACAGCAGCCTGGAGCCGATCCCCTAATTAATTCCTGGCCAAACACAGGGCAAACAAATGACCATCCAGGTGGTACACCTGCAGCCGCGTGATCGGCAAGCAGCAAGCAAGCAGAGTTGGGGATGCTCTCCCTTGGTGGTACCCGTGCCCACTCCGCTTGTTTCTGCAACCTTCGGAGCAGCATCCTACAAAACGTGGGTTATGGGGAAACAAGGCAGGTCCTGGTGCTCCTTGGTGCTCTGTCACGGCTCATTAATGCTAATTGAAATGGCTGCCGGAGCTGGGACTTGGGAGTGCTGGGCACACGGCAGAGCTGGACTGGGAATATCCGACCGCGAGGAGCCCCAAACTAGCCGATGGACTGTCCCCTCCAATTAGCCCCACAAAGGAGCTCTTATTCCTCCGCACTATGCTTGTCCCATTACTTTATCTTATTATTTTTTGATCATTCCTCCAAAATGTGCTAATTAAACAGAAATCATCAAGTCAATTAGAGAAACACTCATTAAAGCAGAAAAGAAAAGAAAATATAAGCAGAAGAGAAGCGGCTGCAAGGCTCCCAAGCACGCACAATAGCTGCCACATTCATTACATCAGCATCTCCCCAAAGAGGGGTATACATTGTCCGACGGGTTCAGGCCCTGGAAATTAAACTTCCCAAGGAATGGAGTCAGATTTCTTTTTGTTTTAATGGAAAAAGCTGAGCCTTACACCACCTTTTTAGGTTTCTTTCACATTTGAGAGAGCAGAGAGATGTTTGGTCCCATGAAGGTCTCAGGTCAAGGACAATGAAACTTGCTGGAAGAGCTTTACCAACCTTAGCGAGTTTGGAACTGAACCTATGTTGTTAACATCCTTCTGGTCTGGAAGATTTTCAGCCAGTTTCTTCATTCAGAAGGTTAGCTTTTGATGGTAAACCTGCTCCGTGCTCCATGTGAAACCATGCGGGAGGGACCTGTCCATGGCCATTCAGCGGGACAGTGGCAGAGCCAGGGGACAGATCCTGCTGGACCCTAGTGCAAGCATATCGCCCAGGTGCCACAGCTGTTACTGCTGCTCATCATGGGAATGGTTTTAAACTGAAATAGAGCAGATTTAGGCTAAATATTAGGAGAAAATTATTCACCATGAGGGTGGTGAGGCACCGGCACAGGTTGCCCAGAGAAGCTGTGGATGCCCCATCTCTGGAGGTGTTCGAGGCCAGGCTGGATGGGGCTTTGCTCACTGTGGTCTAGTGGAAGCTGTCCCTGTCCATGGCAGGGGGTTGGAACCAGGTGGTCTTTAAGGTCCCTTCCAATCTAAACCATTCTGTGATTCTATGACCCTAGACTCCACGGCAGACACACCGGATGCTTCAATGGGAATCCTAGACGTGGCCTCAGGACTCCATTCTCCTGCCTTGGCTACCTGAAGCAGCACATAGGGCAATAAGGCATACCCAACCCCAGTTGTGGCTTGGAAAAGCTGGGTTGGTTTGGAGGCACTGATCCCAGGAGGTTGAGGAGTGATGGAGAAGTGCCCAGGGGCTGGCAGCAAGAGGTCCTGGTGAGAACCGGCTGCTCTGCTGGTGCCTTGAAGGTTGCTTTTCCCCCTTGTCCGCCTTCCAGCCTCCTTTCTCCCCCAGCCACCTCAATCCACCCAGCCACCAAGCCACCCTCTCTTTCCATGACTGCCATGGTGAAATCCAGTCAAACACATGAAATGGTGATTCCACTGTTTCTAATGTCTCTTTTGGGGGCAGGGAAAGGCAGACTTCACTTTATTCTGCCACAATATGGTGGAGAGCCCAGCCCAGATCTGGGTGAAGGTGTCACCCAGTCCCTTGCATTTCCAAACCAGTTCAGCCATGCCTAATCGTAGGCGCTGCGCTATGAGACCTGACAGGGTTCCTTCTCCTTTAATTAAGCTCCAAGTTTGCTATCTGAGTGCCGTGCCATATGGTATTGATTTTTCGGCTCCGTGTGACAGCACTTGCCATGAAAGCAGCTAACCTAATTAAAGACGGGGACACCGCGCACGCAGGCGGCTACTCTCACTCTTCCCTTTAATGCCGCGTTCTGGAGCCGCTCTCCTGGGCACAAACAGGTGCCAAAACGTGGGACCTGGCTCGGCTCCGAGGACAAAATCCTCCGGCCATCACCACCCAACGTCCTGGTGCTTGAAGGCGAATCCAAAGGTTGAGGGCATTATCGGCCCTTTACCGATAAAACCCCATCCCAAAGAAACCAGCTGGAGGACCTGTAGGAGTAAGATAAAAATAACATCAATTGTAAGCCCAAGTATGGATCCTCCTTCTCATACGAGTAGAGGCGTATGGGCTTCTTCAGCTCCTTCACTGGAGGCACCCAGTTGTAAAATGTGCGCCAAGCAAAGCACAGCCATTATTTCGTGTGTGTGCACTTCGTATTTTTCCTATAATAAAGGACACGGAGCATGAAGGACTTCCCGGCTTTCCTACCAGATTCTGCTTTTTGCTTTGATGTGATTTCTGCAACATAATCAAGGTGGACCTCCAGGCCAAAACTGAATGTATTGTCCAAAATGAACAGACTGAGTGTTGCTGACAATGAACGTAATCACCTCAAACAGGGGCTTGCACTATGGGTATTGTCACACTCCAGGAAAAGGAAGAAAAAGAATTAAGAGGAAGAAATAAGCATCCCCGTTGTGGGATCATTGTCTGCAAGTCTCGGAGTTTTGGCTGGATTTTGAAGGTGAAAAAAAATAATTTGTATTTTCTTCCAATTTGAAAATGGCAGCAGGCACTCTCATTGCCTTCTGCTTGGTGCCTCAGGTGGCTCCAGTGACATTGCAGGAGGGATGCCAGGCCTTCAGGTTTATTCAGCACCCCGTGCTCCCCTTCCTTTGCTGTTCCCACAGTGCTTAACCAGCCAAAGGTGAAGGAGCTAGGGAGGCTGCAGAAAACCTGGGAGATGCCTTTTGCTCTGTAGGAACAGTTCAAGGGGAAAGAAAAGCCGAGCCCTGGTGGTAATGATATTTTTCCACATGGGTAAAGGTATTGATCTGGGACAAACAACACCCGGCTGTGCCTCTGCCTGTGCTGCGGAGGAGGAGGAGGGACAGGAGACACGCAAGATGCTGGAGGCAGAAGTTGGAAGCTGTGGTGTCTCTCCCAGGGCAATTCCCCTGGGGAAAGCTCAGACCCCAGCAGATCTGGATCTCTGCTGTGCTTGGAGCAGTTCCTCCCACCTCTGCCCTTCCAGAAACAGCCGGGTGGCCATACATCAATACATAAATGTGGTATTTATTGCACAGAAGTGATGGGATGCCCCCAGGAATGTCATACACCCTACGGACCAGGCACCATACTGGTCTGAGAGGAAACATATAGGGGTGTGTTATTAGTGTCTTGTCACTGAGTGGACAAAGTGGTTTAGGAGAGCACAGGGCAAGGCACGCATCCTGCCCAAAGAGCTTAACTTCTAAGCTTTAATCAGAAGAATTAGGGCTTTACTTTGGCTCTAATTTAATCAGAAAGAATAGCGGAGGTGGTCGTGCCATTTCATGGGCAGGGTGCTATCTGCTCGGGGGGTTTTCCCTCTCGCTTTGCCTTCCCCCAGCAGCACCCCAGGTGGCCAAGGTCCTACCACTGGTGGCAGGCAGCATTCTGGTGGCAGGGCTCCCCTGGGGGAGCTGCCCGGGCTGGCTTTGCTCTCCTGTTGGAGGCTCTGCTCTTGGTGGGCTCCCACAAGGCTGTCGGAGGTCTCAGCTATCTGGAACCATGCGGTGGATGTGATGGGAACATCTGATGGAGGTTCCACCAGGTCTCCTACAACTCTGCTCGCTCAGTGCTCTCCTTTAGGCCATTTCATTGCCAGCAGGACTGCAGCCTGGCACTTCTGTGGGGACTGTTAGTGTTAGGTTAGAGGTTGGACTCGATGATCTTGAGGTCTCTTCCAACCTAGAAATTCTGTGATTCTGTGATTCTGTGATTCTGTGATTCTGTGATTCTTTAGCCCAACTTCTGCACCTGTGCAGTGCTGAGGCGGAACCCATTGCTTTTCTCCCCATATCCACACCCATCTCACCTGCCACAGCAACATCAGACAGCACCCTGGATGTGAGCATCTTCCCAGCCGCTCTCAGTCCTCCTTGCTGTACCCACAGAAGTGGCTCTCATCGTACCAAGCAAAATCTAATCAGGCCTGTACATAAAACGGAGGGTGAAAAAAATAGCCCCGAACGTATTTTTAAATAATACCAAAAAGCTGTAAGTATTTGGTCGGCCTGCTTGTTCTTACTGCCTGGGATCAGCCCGATTATTCAGGGATTCATTTTTATTTCTGAGTTTTATTTATTTTTTTCTCATTTAACAGCTGCACATTAATAAAAACTCCATTTATTGGAGGATTTGGCTGGGATTGCTATAATAAAATAGAAGGATTTGTGCCGGGCACTAAAAGAACTCTCTGCAAAAAGTAGTGTTTTTCCAGTGATTAGGAGCGCCAGAACATATTGTTTTGCCGTGTAGCCCCGTCACTGCCGGGGATGGTGACAGATGTCTTGTGTTAATGTTGAATGATTAAATGCCATTTCTGAAGCCACTCCCTAGCTGCGGAGCACGGTGCTGCTTCACCCACACAATCTGCCTTCAATCTGTTCCCCTTGCTGAGAGCATCCCGCCTTTGTGCTCGCTGAGAAACCCCCGGCCCAACCCAGGCCATCGTGGTGTCCCTCACACATGCCACTAGCGTGGGCACTTTGGTGGGACCAGCCCAGGACTTTACTGCACCCAGCTCCTTCCACACCCCCAGCTGTGTTCCCCTCGCTGTTTCCTTTCCCTCCCTTATCCCACCAAATCTCTGCAGCCCACCAGCCGCATCCTGCTCTGCCCCCCACCAGGTAGGTGACCCAGCTGGGGAGGAAAGCCCTCTGACCAGGAGGAGAACGTGGGCAGGCCAGCAGCGAGGTGGAAATGGTGGCTCGCTGTTGTCCGCCCAAAATTTCACAAGCAGCAATGCTCCTCTTCTAACAGCCAGCTCCAGGCTCCGAAAACACGCAGAGTGATACCCAGAGAGACGCGCGTCGATCCTTGATCAGAACATCTGTATCCTCTGCGAGTATATTGTCTTTGCAAAACTGTTATCTGTTTGGCATCTGTTGCAATGCCCTACTCCAACAGCACAGCGCTTGGGACCCCCGCACACACGCCATCTAAGTCCAAAGGCAGCGCGGAGGACAAATCAGGCTGTTTCTCCAAATACAGCTGATGCAGCGGGGGGGAGGGAGGAGCAGGCTGGTGAAGATCTGGCGGTTCACGTGCATTTACACATGCCACCAGCCAAGGGTAGAGCGTGGTCAGGGGCTCTTGGGCCAGCCCAGAGGTGCAGAAAGATGCTGAGGAGGGGAAAGACCCCAGCCGTCCATACCATCCATACCATTTTCCGTGGTGGGTTGGCTCCATGCACCCTGTGGATTCAGGGGCAAGGTCCCCACGTCCCCCAGGACCTGGTGCCACTGAAGGCACCTGCCCTGGGCTGCAGCGACCTGGCTGTGCAAAGCTGAGCAGCGAGGGGTCCAAATGGACGAATTTCCACCACCTCTGCTTTAACAAAGCACAAAACCTGCCACCACCCCCCTAATCCGTCGGCCGACAGGTCAAGTAAAAGCAGGTTGCCCACTCGCTTTCACTTCTCCCCCAACTTAATCTGAGTGCTAAATTACAAGTTGATAATGGGTTCCCATTAATTATTGATTTTTCAGATAATACTTGTTAAAGTGGAATTAACGCTATTGTTTCTGAACAAATACTGCCCAAATACTGTGTTTAGCGGGCTTGTAATCAGCTTTACCCACTTCTCCTCTAATCTGATTGAAACAGATTTCCTACCAAATCTTTTTTATCATTTTGTTGATATTAAAAGGTCACATATTTGTGCCTGCCCAAAAGTTTAATTTAAGTTACTGCAATTGATTATCATTACATGTTCGCACACGAGCGGCAGAGTGCTGATGGAAGAAACTTTAATTTAGATTGGAAATAAAGAAGAGAGAAAACCAAAGATGTACACGTTTCATGGCGTTCGGTGAGTGATGCTAGGCATTGTACATTTTAGCTTATTTTCCCAAGCTCTATATTATGATTCTGTTCATCATAATGCCTTTTGACCCACTGCATTTACTCCATCATAATTATCCTTTAATACTCTTATAAATGAACTTTTAGCTTATCTTCTGTTAATTCTCAGAACAAGCAAAGCACTAACGTAACAAACAAAGCCATCTAAATAAAGTGTTTAACCCTTCCGGTGGCTTTCCCTGATTATTGGAAGGTGGGCCATGATTTTAGGAGGTAGAAGGCTTAATTACACCTCCTCTTGGGCAGTGCAGAGCCTGTGAAGGAATTTCAGCCCCTCTTCAAGCAAAGTCGCATTGAACAACTCTGTAGAAAGGAAAAACAATGAATTAAAACCAAAGCAAAACCAGTTGGCAAGAGTATCACGGATCAGTCCGGGATTTCTGCAGTGTGGGGCAGCTGCCCAAGCTGAATGGCACACAGGACCTCAGGTGAGCGAGTTAGCAAGGGAAAGTGGAGGTGAGTTGTCTCAAGCACTTGAGAGGCTTTGGTTCAACTTGCAGTCTGGCTACAAGCTTTCAACAAGCCCTTGGGTGACTCAATTCTCTACAGCAGGTGGAGAGGACATCCCTGCTGGGTCTGTCCTGTACACCCACACCTCAGAGCTGAGACCGTCTTCCACAGTGCAGCTGTAAAAAAGCTTACAAGCATCACGGTCCTAAAAACTATGCTGTCTCCCACCTTGTTACTCCTCCACAACTGTGCTCAAGCCGCGATGAGAAATAGGGACACACCAGATTGTTCCACTTACGGTGTTTCAGAGTTTGGCATATAATCACATCTCAGCTATGAGCACGAGAAAGGTTTCTATAAATACTAATATTCCAGCAATACGATATCTCAGGAGCACAAACACCAGGGTTTGTAGCTGTAGATGGGTGCAGACAAGATGCTACAGACCACACTGGAGATGCCATCTGCCAGCAGAGTCCTCCTTGTCCTTTGTAACCCAGGAGGGACAAGAGCCTCCAGTACCCCCAGTGCCTTGGACGCCTGCCACCAACCCGGCGTGTCGGACTCTCTCAGACTCTTCTGCAGATGGCAAAGCTGCAGCCCATCTCTGCTGTGACCTGATTTCCCTGATCCACCTCGTGACGAAGCGCGAGGTAGCTGGCACTGCTCAGCGCCTTGGGGGACAGGCGGCCAGGTACCCCATGGCACAGAGAGCCCTGCTGCCCACAAATTCCTCTACATCGCAATCAGCGACAAGACCAGTATGGGATCTGTGGTGCAAGGAGGGGTCACGTCCTCGGCAGGAGAAGCCTGCTGCTGCTAGCGATGTGATTGCAGCTCCTCTCGCTGTGGTCACTGGTCTCCTTGCTGTATTTATTTATTGGCACGACAGGCAAAGCAAGAGAGGGCCCTTTTCCTGCAGTGTTTGCTAAACCTGGAGCATTATTTTCCCTGAGGGAGCTGAGACACTGAGGTTAAAGACCAGATCCAATACAGGCTTTGGGCTTGGTCTCAGACTTGAGATGTCGCCACCAGGCCGCTGTCACAAAATGGCTCCCTGTCCTCTCCTCCAGGCCGGCAACCTGAGGTCTGCATCCAGCAGGCACTCAGCTACTTCAGGATTTCCTTCTCCACACACATCCCTCATCTGCCTGTTTCAAAGGAGAATTGTTTTCTCTTTTAATCAGTTCACTGGAGAGTATCTCACCTGCATAATTCCTGAAAAAAAAAAAAAAAAAAAAAAAGAGTTTGCTAGAGGTGTCTCATTTGAGACAATTCTTTTAGCAACTGGGTAAACTTTGCAACTTGCTAGTGAATGTCAAACAGATTTTCATGGAAATTTGGTGATATTCAGTGAAAAGATATTAGCGTGCATAATGAGAAAATACCTAATTCTCCCAAAGAAGGTTTTATGTCTATAAGTGCATTGACAATAACCTGGAAGGGTGAGATTATAGCTAGCAATGCCACGCAGACCTCCAAAGGAGATTAACTCAGGAGTTTTGTTATTAAAGGTGTACGGTAACTCCACTGTAGTGAGAGATACTAAATAGCACTAAAAAAAGGTTGAGCAGCACTGGGAGACACCTTGCCTGCATTGGTGCATGTTCCAGTAAAAAAGGTCTCAGTGAATGGCAAATGAAACAGCCTTCCTCTTTGGTCCCCAGCCCATCTTATTTTCTCTCTAATATTATTTGCCCTCACAAAATCCTGTTATAGTCTTTCCCCTGGTTTTGACAGCAAGATGATGATTCCTTCCAAGCCACAGGGCTGGATCCTCAGCTGCTGCGAGCTGACCCAGCTTTGCCAGCTAATGGGACTAGGCTGACTTACATCAGCTGGGAATCTGGTTGCTCCCCTGCTTCACGTGGAACGGACTCACAAAGATTATCACTGAGCTTTAAGACTATCATGTTTTTGTTGTAAAGAAATCACCCTAAAAGCATTTTTCCCTATTCGTTTTTTAAGAATCCAATCCTCTGTTGTAGCTTAGGGAGAAGCAATTTCCTGATTACCACCAGCAGAGCCAAGGCCAACTTGAGAAATTTGTGTTTATTTTCTGATAACATAATCCATATTCCACAGAATTTACCACGTGAAATATACTCCTGTGTAATACCAAAGTGTTAATGGCAGGGAGTAAAACCACAAGCTGGTTTGAAATGCAGAGATTTTGAAGGAAAAGATAGGAAATCACATAATGCAGCTCCCTAATCGTTCGACAATAAATGATCCTTTTATCCGATTATTATTTTGGTTGCGTGTCTTTAGCAAAATGCAGCAGTTACCCATTCCCCAAAGCATTTGGATCACAGCTGTGACCAAAGAACTGTGGCCTATACCAAGAAAGCTGGGTCCTGGTTCTTCATTACCCCATGCACAAGCTGAGCTCCTCAAATTTTAGTACTATCAACGGTAGGAAACATAGGATCACATGCTTAATTGCTTGAAATGAAATCCTTGCACCAAGAGTTACAAGCTGACAGGCAGGGAACGGAGAGGACTGATACAGGAGTATAAAGGCAGCACTGAAAAAGACGGCGACCAACAGAGTCAAGGAAATTAAGAAGGAGGCATCCACATTTACCAAGAGCAAACGTATCTCCTGTTTGTTAGCTAGCTTTCCTACAACATGTTGACTGTTAAGTTCCCATTTATGGTTCAGAATATATTTTTTTCAGTCAATATATGTTTGCAGTTTTAAACAAGGAAAGAAGCACTAGTCACATCTTTTGGCGATAAGTGCAGGAAAGTACTAGCTCCTTAACTTTCCAAGGGGAAATCCTAGAATGCTCATTAAGACTTAATTTGATAAGAATTTGGGACATAGCATAAGGGAAATACGTTTTTACGGTTTCAGAAAATACAAATGATCCTTTTTCATCAGGTGAGGAGTTGGCTCAAAGTATGTAACCATATTGATAAAATAATGCTACAGCTTCTCAAAGGAATTTAATTTCATTCTGATTAAAAAAAAAAAAAAAAAAAAAAAAAAGAGTGTTACACAACATTGGTTGTGCCCTTATTAACCAAATTTTAAACTTGGAAACTGTTAAATCCCTCAATCAATGCCAAATAATTCAGCAGCTCCAGCCTTATCTCAAACCTGCAGTGTTGGGTTAACCAACAGGCTGCAAAGTAATACTAAATGTTACTAGATTTTCGTAACATTTGCAGAGGATTCAGAAATGAGTTGAGCACTAAATAGCAAGTGGTCAGGTCAGATATGTGAGCAAAATTTAACCACCTGCAGAACTGCATTATCGCTTTTAAGAAAGCTACAGCCAAATGCAAATCTACATCTCCTTGGAAGAATATGGAGCCTGGAGATGGTCCGTTGGGATGGTGCTGGAAACAGCTGAAGAAATGGTTGAACCATGCATTCTCTCTCTGGATTAAGAAAAAAGATACATATTTTTCACCATTCCCTAATGCTGCAGCTAAAATAATGGTCTGTTCTTGCTATACCTACTGGGAACTTGGTTGTTGATATATAATGCTGTTGTATGGCAAAATAATTCACTCCACAGAAAGGGTATTATGGGAAATCAGAATCACAGAATCACAGAATCACAGAATTTCTAGGTTGGAAGAGACCTCAAGATCATCAAGTCCAACCTCTGACCTAACACTAACAGTCCCCACTAAACCATATCCCTAAGCTCTACATCTAAGATATGGCACATCAGGGCACAAAGATATGAGGCAGAGAGAGATTTTTCTCTTTCTCTTCTCTTTCTCTTTCTCATTTGTTTGGTTTTTGGGCCCTGGGCACCCAGTGTAGAGGGGGATCTGCCAAAGGCAAATTATCTAATCAGTGTGCAAGATAATATGTGTGAAAATGTGGAGGAGGTCAGGAAAGGTGCACCTTCTTTCACCTTCAAAAATTCTGCAAGTGAAGAGGAAGAGTCCTTGCATTTACCTTACAACTAGTATGATGAAAAAATAAAAAAAAAAAAGTCCTATGAAATTTCAAAAGCTTGGGAATCCTATTGCCTTGGTCATACCTTGCCAGCCTCACGCAGCAAGATGCTGGCTGTCTGGGGAGTGACACAGGATGCTTCACCACTGACCTCAGACCAGTTACACAGGTATCTGCCATGGGTCTGATTCTCATATCTGCCTTGCTCTTCCCAGTTCCTACTGGAAGCTATGAATGCTAAAGGCTTACAGCACCCCAGAGAATCAGGCATGGTGTATCTGTTCAGCAACACCTGTGGACTGTTTATATATATATATATATATATATATTCTTGTAATAAATAGGCATAGCAATGCTGAGCACAGTGAAGGAAGATGTGCAGAAGCACAATTATGTCAGAGAACAGGTCAGCAGACCCATGCATGAAGGGGACAAAGCAGATGACCTGCTAAGTGCAAATGCACAGACCTTCATTAAAGTCAGACACCGTGACAACTATTTCAAGAGTAAATTGTTGTAATAAGAGTATTTTTAGAAGTCTTTGCAGCTGTCAATTATAATTGCAGACATCAGTAAGTTTACTTTCTTTACTCAATCAACTGCTTGAAGTTATATTGCTACAGAGCACCTACAACAGCAGCCCCTGAGATTTCCCAGGTGAGGTGCAGATGTCCATGGAGCACATTCATATCTTCTGACCACAACTTGCTCTTCCATAACTCAACACAGACCCAGCAGCATCCCTGGGACTGCCAAGGGTCTGGACTCCTGGCTGAAATCCTATGGTGCAGCAGGCCATGATATATATAGCAGGAGCTGAATAGTTACACTGGGGACTGCAAGGCTGGAAGACAGGCAGCTGAGCTAAACCTGGCTCAGGAGGGCTTTTCTCTTTCCAAGTGCTGCTATTGTGGGGAGAAGCACCAGTAGGTTCAAAGATGGATAATCAAACCCTTAGACACCTGTGGAGATTATCAGTGGTGGCGAGAACACAAACCCTTTATTAAGCATTTACAGATTCATTGAAACTTCTGACCAAAATCCAAAGTATGACGGACTGAGTCACACTTCATTAATATTTTTCTTCTACTGATTCAGTAGCAGTGATCTGCAGTTTGGGTTTTTGCATTGGAGAGCTAATTGTGGCATGAAGACCGAGCGGGACAGTCCAGTCAGTCAGGCTGCCTTCGTACTGACGTGACTCCACCAGCTCCAGCAAATTCAGACCAGAATAAAACTCACATCTACGAATCAGGCTGGTATATTTTGCCTGGCACTTGAACGGCACAGACTGGTGTTCGGCACTTCTCTGGCTGTTGAAACCCCAACAGGATTTCTTCACAAATGAAGGAGCAGTTCAGTTGCAGGACTGGGGTCACACCTCAAAGCACAAAGCATGTGCACCAGCAATGGCAGTACAAGCTGACAGCTCTAATATATTTTCTCTCACTGGAAACGGACAGAAAACTTTGCACAACACATGTCACCAGTACACTGGCATCAGCCTAGCGGCTTAGAAACACACAGGCCCTGGGAACTGCTCTTTTCCACCCAGGGATCCCGCCCACGGCCTTTACTCTCCATGGAAGAGGCAGGAGCCGTATGTGTGCCGGGAGAAAGGCGTTTGGCCAAATTACCTTATTTATTCATGGGCCTTCCTTAATAATCATGATAATAATAATAAATCCTGTGGGAGCAACCCAACCAATTCATGCGCGGGTGTGCAAACGGGCAATTTGCAAACTAATTGCCCCCGCACAATGCGCCGCGCAGACAGGTTGCCCGAGCGCCGGCTCTGCATGCTTTTTGTACGCGGCGGCTGCCCGACAAGAGGCGGTTGAAATGCTTTCTGGGCAGACAATGGGCTTGCTCAAGTGTGCAACTATTTCGGAGAGAAGCTATCCGCCCACCCCGGGTGGCGAAGGTTTGTTCTGCCCGTGTCCAGCTGCTGTGTCCTGCCAGGAAAATACAGGGGCCATGTGTGGGACACAACAGTTTTGCCTTATTGCCTCTCCTGGCTTGGGAGGACAGAGAGAATATCAGCAGCATATGGGCCTCAGGGGATCTCAGTCATTTAACAAACATTATATGCTCCATAACAAAACAACAATATTTTGGTACTTAGATCAACCAAACAACCAAATGAAATTCCCTAGAGGGTGAGGGCTGGTATGCTAATTGGCTTGCCTTGTGGATTTTTTCTATGCGGCTCCCCAAGAAACAGATTGGCCCATTTTTCAGGCAACTGATTGTTAATTGGAGTAATGAATAGCGGGCTGGAGGGGCCGGCCACTTCACTTGGTAAATTCAAACCCCTGTTATTCATGAGGATGAGATTGAGGTGAAGTGGTTTCCACAGAAGATGAGCAGCCGGGCTGGTGCCAGGTCAGCCCCAAAGCATTTTCCTTTCCCTTATGTTGGGAACCTTCCATCCATCCTCTGTCCCTCTGGGATGCCGTGACCTTCGAACAGCTGAATCACGGCTGGGAAGGGCTCCCTGCACTGACTGCAGGAGGCCAGCCAGTACCCTCACCGAGAGACCTCCCTCCACCAGCCTCATTCTCTGGCTTTTTGGTTTCTAGCACAGACAATCTTTAACACCTCTGGGAAAGTCCTGGGTCTTACTTCATTTCCAGGTGGCTCTGATGGGCTGCACAGAAGATCTCCAGGAGTAGGAGAGTGTTGGCACAGCTCCCATGTCTCCCTCTTCATCTTCCCAGTGCCCGCATCCACCACTGGCCCGTGCAGCCTCTGCTCTCTCCCCTAGACCCGTTCACCAGTAGTGGTTCTGGTTCCCCTTCATCCCAGTTTGCCAGACTGGTTAGAGGAAAGCAACTGGGGTGTGTTGAGCACACAGGTGTCTCATGTCAGAAGTCGCTTCTGAAAATCTCACAGTATAATTTTTATTCTTCATGATATCAAAGTAACCAAACTCATAAGAGAATAAGATTATACTCTGCAAGAATAGACTTATTTTTATCTTGGGATAACAAATGATGTTAGAAGACAGGTAAGTAACTCAATTTCCTGAGAAATAAATAAATTATAATAATACAAAAAGTGACACAGAAGAGAAAGAACTGCATTCAAATGCAATTAATGACATTTGGGGCCTGCATTTTTGGATACCCAAGCTGCGTGCTCCAAAAGGCCTCAAAGGGCAGGGAGGCTGCTTTTGGACAAAGCTCTTAAAGTGCCTCAGGTTGGACAAGCAGAGATTCCCTTTGTTTGCTTCCCCTAACAGACCCTAAGTGTTCACCCAGGCACTTCTGCATTCACCTCGGAAATAACCAACAGTGAACTCATCACTGGGACACTAGAAAATACACTCACTTTATAGGAACTAAAACAGCTCACTTTTTCAAAGAAGTTTAGAAATACTGGAGGATAGTCTTCCTCCATCTCCTGAGGCATAAGGGATGGAAGGTTAACAACAGGCTGCCACTAACATTTATTCGTTGGTAGTTGGCCCAAGACATGAAACAAATAATTGAAAAGACTTCCTTTCTTCCAAGGACCACTCCATGTGATTATTTCACATATAAGATTTTAGCACCTCCTAGCAAATGAGGTGCTAAATGAGTTCACAGTGTTCCAGAGAAGAAAAGTGACTTTCTGGGTCATTCTCTCATAGAGGACTCTAAGCGTTCCTTGCTGGTGTACAGCATCAGGCAACAGGGCATGGATAATTTAAAGAGTCAATCCCTTGGTTTATGAATTGGGGGGAGTTGGCAACTAGTTTAATTTCCATGTTTTCATCTCTATACACATCCAGCAACAGAATAGTACCGATACTGAGGAAAGACAGACACTTTCAGTTTTTTGTTCTTCATAATTTTAAAGTACTTTATATAAGTCGTTGCAAATATCAAAAGACATGCACAAAAATCATCATGAAATTAAGTGGTGTGAAAATCAGAAACCACACAAAAGTACAAATGACCACACAAAACACACAACTACTATCTATAGTCTGCAGTCTAACTGGCAGCTGGTTACTGAGGGAATATTTCAGGGGTCAATACTGCCCAGGTCTTCCTTAATGACCTGGAAGACAAGATGCAGCATTGTCTTTGCAAGCCTGCTGTCTATGACAAGCTGGAGAGTCGCAGTCAGTGTGCTGGAGGTCAGGAGCTTGGCAGGCTGGAAAAATGTGCTGAGAGGAGCCTCACAAGGTCCAAGAAAGGCAAATGCCAGTCCTGCTCCAGGACAGACAGATGCCATGCAAGGGGACAGGCTTGGGGCCTGCTCCACCAACAAGGCCCTGGGGGCCAAGCTGGCCAGCAACCATCAGGACGCCCTTTAGGGCAGAAAAACAGCCTTGTCCTGAGCTGTTGTAAGCAAAATATTAGCCAGCAGGACTGGGAGGTGATCCTACTCCTCCATTCAGCACTGGGACAGGGCTTGGAGAGTCACTTGGAGATACTGAAAGCCCATATGGACAAGGCTTTGAGCAACCTGACCAAACTTCAACCTGACCCTAGTTTTAGAACTTCTAACATTCTTTTAAAGTTCTTCTCGAAGGAGAACTTCACTAAGAGGTCAGTGAATTATTTTAGGATTCAAATATCATGCACAAAATGCTTTTTAAAACCAGGGTGTTTTTGCAAAAAACTTATTTTCTGAACCTTGTTGTCACAATTCATGCCATAATAGGTCCCGAAGGCTTTACAGAAGAGGTTGAGGTCAGTCTTCTGCAGGTGGGGCTGACCCACAGGGTGAGCAAGGACTTTCCTCTAACTCCAAATATTCAAAACAGACTCCAAGATTATGACAAGTTCATAAAAATCTTTATTAACAAAAGCCTGGTAAAGGTGCAGGCTGTCTCTTCAGCTAGACAAACCTGTGCCCCTAAACAACCAGTTGAGCTAATGAATAATATACCTTTTGAACACATGCTTGGTCCACAAACTCACAGGCAAAACATACATTTTCATATGCCATCCTCAGCATGAGACACAGGGAACAATTCCCAAAAATACAAACAGTTAAAAATGGTAGCAGCTTGTTTTCACTTCTCCCCTCCACCCAGCTCAATTGGTCTTCAAAACAAGTACGCAGAAGGAATTATAGATAATATACAGCACAGCGCTATGTGACAGCCCACAGATGGATGCATTTCTAATGAATCTGAAGAAGTTAAAAATGCACCGATAGCAGACATGAAAAAAATCTGGGGAATTTTCCTTAATTAGATTACACTCCGTGCACCCTGTCTGAATGAATGAGGACACCGCAGTGGAAACCGCCTGACAGCACTGTTAATATAACCGGCAGGGTTTGTAGTAGCGGACATCTGCTTAAAAGCTGTGATCCAAACATGCCCCTAGAGGCCAATCAGATGGGTTTTCTTCTAAAACATTAAAAGCTGAATTCGTACTCGCTGGGAGCAGGTGCAATTCCATTGAACTCAAAGGTATTACCGCTCACCGAATTGCAACGTCAGTCCAGATTTTAAACGACTCCTACCGGTCTGCAAGCAAGGCAGAAGTGCAAGAAGAAATAATCCCATTCATGACAAAGTGTTCAAATAACAGCGGGGTGCAGCAATGCTGTTTGCCGGTCCACGGCCCTAGCGGTGTGCCCTAAAAAAGTGACTGAAGTGCAAAACATGTTTTGCTCCTACTCACTGATCTCCAAGTCAAAGACTTGAACATTTTGCTGCATTTCCTCCCTCATGCTTAGCTGTCTTGCTTACAGACGTACATACGGATGTATCTCCTTGCTGAGAAAAGCAATAAAAATAATAGTATGGTTTTTGTTGTTGTTGTTTTCTTTGAGACCAGAATCAATTCCAGTTTTATTCCAATAATACAAGCACAGGTTATATACAAAAGGGGTCAAAGAAGGGGAAAATCTGGACATGATCCCCACACACGTCACTGCACAAAACAGACGCACACCCCTGTATAAATAAAAAAAACCACTAAGCCATTCCCATTCATGTTTCTAACTAGTGCAAGCTATTTAACAAATAATATAGGTCAATTATGTAGGTCGTGATAAATTCGTGAAGAACTTCAGCCTGTAGGGCACCAGAAAGACCACGCTGAGGCAGCATTTTCAAAGTTACAGTTCACTTCTGTGTGTGGCTTGCAAAGAGCCGGGAGAAACAGGAGAGACATGCTTGGATGTTCATATTTTCTGGTAGTGCAGCCACAGCTGAAAACGTCATTGACATCTCCTGGGAGACACCCTCTATGAAACAATTGCAGAATGGTGGAGCACATCCAGCATTTATTGCAGACAAATCCAGTACTACATCACGCCTGCAGAACCAGAGAAAAATATACCAGTTGGGCCTGATACTAGAGGTCTTCAGAGTTTGAGTTTATTGCCAGACGATCAGGGGCGGCTTGGAAAAAAAATAAAAAAAAAAAGCCTGGAAGACAAAATACATATTACTTCAGACCACACAAAAAAAAAAACATCTGCACATCACTAGATAAACCAAGAGAGGATAGAAATGCAGAACGACCAATGAAGGAATAACATTAGTATGTCAAAGGCACGTTTTAATCCTGAGCTCCTAAGAATACGAGGCTTGTACACATGCTGCTCCTCCAAAACTTTTCAACCAGTTACTAGTCCCTGCCACATTTGCCAGAAACGTAAATGTTTCAGGGAGATTTAATTTTTATGAGTTTGTCACAAATTGGCGTGTTCCCAGAGGAAACAGAGAAAAATCTTATTTATGCTTTCTCTGTGGGAAAGGAAATGGCCACTCAGCATTTATCTTGCATGTTTGACAGCAGCCCTCTGACCAGGGATGGGCACAGCTCTGGAGAAGCCGCAATATAGGCTAAGCCCTGCCATTTTTAAAATGCTGGGGAGCAATGATGGGGAATCATGGAGGCAAACATTGGTGGGTGCTACCTGGGTTTTCAGGTAGGTGATGGGATGGCAGAGGGTCACCAGGAGCTCAGGGAAAAGGGGAGGATGTGGGGACTCTGCAGAGTGTCTCAGCAAATACTACAGGTATGTGTTTTGTAGCGGAGAGATACAGGGCTGTGGGACTCAAATCCACAGGGAAATAAGCTTAGTTTTCGCTGCTCAAGGAACACGGCATTTTTCTGCTGCAGGTCAGCACTAATAAAATTTGTTCTTTGAGATGAAGGGGGAAAATTGATCTTGGATGGGAATCTGAGCTGTAGGTTTAGTTGCTGTTACCTTCTCTTAATATTTCAGGCAATCCCAGCTCTGCCTGCCATGGGACATGAGTTCTGACTTCTGCATTGCTATTAGAGAGGATGAGTACATGGTGTGCTTGCAGATGAATGTCAACATCTTTAAACAAAACATCTCAAGGAGTCACCTGAGGTACCTCACTGCACCTTAAATGCACAATTGTTTTTGACATTCCCAAACCTGCACTGCTGCGAGAGCCACTCCCCAGGCAGGTCAGGGGGGGCAGCTCTGAAGGAAACACCAAGGGATGCAGGGGGTCTTCATTAGTTAAATAACTCTTCACATCTCAGAAGACAGATGTTCAAAGCCACACTTGTGCATCCAGGTCCACATCACGCGGCCTGACCTCATTTGTTGGCCACGAATCAACTGGTGACAGAGATCCTTTCTCAAATAACTGCCCCCCAGTAACCTGCATTCTAGCTAAGGCATGGCACGTATAACACACAAAGCTATGAATGCACATTTATGCAATATATGCAATATGTAGGCACCGTACTGGAAAATTTGTTACAAGCCTTGTAGTATATGGCTTGAGTTAATTCTGGGAATGACCACAGCAAGAAAACTTCAGAACAAATGCAGAACCTTTTAAACTATCCGTACTCCCGCCATGGGCCCCAGATGAGGTGAGGGGGCGGTTTCCAAGAGCAGACCGAGAACTGTTCCCTGTCCACATAAATGATTCTTTCACAGGAGGAATAAATAAATAAATAAATAAATAAATAATAATAAAAAAGCAGCATTATGGTTTTACAGTTTTCTGGGTTCTCCGATACTAACTGCAGCACAGCTAAAACGTTACAAGCTGCATTTACAAATGTATGTGCAGGACGTCTGATGTACAAGAGACAAACGCTACACTGTTTTGCCCTGTCCCTCGGGAAATGGTGTTGCTGATAAAACACTGCTCTCTGCTGGCCTGGCCTGATTTTTTTCCCCCTACCTAGAGAAAAGGGGAAAGTTCAACGTGTTTTGCTGGATCTTCAATCGTATCTTGCAGCAATTGATGACAGAAGCACTTTTCCCTTAGGACTGAAAAAAAAAAATAATCATCATATCGCTAAGTGAAATAATCCTGATGCCACATAAATCTTTTGTCTTGAAGAAAAACAGAAGTAGTACTTGAGCCTTAGCTCTCCAGAAGCATTTCTGATTTCTTACAATGTGAAAGAAGAAATAAGCTGTTCATGTAGCAGGCAATGAGCTCAGGTAAGGCTGTATTTTTAAAGGCAAGGGAATGCCTGTTCTGGGTATTGGGAAATCTGCTCCTAGGTGGGAATTTTCACTGCAGCCCAAAATCCTAGAGACAACCACAGGATTTGACACAGAGCTCCCTGGTCCCCAGGTCCTTGGGAGGACATCTCCAGGACTGGGAAGCTCCCTGCCCAGAAACCTGTGAACTTGTAGTACTCAGTATGCCCATTTTTTGTTGTCTTACCAAAAAGCAATCAGTCAAACTGAAAACCAGCTTATTTGCAAAGAACTCACCTTCCCACTGCACCACACTGCCTGCCACTAGGCATCTGTGTGCTACGGCTCATTAGCAAAAACTGTAACACTTGACCTTTTTAATGTCAGAGTACCATCTTCAGGGGCAGAGTGCCTGTCCCAGGGATAAAGGGTATTTAACCAGCAGTCGGGCTACACCTTTGCTGACCTTCTCCTGTTTATCTTCTTCCTCATGGGCCTACAGCCCCAAAGTGCTACAGGAGCAATTTTGGGATTAGCACCTATAGGAATTAATAGAGCACTCAGCTGCTTTTTTTCAAGCTACTTGCAGACTCAAGAGAGGTTTCTATAAGGTTTCTTTTATCTTCAGGGTCTCTCTTGCAAACTAGAAGGGCTCGAAACTAAATAAAGCGTGGATTCTGTTGCAATCACATCACTGGGGAGCCTCAAATCTTAAAGACTTTAAGTCTTCGTGCCTTAATCTTCCTACGTAAGATTTTCCCATTAAGAGCAAAATTCCTTTTAAATATATTTAAGCAACATTAAAGCAAGTTAGAAAACAGTTGGAAAGTTCAGTTTTCCTTACATGAGCAAAACAGACAGGGAGTCTGATTAGAACAGTAATGATCATTTGAAATTCCTCAATGCCTGCTATGCATAGCGCTTGGTAAAAAAAATAATTTATTGCCCAAACAGTGCTACAAGGAAGCAATATACTGGAATAAAGAGTACCTAGCAAGACTCAGCGCTCGTTCCAACAGTGGGATCTCTCAGCACAGATGTCTGCACCTGCACTGCATCTAATTTCCAAACATCAGTTTTCTCTTTTCTTCATGTCTGAGTTTCCTGCTGAACCTTCATGTATCCTTGCTCCAAAAACAATGCTCTTAATTATTCCAGATCGGGTAGATTGGCAAGCTGTTGCAGAAGTAATTTTAGCTGGTGAAAGACAAAGTGACTTATGTGGAAGAAAGCCATTAAGACATTTACTCAAGCAGAAAAAATTAAAACTTCCAGAGGAAAAATAGAGCAATCTTCTGATGGAGTCGTTTGCCTTGAACACAGCTGGATAAAACTTGCAAGCGACAAGTTCTCGTCATGACAGGATCTAACAAGAAAAGCTGAGGGTTTGTAGCCATCCTATCAGTCATCTCTTCGATGACCTTATTCTGTGGGAACTGAGAGTCAACAGAGCTACTTGCTGGACTTGAATAGGTTGTAGTCCGTAGTTACTTTCCATACATATTTTCCTTCCATATAAGAATTTTTTTCCTACATTTGTAGGGATTTCTGTGAATTACGTGCATTACGTGCACCAGAGCCATGGGGATGGTAACTGGAGAGCTATACCTGAGCTTCTGATCAGGAAGCAAAAAGGGCCCAGTGTTTGCTGAGAATGAGTCACCATTTGCAAACGTTGCTAAAGGATTTATTTGCAAAACCAACCATTGTGTCAGCTTGATCAACATACTGGCACATAGGGCATGAACCCTTTCTGCAAATTATCTCAGAAGAACTTCCTCAAGTTAATCAGTCGCCTCCAGCTGCCCACTTGACACATAGGCCTGAATCCCTGTCTGGGCTGTCCTGGGCTGGCTGCCAGACTCGCACCCAGCCACTGCCTCACTCTCCTTCAGCAGGACAGGGAGAGGAAATAAGAAAAAGCTTCTGGGTTGAGATAAAGATGGGGAGATCACTTACCAATTATCATCACAGACAAAACAGTCTTGACTTGTGGGAAATTAATTTATTGCCAATTAAAAAAGATGTGGATGGTTAGAAACAAAGACAACATTAAAACAACACTTTCCCCTCACCCCTCTGCCCAAGGCTCAGCTTTACTCCTTCATTCCTGACTCCTCAGCCTCCCTCCCGCCCTGAGAGGCAGGACAGAGGACGGGGCGTAGAGGTCAGTCCATAACAGCTCCTCTCTGCCCGTTCCTTCCTCCTCACACTTTTACTCCACTTGAGAGTGGGTCTTCTTCATGGCCTGCAGTCCTTCAGGAAAAATCTGCTCCAGTGTGGGCTCTCCACTGGCTGCAGTCCCTTCAGAAAACAGTCAGCTGCTCCAGGATGGAGTCCTCCATGGTTACTCCGTGGATATCAGCTCCACGGATCATGGGATGGCTGAGGTGGGAAGGGACCCCTGGGGCCATCTGGTGCAGCCCCTGCTCAAGCAGGACCACCCAGAGCTGCTTGCCCAGGACCACGTCCAGGTGATCCTGAAGATCCCCAAGGTGACCCCACAGCCTCTGCGGGCAGCCTGTGCCCGTCTCCTGATGGTCAGGGGGAACCTCGTGTTCCAGTTCATGCCCACTGCCTCTTCTCCTGGCACTGGGCACCGCTGGCTCTGCCCTCCTTGCCTTCAGAGGTTTACACACACTGACGGATCCCCTTTGGCCCTCTCCGTGCTGACCAGCCCCAGCTCGCTCCGCCGCCCCCACAGGAGAGGCGCTCCAGCCCTCCCGCTGCGCTGAGCAGGGAAGGACCAGCTCCATCCCCCTGCCGGCAGCACGGCGCCTAACGCCCCCCCGGCCACCACCAGCCTTTTCAGTGGCCCTGGCACACCTCGGGCCCGTATCCAGCCGGGAGCCCCCCACCACCCCAGACCCCCTGTGCCCCCCCAGCCGCCCCCCGGCAGCAGCCCCCGCCGCCCTCAGCCGCCACCACGGCCAGCAGCTCGCGCAGGCGCAGTGGCGGCGGTGTCGCCATGGCGGAGCCGGCGGTGGCGGCGGTGTGAGTGCGGCCGGGCGGGCGGCGGGGCGGGCGGGGGCCGCGGGCCGGGCCGGGGCGGAGGGGCCGCCGGGGACACCGGGCCCTGCCGGGCCACCGGAGGGTGGTGGCGGCGGGTCGGGGCCCTCCGGCCTTTCAGGGCTCTGTAGGCAGCGCCGGGAGAAGCTTAACCCCTGAGAGCGGGGTTCATGGTCCCCCTGCCCTTCAGAGAGGCGCGAGGGGGCTGCTGCTTCCTGGTCTGAGCCTGCTCCATCCTCACCCTCCCCTCTCCTCACACAGACCTCTTTCTGCAAAACGGGCCGGGATCCTTCTGCTCTCCTTTCAGGACATGCTTGTAGCCGTCTGGCACTGAGAGCCAGTGGAGGCCTTTCTTGGACCGGGAGGGTTGGGATAATCACCCGCATGTGTGCAAGGCTTGCCACCCACATCTGCTGCTGCAAGCCAGACAGATATTTCTCTTCTTTTCTCTTTTTTCTTTTCTTTTCTTTTCTTTTCTTTTCTTTTCTTTTCTTTTCTT
>NC_048895.1:13442075-13517855 GCF_011077185.1 Oxyura jamaicensis
TTTTCCTTTCTATTTTTTTTTTTCCAGCACCATTCCCCCAGTTTCTCTTCTGCAGCACCCCACGGTTCCTCTTCCCCTCCACCTGCTCTTCACCCGGATTTGTGCCTTTGGTCTTACCTTCCTCCATTTTTATAAAGTTTTCTCCTAGCTCTTTTTGACAGCATACCGTAATCACCTCGAATTTAATTCCTCCCTCTCACGCCCTCTGCTTATCTCCTGAATTCCCATCATCAACAGATTACATCTGTCAAAACCTTGTTTAAGTCAACTTCGTCAACTAGTTTGCTTTCTCTTCTTCATTACACTGTCAAAAAATTAATAATGTAAATTTTCTCCCCATAAATCACTGATGACTGTTTGTTAATCATCTGCCTACATGGGCACTTGTATATTTGTTGCATTGTGCTTCCCTGCTGGGTCTTTCCTGGTGTTGGAGCTGGGGGTCCAGGCTGATTCCCTGGATCTTCCTCCTTGCCTTTTAAAAAACAAATTAAAATTGTCCATGTCCGGTCCCCTGGGACCTCCTTCACCATCAAGGAACTAACAAAGATAACTGCAAACGATTCAGCTTGCCCACAGAGGCTGTGGGATCCCCATCCCTGGAGGTTTTCAAGATCCGATGGGATAAAGCCCTGAGCAACTGGCCCCCGTAGCTGCCCGTGCTTTGAGCAGGGGTTTGGACACGAGACCTCTGGAGGTTCCTTCACCCCTCAGATACCGTGTTTAGCTTCTCTGAACTCTCCTTCCTCTATTCTTTCTTAGGCCTCAGTAGCAATGGAAAAATATATATATATTTATGCTGTTTCGTGTCTTAAAATCAGCTGTAGATCTCAGTGACCTGCTGAGGGAGGATGGACATGTTCCTTGTGAACCATTAGGAAAGCAGTGTGTGATGTTGGCATCCAGCAGCCGTGGAGGCATTCGATGGCTGGGACGGGCAACGTGAGAGAAGAGGGATTTTGCTGCTAGGTCCAGTTTTACAAGCAATTCATAGGGTAATCCCAGCTCTTTGAATTCAATATTCTGCATTGTCCTGCTGGGGTAGTTTTGCACATCTAACTGCAAGTTGCCCTGGATTGATCAAGACAGATTTGAGCACTGAAGACAGCAGCTGTCTCACTCTAGATGCTGAAGGAGCTGAAGGCAGAAATCCTTTTATGTGCAAGCAGTAGTCTGTCACTCTGCGTGTTTTTCACCAGGCTCTTTGTTGCAGTGGATAATTGCTTACTCTGACAGTCATTCCCAACTTTGTCACTAACAGTTAAGCATTTAACTCACGCTCAAGTCAAGTTTATTCCTGTAAGTCCCTTATCAAATAACCATCATGCTCTTAGATCTTTTTATACGTTTTTTTAGGTCTTCTACAGGTTTAGAAAGTAAAACGCAGCTTTATTTTCTGTTGGATGTAGGAGTGATGTGGAAACCACCTGTACTGTGTGAAACAGAAGAAATAAAACATTTGGTAACAGGAAGAAACGAGATCTGATAAATGGAAGCCATGAAGATATCAAAGCGGTTCTTTGCTTTTGGGATTTTGGCATGCATCGCTATTTATGTCGCGTACATAAAATGGCACTTGGATTCCAAACCGGTTGTGGGAGCAACAGAAGGAGCTGCTGAAAGCAGGAGAGACAAAGTGAGCCATCAAGCACTGACCACAGAGCTCTCGGTCTTTTATGGAATCATGTTTGACGCAGGAAGCACAGGAACCCGCATCCATATTTTTAAATTTACACAGCAGCCTAAAGGTACGGCCTGCACACTGCACAACAGACAAACACTTCTATAAATTATGGTGCAGTTTATTGATGATTCTATTCTTGGGAGCACTTGAACAAATGCACTTCAGCTCTTTCCGGAGAGCCATCAGGTGGTGCATTAGGATTTGAGCATGTGGGTTTGGATGAATTCATTGTGAAAATGTTCAACAAGGGGGAAAATGCAGTAATGTCAGAATGCTAACTAAGTAGCCGCTGTACCTTTGGAACGCATCTTAAAGAAAAGCAGTTTTTATCATATTTGTGAGTGAGAGGAGCAAGTTCAAAGTGCCTCATTCCCCCAAATTGTTGGCATGAGGTTGTTGGCTCTCTCCATTTCCTAGCAGCGAGCTGCTTCTCTCTGCATTGTCTGGCTCAGTGGCACTAAACTTTGTCTTGGTTCCAATGGCATTTCCCTGTTGGAATAAAATTGCTGCGTATTGCAATGGACAAAAAGTTTTGCTGAGAACCAAGACAGAAGGTGACTGTAAAGCTCCAGTTTTCCTCTGGAGTTGTAAGATTCATTTGTTTATGTGTTGTCAACTCCTGTCTGTGAAACACGTAAAGATGAAAGAAACCCTGTGAACACTTAAATAGGTGATGTGGAGGATGTTGTTAACAGCTAGTAGTGTGGTATATGGTGTGATCGGCCTTTGGGGAGCACCGCAGGTTTGCAGGATGGACCAGTGTAAGGCCTAGCCACCAAAGGTGTTAAACAGCAGTCCACGCATGGACTTCGTTTGTTCTTCTTTCAGTGTATTCCCAAACCTCTCCTTCTCTCTAAACAGAATTCCAGAATATATTGCAGGAAACTTTGTGGAGTGTAGTTGGGTATGAGATGGGAATGCTGTCAAGTTCATGGT
Source organism: Oxyura jamaicensis (assembly GCF_011077185.1). Taxonomy (NCBI): domain Eukaryota; kingdom Metazoa; phylum Chordata; class Aves; order Anseriformes; family Anatidae; genus Oxyura; species Oxyura jamaicensis. The sequence continues at coordinate 13,444,696 of NC_048895.1, forward strand.
GTCTTGCTTGCAGGTTTCCAAAATACTTAGGGCTGGCTCCCTCTGCCACCACTGAAAACGGTGGTAAAACTTCCACTGACTTCTCCTGGAGTCAAGTTTAGGCAGATCAGAGCATGCTGAAACGTGTGGCCTTTGTTACCCGTGTAGTTTGGAAAGCTGTCATGGCAGGGGTAAGGACATAAAGAGAACTTGTACCCATCTGATACGTTTGTCTCATGTGCATAAAGAATATGCGCATGGTGGGCACCAGCACGATCGTGACTTTAACAAGTGGTTTTGTGGAGAGCTAATTCCACGGCAGGGGCTGTGTTCAAAGCCTGGGCGGCCTTTGATCGTTCATTAGGCAGAGGCTCCAGTTGACTCTCATTAGCACATAATGATGCAGTTTGTAAAACGGTTTTGGCTTTGTGTATGCAAAACGGTTTGTACTGGTACTTATTTTGGAATACTGCTTTTGAACAGAGACTCCCAAATTAACCCAGGAGACGTTTAAAGCCCTGAAGCCGGGTCTGTCTGCATATGCTGATGATGTTGAAAAGGTAATATTTTTTTTCTGTTACTGTAAAAGCATGTGCACCAAAGCGTGCTGCTCTTGATCTGTGCTGCAAATCACATCTTGCTCTGGTACAATATGCTGAACTGTCTCCGTTCAGACTCCAAATGGTACAGACTCACAGCAGAAATTGGTTGACGCTCAGAGGATCAAGGAGCAGAAACACATCTAATTCTGCTTGGTGATGTTAATTAAACACAGCAGATGTTTTTTACTGTCTTAAGATTTCCTGTGTGCTTAAGAATATGACAGAAGAGCCATGTTGGATTGGAGCAGAGCCTTCTCCAAAAGTGACCAGAAGCGGATTCTAAGGGAAAGAGTCAAAAAAACAGGCCAGGTGTTAAGTGACTTCTCTCCTGTCTCCCTTACCTTCTGGCTCACAGGGATTTAGGGACTTCCTGAGCCAGACATGCACCCAGCTCACAGTATTTTGCTGGATCCATGGGTTTTCTTCCCAGGGATTTGCCACATTGCTTTTTAAACCTTTTGTAGCCCGAACATTCAGTTTTGGTACTGCTTGGCACATGGCACAGGTTGAGAAAGTGACTTTTCCAGTTTGCTTTTGACCTGTTGCTGGATAATCCCAGTTACATCCGCCAGTTCTTACTCTGTGAGTCATCCACTTTCTCCTGATCCCGTGTGATGTTTACTTGTCCCTGTTCCGCATTTACAGTGAATGATATCTCTGATCACCCTTTTGCCCTTCCGAGAAAGGCAAATCCTAAGGGTTTCTAAGGTGGGCTTTTGGGGGGGGGTTCTTTCTCTGCTCACAGAGTGGCCAGGGAATAAAAGAGCTCCTGGAGGTGGCAAAGAAGGAAGTTCCTATGGAGCTGTGGAAGTTTACTCCTCTGGTCCTGAAAGCGACAGCTGGCCTACGGTTGCTGCCGGGAGAAAAGGCTCAGAAATTGCTGGATAAGGTACTGTTCCTTACCTTTCGGTTTGCTTTCCAGAAATTTTATGACAGGAATTGGTCCCTTCAGCGTAAAGTATGTACTCCTTATGTACATCAGTCACTCCTGTCACTTTACTCTGAAAGCAGTATAAAGTCACCTGATCTCAGATGAGTCCGGAGAGAGAAATTGTGTGGGTACAAACACAGAGGAATGATGACAACTCCAAATAAGCCTGGAGATGATGTGAAACACAAGAAGTGTAATGAGATACTTCTAACAGTCATCACAGGCTTGTTCTAAGTGCGTGGGTTTGTTGGTGGTTTTGACCGGAATCCTGCTTTTCTGAGAAAAACTTTCTGCTATTTGATTTACCATGTTATCAGCCTGCTGCTGCAAGATTCCTCTGCTTTATATTGATTAGAAATAATGTAAATTGTATTTACAGGCATGTAAAGGGTTTAGTATTTTAAAATATAAAAATAAAATATAGCGTCCCAGACCTTAGAGCTGTTGGAGAAGTTATTGCTTTTACCCTAATTGTACTCTTTTTTCTAAGCAATGATTGGAGGGAGGAAATGTGTTTTCTGGCCCAAGAAAAGGAACAGTTGTGTAAAGCCAGAGTTTAAAAAAAAAAAAAAAAAAAGCTTTTCAACTGAAGAAAAAGTTTTCTCTGAGCATAACTTTTATTTGAACTACAGGTGAAGGAGATTTTTCAGGCTTCCCCCTTCTTTGTGAGGGACAACTGTGTGTCAATAATGAACGGAACCGATGAAGGTAGGTTAACTTCTGAAGAACCTTTTTGCAATCCTGGAGATTCCTGCTGCGCTGTGGCAAGTCTCCACTGACCATACTAGGAACCCATACATAGGGGGGTTGATACAATTTTTATACTGCCTCAGACAGTGCCTGCCTAAGAGATTTTGTACTGTTTTCCAGTGTGAAGTCCTTCACTGCATCCTGATTTTCAAAGCTCTGGTTACCAGGCAATTCCTGTGGGAATTGCAGTCAGCACTTCTGGAAGGTTCTCTGTGTATCTGTTTGTTGAGGTGGTCTTCAACACCTCCTGTTTTTGTACACCTTGCTTTTGACAAAGCTCATCTGAGCTTTCTGGAATTGTATGGTCTTAATGAAAACTGATCTAATGAGTGTGATTGTGAGTTGAACCTGAAAAAAGCATTGCAGAGAGAAAATATATATTAAAGTAAGTGGATGTTCATCAAAAAAGGCTGAGCACAGAACCCAGAATCAGTCTTGACTTAAAGTGATTCAAAGAAACATGCCTACATTCTGTGTAACTTAGTGTTGAAGTGTGTTTTTAATCTGCTTAGAAACCAGACTTGAAAGTAGTTGCTGCTTTAGAGCTGTTTATGAGTTTCTTTTTCACTGCTTAATGGAAGAAAGACATTGTAATTCTTTTAATTTTAAGTTCATTAATAGCTCTGGCAGCCTTGGTTCAGCCAAGGGTTGAAGTGGACCTCGTTCCCTAGCGTGCCTTAGTTTTAACCAAATGAATAAATATTTTAATTTGTTAACATAAGGGCCATTAGTTCACCTAACTCATGGAGAAAAAGTTTGGAAAACAAGAAAAGGACAGCAACAGTGCAGTTCACAAAAATGCTTTGAGGAAAATAGGAAAAAATAAAGCACTGGAAAGATGAAAATTCTTAGTATTTAAAAGGAAAATTGTGTGCTTAACACCACACAAAAGCCTACTGGTGGATATTTTCCTGGAAAACAAACAATGTGAGTGTTGGTCATTTCCTTATTTTTTAGCTAAGAACTGAAGCCACTCTGATAGAGCCTTTGGGACTTCTCACCTAAGTGTTTGACCTGTGCAGTACAGCGTTCTCCAGACATTTCGTATATGGGGCTTCTCTTCCTACTACCACATAGGCTCTGGTACAGAAGGCTACTCTCTTTGCTCAAGGCCTCTAACCTTGGTTTATGACAGTCATAGACAGTTGTGGAAACACTGGCTTTGGGGCAGGCTGGGTCAGGGTAGCTCAGCAGAGCCAGTCCTTTTTTGCCTCCCTTGAAAGTCCTTCTTTCTAGGTGCCCTTTGGAGTCTTTTCATTAGAAATCCTCCGTTTGTCAAAGGGGGACAAAGGAGCCTGTGGTAGATGCTTCTCTGGTGTCTCTTTCTGTGTTTGCATGACAAGCTCTGGTTTGCTGATTATTTTTGTTTAGATGGTGCAGTGAAACTGAGAAAACTTTAACATACCTCCAGTGAAACATACTAAAAGCCAAGAAGACCTTGTAACATGGCTCATCTTAATGCTTACTGTTGTTATATAAATCGAAACTACATGACATATCGGTGCATCTTCTGATATTACGTGATCTAACCAGGCCTCTTCTGAATCTCTTTCTTGTTAGGTATTTCAGCCTGGATCACAATAAATTTTTTAACAGGTATGTTTACATGAGTATGTGTCTAAAAATATGACTGACGCTGTGAAATTCATACCATTTTCTGCCCCTGTATAATATTTGCTCATTCATTGGAAGGGTCTGGAAATAAGTCACTAGTTGTTTTTGGCCTGTCCCATTTAAGTAATTAAGATTTTTGCCATTTGCTTGATAGAATGAGGAACTTAATCCCTTTTCCTAGACGTTCATGTAGCCTTTCTTCTAATTCCCTGTAAGGTACCAGAGCAGTTTATTCCTTTTTATAGTCTGCCACTAGCTCTGCATAAATTTTTGATGTGGATATTGGAGATCTGCTTGGCAGCTGCACAGTGTGAAAGTAAATGCTGATGGTGCTTCCTTACGTATTTATAACAGAAGTACAGTAAGTGTTTACACTGGTGAGGTAGAAAAGGGTAGCTGAAGAAAAAAATTAAACTGAAGCCCTCTCTGACGGTAAGCAAACCAGTCTGCCACCCAAGCTCTCTGTTCAGCACAGCGCTCGGAGCATTATGACAAGTGCTGTAAATCTTTTTATGCTCACAGGAAGTATCAGAAAGGTCAGAGATCTGCAAACATTAGCTCTCGTGAGGTATACTGTGGTACTTGGCACAAACCGATCCTGTCAGGAAGGTGTATTTGAAGGATCTGAGAAGAACTGGATTTAAATGAGAAGAAAGGTCTGGGACGGCAGCAGGAAGAATTCAGAGAGCTAGTCTATTAAGCCAGCTCTTTTCAGTCTGTCCTCCCCTTGGCCATAGGAATCTGTAAAATACCGCTGTGGGATTGGGGAGAGGTGGCCAGGAAAACCACATTCCTTTGTGTTTCAAAGTGGTTACCAGAGTAAAGTTTGCAAAAAGGTGATTGCATGCAGTGAAGAATGTTTAGGAATCCAATAACCAAAGCTGCTGTAATTAGGGCATGAGCAGCCACCAGAGAAATAATAGTCACTTGGAAGATTTTCAGGTCACCCTGATAAAGCATGAATAAGTGACAGTGTTATAATCTGGTGCTGGCTGGAAGCTGACAGATGGAGTTGGATTGTTGTCTTTCTTTACAGCTGTACTTCTGGTTTTATTCCTTGCCAGTTTCTCACAGTGCCCACCGTGCCTTTGTCTGTTCTGTCACACATTTTAGGTAGCTTAGATGAGCCGCAGAAGAGAAGTGTAGGAATGCTGGACTTGGGTGGCGGATCCACACAGATCACCTTCCTCCCACACACCGAGGTAATGGGAACATGCACGCTGTAGGGAAATGGTGGTGCAGGAATCAGTAACTGCTCGGTTTTATTTCCCTTGGACACATGCCAGGGGGTTGTCAGTGTAACATAAAGCCATGCTTCTGACAGAAAAACCCTTATCAGTTGGTCACGTGTGCCTCGTTACAGTCGGTAACAGAGACATGCATAACTCTCCATCGGTCCTCTTGCTCCAGCTCCATGGGTCGGTGCATGTGGTGAATGCCAGGGCTGCTTTATGTAGGAGAAAATGCAATGTCCTGAGCGTCTTAACACTCACTTTGTGCTGCTTGTAGTGACCTCAAAGGCAGTGCTGTTAGTGAGTCCAAGTCCATTTGGTTTATATTGTGTTCTAAGAACAGACTTAGATGCATTCTCGATGTTTGTGGCTTTCCTGAGTTTACTCAGTTGCAAATGAGTGCTTTATAAAGAGTAACATGAATTACGCAGTTAGAAGCACATGCTGATGTTTGTCATTTCAGCTTCCTCTTACGGCATTAGTATAGGCGTTCTGTGAGCAGGAAGACCTGTGGATATGGAGTAGCAAGGTCCTGGCCTGATCAGAGATCCTGTTCGTACTAAAGCTGCACAGAAGCAGAGGATAAGGTTGCTGTTTCTGGTGTGCTGGCCTGGGCTGATCAGGACATTGTGCTCTCACAGCAGAATGCCAGGGAATGTGAAGAGTCCTGGAGGTGGAAATTCTGGAGTTAGACATGGTGTTAAGCTATGAGCGGCTAGGCATGGGCTGTGTTCCCCATAAATAAGCTAGTGGTGGTGATGCACTTGGGGAACAGGCTGCTCAGTGCTTTAGACAATTGTCCTTTCATTTCTTCAGACCACAGGCTGGTCCTCACTCTGTTCCTTGGCAAGAACAGTGATGTGCTTTTCCTCTGGCTTGGGGAAGTTCACAGCTGAATTCACTGGAGCAGGAAGTTAATGCGTGCCTGGTTTACTTATTATTTTGCACAGTTTTCCCTAGTAGTGATCCTGTGAAGAGGCAGTTTCTGTAGCATCTTGACAAAGACAGTTAAGAGCTGGAATAAGGATTCCTCATAATTAAAATAATTCTTTTACAGATGAGTTTGGTGTAGACACACATAGAAATGTAACCAGTTTGGACTGTCATGTAAAGTCACTATTTTAGCTCCAGTTTTTTTGGTTATCTTATGTATCAAAGGTCAAATGGAGATACATGCAAGTTCTTCACTTCTCTCTGAACCATACTAGGATTGTTTCATATATTTCCTAAGGTTTTGGAAGATTGTTTTGTTGATGTTTGCTGTTGCTGGCAGAAAGCTTGCCGTGACATCTTTTTTTCCCTCCAGGCAACTCTTCAGACGTCACCAGCTGGCCATACAACTTCATTTCAGATGTTTAACAGCACCTACAAGCTGTATTCATACAGGTTAGTCATGGTAAGAGGAGATACTGTAAAAGTAGGAGCTTTCTTTGAAGCCGGTGAGATCTAGGTGTTTTGCTCAAGTGCACTTGAGTCCTGAGAAGAAGTGGGTGAGCCTGAGCCAAGTCACTGTCCACACAAGCTGACTAGGGGGCGGTTATGCAGAACAGGCAGATAAGCAGTCTGATGGCTGAGAAAGTGATGGGCTCTAATTCTGCTCCTGGCTTTGAAGCTGCCCGTCCGCCCAAAGCTTTGGGCAGAGGGAAGCAGATTCTTCCCACCTACGTTTGCTGTGGGATGTGCTGGGGCTTGGAAAGAGTCCATGCTGGAGTTGTGTGGCCTTTGAGGAGTGTAGGAGAAAGGTTAGGGGAAGCATTCCCAGCCTTTAAAGAGACATTATAGTTGACAGCTATTCCCTGTGCTTTTTCAAGGAGAGATTATCCCTCTGGGTAAGGATAATATCACGGTGGGTTGTCACACTCTTCCCCTTATGCATTAGCTGCTGACTTGAGCCTTTTTGCTGGGATCACATAAAAGAGGCAGGCATGTCCCAGCCAAGTTGGTGGTGGAGTATCAGAGGAAGGATGTTTGTTGTTCACAGAGGCTTTTTTTTCCCTTTGCAGTTACCTGGGACTCGGGCTGATGTCAGCGAGGCTCGCCATTTTAGGAGGAGTTGAGGGAAAACCCTGTAAGTTCCGGGCACTCCTAAAGCCTTGGCTCTGAGCACAGAGTGCATTGCACTGTTGTGGGGGAAAAGGGTGGTCTGTCCTCTTCCCACTGAGCTGAAGGTGCCTGAGTGGTATGTGCATTCCTGTCACCATAGCTGAGTGTGTTTGAGACAAATGCAGGAGGTGATGCTGCTAGATCCCAGGAGACGTGGATTCTTGCCAGCCTTAGGGGGGCGTGGGGCACTTGAGGCATGGCTGGGGCTTAGAGGTGCATTGCTGAGGATGTGGGACAGTAGGAAGCAGGACTGGAGATATAAAATTAACTCCTTGCATTTTTCTCTAATGTGGCTTTGTTTTACTTCTGCAGTAGGGGAAGGTGAGGAGTTGATCAGCCCTTGTTTACCGCCTGGTTTCAAATCTGAATGGCAACATGCTGAGATCGTGTACAAAATTAAAGGACAGAAGGCAGGTATAGTGATTTATCGCTCTCTCTTCCTATCTAGGCCAGCATGCTAGTAGAAGAGTAAAATTATATGCCCTCAGCTTCTTGGAAAGACACTAAATGCTCTGTCTGCGTACTCTGGCTGTCTCTTGACATGCTGTTAAAGAGATTCTGCAGCTCTCGCCTCTCGCGCTGTGGTATGTCTGCCCAGTCAGTAAATCTGTTAGTAGTACTGCAGATGGAGCTGAGCGCTCCCTAAATTCTTTTCCAAGTCCTTCTGCCTCAAATGGTGTTGTTCAGCTCTGATCTATCACATACTTGGTCCCAGCCTGAGGATGGTCAGTTACCGCTTGAAGAAAATGCAGGTGTGTCGTTCCATTCTCTGTGAAGAGCCTGTACGAAATGAAGAAGCGCTGCTTTTCGAAAGGGAGCCTGTCTCCTTGCAGATCCTGAAGAAACTGTGTGTGTAAGCATCTACCTATACTATGCTGGGTGTCTTTGCATTCTTTTAGGTGAGCCTCTGTATGAGTCTTGTTCTAACAAAGTGGCAAAGATGCTCTACAAGAAAGTGCATAAAGCTGAGGAAGTGAAGGACTTGGATTTTTATGCTTTCTCCTACTACTATGACTGTGCAGCAGAGGTTGGTCTCATAGGTATGTTTGCTCCTGTTTTCATTTCATTTTAAATGACAGATCTTGGAAGAAATGGCAGCACCGGTACACATCACAGCACTGTGGTAAGCTCTCATGGATATCACAGTGCAGTGGTCTCGAGGGAATATTGGGTGTTGTTGCATTTCTTTGCGGAAGGGACTGGAGATGTGATGTTTTTGTATGTTTTTACAAAACTTTTTAGTTATGATTGGTGTCTGATTACAATCCAAAACAGAAAAAAGACTTCATGATGATACGAAAAAACTTGCTAGCTTTTTTCTTGGGCAGTAAAGGAGATCGGACTTGCTCTCTTGGGCTGTATATTTTGCTTCACTGACCTTTTTAGATGGAGTAAATATTTTCAGATAGTTCAACATGTGTTCAGAATGAATCCCATTTCTTTTCCAGTGGTACGCTGGTGTACAGAAGGCTGTCACATTTAGCAGTAGGAAGCAGACGATGGTATCTCAAGCTAGTATGGACAAACTTACCCCCTCCTCAGCCACTTTGTTTTATGAATAATTTCACATTTAATATGTTGTAGAGCACCGCTGCCCTGTCGGTTCTGGTCAAAGGTGTTAGCTGTGTTCAGGCATTACAGGACAAGGCAGCATAGACATGGGACAGTATGAGGGAGTCTTTAAACTCTGTTTTTTTAGGAATCTGGTTTTAGGAAACTAAGTTCTTCTTAAAATTAGGTTTTCAAGCTATACTAAGAATCTTAAATAAAGGTTCTTATACCAATAAAGCAAACCTGAGTTTTGTCATTGATTTCAGTTGGCTCAAGGCTTATTTCCAAACAGTCTGTACAAACGTCTTTTACGTGTGTCTACTACTGCCTTTATATGAAAAAAACATATAACATACCATGATTTTTCTTCTCTTTTAGATAAAGAAAAAGGAGGAAGCTTAACTGTCAATGACTTTGAAATTGCAGCTAAGTATGGTGAGTAAAAGATGCAATCAAACAAGACTGGTAATTGTGTGTAAATTCATACCCAAATGGCAAACGTGTGACATGATAAGAAGACTGATTTTTTGTTTCAAGAAAATATTCACCTCTCTCTATAGCACCTCTGCTGATTTGTGTGTATTTCTGAAAATATCAACTTTTTTTTTTAGATTTAGTTTTCTGGTAATACATTTAAAAACTCTCTTGGGAATTACTAATAAACTCACCAGGTAACAGTTATCCTGAAACCATGTTTGAAAAATAAACGTGGGGGTTCTCATCATGTTAGCATAATCCATTCTAATCTTGTTTATTTTTTCAATTTTTCTCATGATTTGTTTGTATATTTGACTGTTAATTGGAAAGGGGAGGAAACCAATTCATAGCCTTTTTTGCTTCACCAGCTGCAGAGAGAGCTGCCTCCTCAGATTTGCAAATGCAATCACGTTTTTGTTTGTTTGTTGTTTTTTAATAGTACAGACTCAGGCCTTGATCAAAATGACTTGTGACTTTTCGGTAAACTGTCTGAGTGACTGAACAATTGTTGCAGTTCTTATTTCTGGACTATCTTTAACGTGTTCCCTCCTGAGAAAGAAAGTGGTTTTTATTTAATTGAATTAATTAATCTATTTATTTATTTATAAACAGTTGAATGCTTATGCTCAAGACATTTTTTAGTAGGAGGAGCACAACTAACTGTTCAGCGTTCAAGCTTTATTGAGATAGGACAAAATTTTTCACAGTGCTTGTTTTTCCAAGCTGCTGACATCTTTTTTTCAGTAAAAAGCAGATGTGATCACACTTGAGGTTGCTGATATTTAAAAGATGTAAAGTAGGTAGGAGAAAAGTGGGAGGCCCTTTTTGCCCTTGCCCTGGTAAGTACAAGGAACTCAGCTGTCGTTGTGGAGACAGAATGCCTTGCTCTTCCTTCCTGGTGCCAAAACTCTTGGGCTGCTGCAAACACATGCATGTTATTTTAATGTCATTTTAATGGGTTCCATTACTGTGGAACACAAATTAAAAGAGGTGTTTTTTAAGGATTTGTTAGAGGTTTTTCAAAGCTAGGTTGATGCTAGGCCTGAGCCCCACGTTCAGACACGGCTTTCTTTGTCTTCAGTGTGTAAAACCATGGAAATCAGCCCTGGAAGCAACCCTTTTCTCTGCATGGACCTCACATACATAACCTTCCTCCTGCAAGAACTGGGCTTCCCGAAGACCCAAGTCTTTAAGGTAATGCACAAAAACAGATTGCTGGGGACAGTGGGCAGAAGATGCCAAGGCATTTGTCATCATGCCAGTAGCTTGGTCACTGGTTTCCCTTCTTGCTACAACGCATGCTCTGTGACTGAGCTGGGGCAACACTGCCCCAACAGCTGTAATAACCAGATGTGATAACATTCAGCACTATATTCACCTTGCATACTTCCCCTTCGGGCAGAGAATTGTGTTTAAACTTTTTTTTTTTTTCCTCCAGCTTGCCCGGAAAATCAACAACGTTGAAACAAGCTGGGCATTGGGAGCCACTTTCCATTACATCGACTCACTCAATAGACTGCAGTACTGAAGCTCTTGAAGGCAATTTTGGGAACCTCAGGTTTTGGAAAACCAACACAGGAGAATCTGTTGAAGGGGTCTGATTTTGGCTTCTGGAGTCCTCTGGGAGGTTACCATAAGCTAGGCCCCTTCCCTCCCACCCCCTGCGAGGTTCCCTCCATTACTTGCTCTTTTTTGCAGTGCACAGTGCAGTATCTAAAGAATAAGCCTTGATTGTACAGCATCTGCAGTCAACTTGATGCAAAACTGGATCATCACTGAAAGAAAACCTGGGCACCTGCAGGACATCTATGATCTCTATGAGAAAACCACACCTTTTTGGAATATGCCTGTGCTATTTGCTTGTACTGTGCTGGTCAGTGTAGGAAATAGTCACTCCAGAGGGAACTCTTTGCTGTCCTGATTTCAGGGTGTTTTTTTCCTGTTTGTCAGCAGTTTCCAGTGATAATTATTTTTATTTTACTACTTACCTGTTTGAAAATGAACTCGTGCGTGTGTGTGAAGACAGTGCATTTACACGGCTGTGCTGCTGACAGGCTGCAGCTGAGAAATGCTGTGTGGAAGTTTCAGCTCTGCTTTTCATTGCTGGACTAGCGAAGCTCAGGAGCACTATAAAAGCTGGATACAGACAGGCATGAATCAGAGCCTGTATGCCCTGTAGGGGTAACACCTACAGCCTCAAGTTGGTACGTTGGCTGTTGGGAGATTGGTGCTGGAAGACAACACCAGATGTGCTGGATCAAGATGACCAAGGTCTGGGAGTTTGGTACAGGGCTAAGGATGGATTTGACAGTTTAGAGTAGGTCAGCTTAAGATCCATAAACAAGATGCAGCCACAAAAAGAAACCCTGAGCACAGCTTAGTGGACCTCACAGGCATTTGTGCCTTGTCAAGGCTAATGCAGGGCCCAGGATAAATGGTGTTTTGGGTGCCACTTCCTGCAGACGCATCTCACTTTGATAAATGAATGTATTGTCGTTGCACTGAGCTGTGGCAGGGTAGCTGCAATGCACCACTCCAGCAGTGTCCTAGACACAGGCTGGAAGTGATCTCAGAGGCAGCACGAGCTGGAGAGCATGTGCTGCGCTGCTTGTAATCCGACCGTGGAATTGTGTTGTATTTGTATGGGTGTTTAGGCAGACCTGAGTGGTCATTAGGGGATGTAAAAGAGCCCAGCCTGCAGGAGAGCCAGCAGGGTGTGCCCTGGTATGTGGGCTCTCTTGGCCAGAGCCCTGTCCTTTCCCTGAGGCAGCGAGACACAATATAGGTGTGCATGGCTGCTGGCTCTGCAGCTGAGCCTGTGGGGGACATTTGAACCCCACCCTACTGACAATAAAACTCCAATTAAAACTGAAGACCTGGTGCTGGTGGTGTGACTTGTAGTGCCAAAACCTGGCAGACCCCACAAGGTGGGCGGGCTGAAAAACACCTGCCCTAACACCTTTCCATCCCCTGCACGCAGTTCCCATCCCCTTCAGAAATTCCAGTCCCATCAGGCCATCCCTTCTGTCTCACACCATCCCCATTACCCTCGCACCATCCCTGTCCCCTCACACTATCCTTGTCCTTCATGCCACCCATGTCCCCTCATACCACCCCTGTCCCCTCATACCACCCCTGTCCCCCTCACACCACAGAATCACAGAATCACCTAGGTGGGAAGAGACCTTCAAGATCACCGAGTCCAACCTCTGACCTAACACTAACAAGTCCTCCACTAAACCATATCCCTAAGCTCTACATCTAAACGTCTTTTGAAGACCTCCAGGGATGGTGACTCAACCACTTCCCTGGGCAGCCCATTACAATGCCTAACAACCCTTTACTGAAGTAAAGAAGTTCTTCCTAATATCCAACCTAAACCTCCCCTGGCGCAACTTCAGCCCATTCCCCCTTGTCCTGTCACCAGGCACGTGGGAGAATAGACCAACCCTCACCCTGCTACAGCCTCCTTTAAGGTACCCCCCAGTCCCCCTCACACCATCCCTGTCCTTCATGCCATCCCCATCCCTCCATGCCACCCTTGTCCCCCTCAAGCCATACATGACCCCCACACCATCCCTGTCCTGTGACACCATCCCTGTCCTGTCACACCATCCCATTCCCCTCACACCATCACCTCACAACATCACCGTCCCCTCACCCCATCCCCAACCCCTCACCCCATCCCCATTCCCCTCACCCCATCCCCATCCCCTCACACCGTCCCCTCACACCATCCCCTCGCTCCGTCCCCGTCCCCCCAGCCCACCCCGGAGCCCGGGGCAGGGCCGGGGGCGGTGCGGCCGCTTCCCCTCACCGGGGGCCGGCCCGGCCGGGCCCCGCCTCGCCGCGGCGGGCAGGGGAGGCGCAGGCGCGGCGGCCCCGGCTGCGGCAGAGGCAGGGACGGGGCCGGGAAGAGGGACGGGGACACTGGGGGGAGAGGGACGGATCCCGGCGGAGGTGCCGCGATGGCGGCGCCGCTGAGCGACGGGGAGAAGCGCAAGCAGATCAGCGTGCGGGGCATCGCGGGGCTGGGCGACGTGGCGGAGGTGCGCAAGAGCTTCAACCGGCACCTCCACTTCACCCTGGTCAAGGACCGCAACGTCGCCACCCCCCGCGACTACTTCTTCGCCCTGGCGCACACGGTGCGGGACCACCTGGTGGGGCGCTGGATCCGCACCCAGCAGCACTACTACGAGCGGGACCCCAAGGTGAGCCGCCCTGCCCTGCCCTGCCCTGCCCTGCCCTGCCCGGGACAGGCGACCCCATCCCCGCCTTCACACCTCGCCCTGGCTGCGTCCCCGCTCCCCTTCTGGCCTCAAACCCCCCCCTCACGCCCCTGTGAGCGTGGTCCCACGAAGGCCACCGTGGGCATCGCCGTGGGCACGGTCACGTCCTCGCTGGCTTGGCGCCTGCTCCCCCGTCTCCGCGGGCTGGGGGCTGCAGGGCATCCTTCAGCCCTGACCCTTCCGAGTTAAGCAGCTCCAGCGCTGAACCGGGGAGCCCCGGGGGGCAGGTGAGTGCTGGAGGAGGCACGGCCCTTCCCAGCCTGCCGGCGGCGGCGGCACCGCATCAGCTCTTTTCTCGGGGTTATGGATATTGCCTGGACGCACCGAGCTGCGCTCAGCCAACGTGCTCGCATGCCGGCGTGGCCCTGCGTGCGCTGGCAGTAACGCCTGGGTGTGGAGCCCTCCCTGTTATCCTTGCTCACCCAAACGTGCCGTGGCCAATATTACTGCACCAAGGGGCTGTGCGAGTCCCATCAAGGGGAAGAGGAGCCTGGAGAGGGCTTGCTGTCTGTCCCATGCACTTAGATTTTCACTAGAACCACGTCCCTGTGGGAGGCTGAAGTCAGCAGTGTTTATGCCGCCGTGTGATGTTTTCAGTCGTTGAGTCCCAAGGAGCGGACGAGGGGAGCAGGTGCACCCTTTCAAACTCCCAGAGCAGGTAATCCTGCCGCTTAGGGCTCCAAAGCTGGCCTGGAGAGATCCCGGCTGCAAAGGAAAGGGATTCAAGGGGAAGCATGATTTGAAGCCAGGCTACTGCTCGGTTAAAACTCCTCTTTATGTATAAAAATATCTGTAGTGATGGAAAAATCTGAGTAAGGGCAAAAGCGTGCGTAGCCCGCTTCCCCGCTGCGCATCCTAGGAACAGGCTTTCATTAGCATTCACCACACGGGCAGTAGTTCCTCCGAAACGTGGGAGGTCACCGCAGACCCCTCCTTCGTGTGCGGTTGTGCCTGGAGCTCTGCCACCCGTGGGACAGTTCATTCCTTCAGCAGAGTGAAAGGTGCATGTCCGCGTGGGGAGGACACAAGGAAGGGTGAGCACATCTTGTTTCAGCCCCCGACAGCCTCAGGTGGCTCTGAAGCATGTGTCTAAAGCTGTCAACACCCGGAGCATCTCATTTGTCACCGCCTTCCTCAGAGATTGCCTAAAATCCAGCACTCCGGGCTGATCCTTTCTTGCGGAGCTCCCCGGCAGAGAGACGGTGCCCCAGGCAGGACAGAAAAGCGAGGGGAAACACTCTCCGTGCCGAAAACAGGCTGGGAAAGGTTGAGCTTGCACGCCCAAGTGCCCTCTCCCTCCCCTCCCGCTGTCCTGCCGCGGGTGACCTGGCTGGCTGATCTTCTCCCCGCTCAAAAAGCGCGAGAGGAGAGCTGGAAAATCACTGGCAGGAAGGGGGCTGGCCTGAAGCCGGGCCAAGTATGCGAGGGGCGGGGGGCTCCCTGCTTGCTGCAGGCTCCGGATCGGCTTCAGCGGAGCATGAGAAAACTTTTAAGAGCCCGGTGCAGGCATCACCTCAGCCGAGCTTGGCTGCGCGTAAAGATACAGTTCAGCATCCTAGATAATTCTTGCCTGAAGTTAATTAGGGAAACACTCTTAACAGGCAACGAGATTTTTCTATAGAAGGCTGTTGGCAGGGAGATGTGCAGCGGGGAGTTGGCTAGCATCCCGTGCAAGGCTCCTTCTGACAAACAAGCTGTGGTGCGTGTTGTTCAGGAGCGGGCGCCAAGAGCCGCTTTGGGAGGCTGTCCCTCGCTCTGAAAAACATTTGGGGCTGATCTTAGTTTTAAGTGACTTTGGTGAAATCCTTTGGGCGCGGCAAGTGATGAGCCGGCCTCCCAAGGTGGGGTGAAACGTGCTGTAAGTGTCTTTCTTTGCCTCCCCAGCGTATTTATTACCTGTCCCTGGAGTTCTACATGGGCCGCACCCTGCAGAACACGATGGTGAACCTGGGCTTGCAGAACGCCTGCGATGAAGCCATTTACCAGGTGAAGTCCTGGGGTACGGGGTGTGCCCCTGAAGAACTGGCCGGACTTTTCCATGTGGAGGGCTGGGTATCTTTATTTCTCAAGGCTTCCTCCTGAGGATGCTTTATTTTGGCTAAACGAAGGTTTGGCCCTCTGCTCGTGTTCTGCCACCCCCAGAGAAGGCAGTGGTGGCACCTTGGGGTGCCTCGAGAGCTGGGCTACAGCTTCCTCAGACCGCTCCTTTCCTGTAGTGGCTGGGCTCTGCATCCAGAAAGCATCTCCAAGAGTCCCCAGAACTAGGGAATCCCAAGGGGCGAACAATTTCCCACTGGTAAGGAGAGGTGATGGCTCATCACGGGTCATGTAGTCTGCTGAGGGAGGCTGGGCCAAAAAGGAAAGCGCAAAACCACCACACCACAGTTCATACGTGCATGCACATACATAGAGAGCACCGCGGCAGCGCTGACCGACAAAAGAGCTGTAGCATCTGCCTGGCTCCCCAAGTGTCTTTGCTGCTGGCAGGCTTCTCCTCGAACCAGGCACAGCCCCTGGAGAGGCGGCCAGCCCTTGGGTTAGAGGAGAAAAACCCCCGAGAGCTGCAGAAGCCGAGGCAGCCGCTTCCACCCGTGGGCCCCGGCCAAGCAGCTCGGCAGCGGGGTGCTCAGGATGTGGGAGGGCGCGGAGCGTAACGCGGAAACTGCGGCCACAGGCTGCAGAAATGGCCGTAACCTTCCCCGGGGCTCCGGGCTGGGCCCCGCAGCCCTTTGCGCGCCGCCTGGCCGCCTGTCGGCCTCCTCGGTGGGAGGGCCTCGCGGCTGGAGGGGCTGCCAGGAGGCGAGTGTTTTGTTGGGTGTCTCTAAGGAAACCTGCTTCGTGGGAAAGCGGTGCTTGATGAGGAATTGTTTTCCAGTTCATTAGGCTGCCCCCGGGGGCCAGAAGCTGCTGAGGTGTTCTGGGGGCTGAGGGAAGGGCTGCGGGGAGAGCCCCACGCGGTTGGGGTCGGTGTGGGAATTGTGTGTGCCCTCCTCAGAGAGCACGCTGAGAGGACAGGGATGTGGGTACTGACGTGTTCTCCTGTGGCTGTTTCCCCAACAGCTGGGCCTGGACTTGGAGGAACTGGAGGAAATCGAAGAGGATGCCGGGCTGGGAAACGGAGGCCTGGGCCGCCTGGCAGGTAACACAGGGAGAGGGGAGCCCCGTCCTCGCTCTGAGGGTGGCCCAAGAGGAAGGGCACGGAGTTTGCCTTCCTTGTGAGCATGTCACGTCTTCATCTCAGCCTCCTGAGGGCTCTCTGCTCTGCCTCACCTCCTGCCCCCGGGGCTGCCTGCCGCAGTGGGACCTCAACCACACACAGCCAGCATCCAGGAGATGCCTCGGTGCCTGACGGGAGCACACGAGCTGGGCTGTGGCTGAAAGAGGCTGTCTGAAGCCTTTCTCCTCACCTCCCTGTACAATCTTTCCTTTTTTTTCCTGAGGCACGCGAGCAGCCCTCACGTAGGCAAGTTGTTGGCTGCTATTTTGATCTGCCCGTCACAAAGGACTGCTGGAGACGCGAGCTGCCTGACAGGAGGTGCCAGGGCTGAGCTTTACCAGAGCTGCCCTGCACCGACGGTCAGAAAGCTTTGCTTTGACAGAGCTCGTAGTAAAGCAGCTGGTGAGTCAGGATCAGAAGCCCTGCTTTACGTGGCAGGCAGGCTTCGAGCCAGGCGTGGGTTTCTCAGGCGGGTTCGGAAGAGCTCTCGCTGCAACAACGCTGCATTTAGGTGCATTTCACTCACACCTGGCTTGAGCTGCTGCTGCCCCTGATGGCCACTGGTCTCTGCTATGTGCACATGTGCTCAAACGGGGAAGGTTGCTGCACCTGCACCTCCATCACACAAGGCTTCAGGTGTCCGCACCATTGCTCCCCAGTCTCCCCTGGCATTGACCTGATGCTAAGGGCCTCACTCAGGGAGTCCTGCCCTTCTCACTAACAAGTTTATGGGGTCCTAGTGCAGGCTGTCCCCTCCTGTCCCTGCTGCACACGGATTCCTGAGCAATAAACACTCCCAGCAGCACCAGTCGTGGCAGCTCCTCGGCCCCGTGCTCAGCGCGCCGCTGCAGCGAGCCAGGGCGAGGTCGCTGGCAGCGTGATGATGCTGTGCTCTTCCAGCCTGCTTCCTGGACTCCATGGCCACGCTGGGGCTGGCAGCGTACGGTTACGGCATCCGCTACGAGTTCGGCATCTTCAACCAGAAGATTGTCGACGGCTGGCAGGTACGTTGCTGGCACATGTGGGTCATCCCATCCCCTTCTATTTCGTGCTGTGATGGTCAGCTCTGCCCGGGGGTGTGACCCGGCCACACAAATAGCACGTGGGGCCTTGGGCTGCCCCAAACCTCAGCATTTTAACCTGGGGTGCTGCTGCTCATGTGGGGTCCCTCGGAGACTGGCAGCAGGGCCTTAAACAGGGACTCTCCCCTGTAGCATTAACAATCGTAATAGTTTGTAAGCGAAAGTAGACAAAAAACTGCCCCAAGCGGTGGTTATTCCTCACGTGTGTCTGGAAGTGATTTCTGTAGGGAGACTTGTATTGCTTCTGTGCATAAAGGACCCTATTTCCCCTTAAAACAGCTCTCCACAAGTCAGGGTGAGAGGTGCGAGGGTTGTTTTTTCCTCCTTCTCCACAAAGAAGCTGTGTTGCTAGGCCCTGTAAATGGTGGAAAAGAGGCAAAAAGCATCCACTGCAGGTGGCTTAATGTTACTTGAAAAAGAACAGGGCGGTGATAGACCTCGTCCCCTCCCAGAAAAATAATGGCCTGCAGACACAAAGTGTCTTCGCCTCAGCCCCTCTTGGTGGTGGTGCACATCAGCGTGGTTTGCTCTGCTAATTCACTAATTGCTAATTGCTCCTGTTAGTGCTGTCAGGAGCAGAGAGAAATCCCCTCTGGCAGAGGGCAGAGCAGTTAGCAAGACCTGGGTTACAGGGGGTGGGTTGTGACCAGGAGCAGCACCGATGGGCTCCTAGGGAACCACAAACTGCACCATCACACTGGTTGCGAAGCCCTCGAGGCACTGGGTGCAGGAGTCTGTGTGGTTTGTGCGGATGGCTTACACCAGTACAGCTCTGCAAAGCCAATAGAGATTGATTTATATCAGCTGGGATTTGGTCAGCCAATTTTTGGGAAGCCCAGCTGTCCTCTAGAGACCCCTGCGTATCCATTTTTAAAGCCACCTTACCAAAGCTTTGCTTTTCACACCGTCTCCCTTTGGAGAGCCAAATCTAACCTTCCCTTGGAGACACGAGCCCCGTCTTGAGCCACGTTTGCCCCTTGCAGGTGGAGGAGGCCGACGACTGGCTACGCTACGGCAATCCCTGGGAGAAAGCTCGCCCCGAGTACATGCTCCCTGTGCACTTCTACGGCCGCGTGGAGCACACCCCTGAGGGCGTGAAGTGGGTCGACACCCAGGTACAGCGGTCTGCCTCCGCGCTGGGCTTGGGGAGGGGGCGTGGAGGGGGAGAGGCTGTCCCAGGGCTAGCCGAGGCCAGGCTTTGCTTCCCTCCTGCTCTGGCAAAGCGCTTTCTGCTCTGTTTGCGTTTCATCTTTATCATGTTCAGTTGCAGCTGTAATTTCAGAAGGAGTTGGTGCCCAGTTTCCAGGATGAAACCTCTCATCCATTCTTGCAGGGGTTTATGTCAGGGGAGGATTGCATCCCTGGCTCGTTCTGCGCTGCTCCTGGCCACGGCTTGCTCAAACCCAGTGATTTTGCAGGTGGTTGTGGCACCGCCGCTG
This sequence comes from Oxyura jamaicensis, assembly GCF_011077185.1. NCBI lineage: Eukaryota > Metazoa > Chordata > Aves > Anseriformes > Anatidae > Oxyura > Oxyura jamaicensis. The sequence goes on from NC_048895.1 coordinate 13,463,962, forward strand.
TGGGTGGAGATCCATCTCTCGGGGCAGCCACGCAGCAATCCAGCGGGTGCTCAACTCCTGTGGTCAGAGCAAGTGCCTCTTTCCCAGGCCAGCCTGGTGGGTAGGCGAGGTTTCACGTCTCCAGTCTGCCTGGAGGCCTCGTTCTGCACCAGTGTGGAGAGCAAACGCTTCTCCAGCTCCTGCATTCCCCTGCCTCGGGTTGAGGCGAGGCGGTGTCGCAATTACAGGGGTAATGCCGTGCTCCGGGAGCGCATGCCTGCCGGGGGCACGTGCTGCTGCAGCATAAATGCGTTCCAGTGTTACGGCTGAGGAAGGCAAACTCTGAAAAAGCGTGGATTTATTTAGGGGATTGAAGAAGTTTCAGCCTCTCCACCCCAAGCCCTAAGGAGGAAGGGACTGGGAATTTCTCTGGGATTTATGGACATGGACTAGCCTTGCTCCCACTTTAGTCAAGGCTCTGTCTGAGGAGCGTACAGCCACAAAGCTGTTGAAGGCAGCGAGGTGCAGGCAGGTTGGCAGGGCTCAACACCACACACCTGCAAACAGCGCGGGGCACCGCGCCAGAGCTCCCCGGGGAAGCAGACGTCCACCCAGGGACTGAATGTCTGCGCCTCTGCGTGCTTTCCTCTTCCAACCCCGGCATCGGTCTGGGGTTTTCAGGGATCCCAAGCTGCGCGATGGGAAGCACTGCTTCTGACAAGGAAGTGTGTTTTCAGCCAGTGCTATTGAAGGAACAGAGTGGAAAGGCTTAAAAAAAAGCCCAAGATGCAGTTTCCAAATATAGCATCGTGCAGTTAATGTGATGCGTGCCCCGGTCCCGTGGCTCGGACAGGGCAGGCTTTCTGCCTGCCTGCTTCCATCTTCGGAGCTGGTAAGACCAGCTTGGAGAGCCCGAGCTCTTGCTGGTTTTCTCCAGAGGGGAGGTGTTGCTGACGCCAGCACAAAGAGTGTGTGTTCTGTTTGGGGCCGACGTGCTGATGCGCCTGGCTGTTCCCTGCCCCGTAAGCACAGCTCCATCCATTCTCTGCTGCCCTTTGTGTCTTTGCCTGGGGAAAGCCTGTGGCTGCAGGGCTGTCACAGCACTGCGTGCCGATGTGTTCAGGTGGCTGTGAGCTCCTTCTGACGGCGTCACAGAGGTGGCCGGGCCCCGTGCTGCAGGATCGGGGCTTTCCTCTGCAAGCACTGCTCAGCTCTGCTGCCATAAGCCCTCGGGCACTTTGTTCTGGGGCAGGGTGCCTTGCCTCGCTGCTCAGCTGGTTTGGTGGCACGGAGACGTTGGTTCAGCAGTGAGCTGGAGCCTACGAGCTTGGAAGCACACCCGTGCCTTGCTAGTGTAAGCTCAACTGGAAGCCCTGGTGGTGTTCTCTGCAGCACTAAGCCACCAGGGCAGCATCCTGGTGCTTAAGCGTGACTTAAAGGCTGCACAAGTTCATGCGTGTTCAGTTCAGGGGCTGGAGATCTCACTGCATTTACCCGGGTGGCTTCAACGTACGTTTAATGGAGTTTTTGGATGCACCTCTATGGGAATGGTGCTTTGGTGGTCGGTTTGGTCCTGGGAGGCTGCAGAGGGCTTCTGGGCAGGATTCAGGCTGGGCAGTTTATCCCAGATGGAAACACCCAGGTGCCCCAGCACTGTGCCAGCGCAGGCAGAAGAGCAGTGACCAGCTGAGGATGCTTGCAGGGCTTTGGTGAATAGTTAGTAGGTACTCAGTTGGTCTGGGAAGGTCAGCAGCTTGCTTGCAAGCCTGTTGTTTCATTGATGAGCTTGAAGCTCCTGTCTGCCAGTAAAGCTCCAAACAACCCTTCCTCTCCCATTAATGCTTTCCTAGTGGGTGCTGAAAGTGCCCGTGACAACAAGCAGGTTTGTGAACCTCAGCAGCTGTGTTTTACCGCACGTGGGATCTTTACCACAGCCAGGAGTTGTCTGTGTCCTCTGGATTCTTTCTGAAGGAGTTTTTTCTGTCCTTTTGCAGGTTGTCCTCGCCATGCCGTATGACACACCAGTGCCAGGATACAAGAACAACACTGTGAACACCATGAGGCTGTGGTCTGCAAAAGCACCCAATGACTTCAACCTCCAGGAGTGTAAGTGCTGTCCCTCCACTGCCTATCTTCTGGCCAGTGGGCTCTGGGGGTGGGACACGGTTATTCCTCTGTGTGCCGCACCTGGCACAGCACTCCACATCAGGCCTGCTGGATCCATACCTCCCGGCTGCCTCAAAAACACACTGCTGAATGCACATCCGTGGATCACACCACCTCCAACCACTTCCAGAACCCTTGTGCACCCACCCATCCTCGTTTCATCCCCCTCATGCTTGCCTCGCTCTGTGCATTCCCCAGGTGATAAACCACGTGCCGGGTGTTCTGCACGTCGCCAAGTGAGCTGCAAACACCCAGGTGCCATGGGGAGCCATTTCCATGCAGCAGCATCCTTCAGTGCTGAAGGAAAACGGCAGCATTCTCCTTCCTTACTGCTGGTTTCCTCTGAGTCCTTGTGTGACCCCTGGTGCATTTTTCAGGCTCTAGCTGTAGTGCTGAAGGACACGTACTGGGCTCCTAACAGTTGCTAGGCCATACAGGAGGGGAACGTTTTAGACAAGACTGATTGGATTCATTCTTCCATACCTGGAAGCACCAAGACGTGTGTCCAGGCAGCCCCGTCAGGGGAACTTATATGGGATGCAGAGAACTGGGGCTCTCAGTTCTTGATGGGCAGCTGTGGCAGTGCTGTGTGTATGTCTCTCTCGTTGCAGTCAATGTGGGTGACTACATCGAGGCAGTGTTGGACAGAAACCTGGCAGAAAACATATCCAGAGTCCTGTACCCAAACGACAACGTGAGTGACTCTTGCTTCTCTTTCCTGCTGCTCGGGTTCATCCTTCCTGTAGTTTTATCGCCCCGTTTGCAGGCAGTGGAAGGTCACGGCCACCTGGTGGGGATTGTTCTGGTCTGAGGATTTTTAATGCAACGTGTTGGCTCTGTAATTCTCAATGAACCGACGCAGCTCTGCTGGCTCCAGAGTGTCACTGCTGACTGGTGGCAGCTGGGGCCTGGCCTATATCATATAGTTGTGGTTTTACTTCATACTCAAGGCAGTTGCCAACTTACTTTTGTTTGCAAAAGTCAGTCCTTATTTCAGCAGCATCTATGAGGGGCACTCGTTTCCAGCCCCAGTTCAAGGGATTTCTCGCACAGTCATTGTGCACCCAGTCATGGACTAGCATCTGTGCTGGAAAAGCCTCCCGGGCTTTATCCCACCCACTCATTTCTCTTGGTGTTTTAAAACAAAACAGCGTGATGCGTGCCGTGCACCGGAGGCAGCTGGTGTGCCTGTAAATGACACCGGCTCCTGGCTACTGCAGGGAGTCCAAAATCCTTGCTCCAAAAACCCTGTAGAGGGCCTTGCAGCGAGGGAGGGAGCCGTGCTCGGTCTGTGGGAGCAGCACCGATGTGTCCCGGGTTCTGTTGCCCTCTGCAGGCAGCTGAGAACAGCAGGCTGTAGCGTGGCTGGCCTCCTGAGAGGCAGGAGGAGTAACATCTAGGTTTGGCCTGACAAAGTGCAGAGCACGTAAGGGCTGTTGGGAAGCCCAGGGGATCGGACAGGAGCATCTCCAGGGGCCGGGCTGCCGACTGGGGATGGCCGCTGCAGCACTGACACCTGCGCGTCCCCCTCACGCAGTTCTTCGAAGGCAAGGAGCTGCGGCTGAAACAGGAGTACTTCGTGGTGGCCGCAACCCTCCAAGACATCATCCGCCGCTTTAAGTCCTCCAAATTTGGCTGTCGAGACCCTGTGAGGACAAGCTTTGAAACGTTCCCGGACAAGGTGAGTTTGTGGGCAGAGAGGGCCGGGGGTGTTTCAGCCAGACCTGCCCCACCGTGTGGGAGAGCAGGATGCTTGGGACCAGGTGGGGCATCTGTACAAAGACCCTGGCGGTTTGGGTTGCAACACAGAAGTGATCTCGGGGCCCATTTTCCAGGGGAAAAAATGCATTTTGGAGCAAATCTGTAGAAGGTTGAACAGCTCCATTCCTGGGAGCTCTGTCTGTTTCTGGGATGCGTGGTTCTGTGAGCCATAAGAAGAGACTCGAGTCTTCCCCCAGCCCTGACCCCATGGGGGCTGTGCTGGGACACAGTCAGAGCCCTGTCACTGCCAGATCTGAGCCCGGCGAGTCTGTGTTGCAGGTGGCTATTCAGCTAAATGACACCCACCCTGCCCTGTCCATCCCAGAGCTCATGCGGATCCTGGTGGACGTGGAGAAGGTGGACTGGGACAAGGTGAGCAGAGCTGGAAGGTGCATACCGCACCTTGCAGGGGCAAGAGTTGCTGTCCTGCCCTTAAATAAGGTTTTCTTCCCCCTCCTGGCCCGGGCATGTGCGTGTTAACCCGCTGTCTGCATGCAGGCCTGGGAGATCACGAAACGGACCTGTGCCTACACCAACCACACCGTGCTGCCCGAAGCCCTGGAGCGCTGGCCGGTCTCCATGTTTGAAAAGCTGCTGCCCCGTCACCTGGAGATCATCTACGCCCTCAACCAAATGCATCTGGATGTAAGGGACTCGGCTGGTCACGGGCTGTGGGTCTCGCTCCAGCTGTCTTTTAGGATGGGAATGTTGCCAGGCCCTACAGCCGGGTTGCTAACGCCCCTTCTGCCCACCCGCAGCGCGTGGCAGATCTCTACCCAGGGGACGTTGACCGTCTCCGGAGGATGTCGGTGATCGAAGAAGGGGACTGCAAGCGCATCAACATGGCACACCTCTGTGTGATCGGCTCTCATGCCGTCAACGGCGTGGCCCGCATCCACTCCGACATTGTGAAGAACTCAGTGTGAGTTGGGGGACACCCACGGCGTGCACAAACCTCCCCTCTCCTCTCTGCTCACTGAGCTTTGCCTGCAAACTGGGGGGGCTGGCTGGGGCAAACGGGTATCAAGGCCTGCTTTGGTTGTCCTGCTGGGTTGGAGGGCTGGAGAAACAATCTTATTTGAGAGTGTACAGGGCCAAACTCATCTCCCTTCAGAGCTGGTGAAATCCTAGGCATTATAGCCAAGGAACGGGTTTGAGAGGCAGTGCAGAGAGTTCACAGTAGTACAATGAGATCAGCAGAGGTTGTCCTGAGTCAGGAGCATGTATGGGGGGTCCAGCTGAAGCTCTGGGTGGTGGCAGAGTGGTTCAGTGTGGCCCCTATTCTCTGATGTTCCAGGTTCAAGGATTTCTACGAGCTGGAGCCAGAGAAATTTCAGAACAAGACAAACGGGATCACGCCGAGGCGCTGGCTTCTGCTGTGCAACCCGGGACTGGCCGATGTTATCGCCGAGGTGAGTGAGGGGCTGAGCTGTGATCCCCGCTGTTTGCTTCTGGGCACTTCACAAAGTCTGAACAGAGCCTGAGGGAAAGGTCTGGCAGGCGTGAGCGAGGACAGCCTGGCAGGCATGCCTGTTGCACGTGTAGGTGTGAGGCTGGCTGAGCTTTAAAGTCTCTGAGGAAGAGCTGGCCAAGGAGTTGCAGAAATTTGGATCTGGCTCCCTCCCCTCACAGTGGCTGCAGACAACCTGTCAGGCAGCACTGTGGTGTGTAGAAATGGGCTGTCTGCAAAAGCATTCAAGCTTCATGGCCACAAAGGAGCTCCCTCAGATCCCCCGCCCCAGTTTTGTCTCCTTTGTTGAGCAGGCCCTTGAGCTTTGTTTATTTTTGCTTCACGCTGGGGTATGTAATAGCTGAAAAGCATTGTGCAGTTATTTATGTCCTGCCCCTCAGTTTCTCCAGCTGCCAGGAGGCCCTGGTACCTGCGCACACACCCTTCCTCTGAATCTCTTTGAGAGAAAGGGACTGGTTTAGATTTTTGCAATTCCCCCTCTTCCCCTGTACCTTTGAGCTGCCTGATACAGAAAAGTCATTTTGCCGTGAGGAACCGTGCCCCTTCTGTCCAGTGTCTCTTCTTCCTCTTCCCAGCAGGGCTGTGGCAACTCTGCTGGGGAAGTGCACTTGTGGATGGGGTGAGATGTCCCACAGGTGAAACATCCCTCTTTTGATTCCTTCCTTTAGAAAATCGGGGAAGGCTTTGTCACAGACCTGAGCCAGCTGAAGAAGCTCCTGGATTTCATCGACAACGAGATGTTTATCAGGGATGTGGCAAAAGTCAAACAGGTAATGAGCGCTGGAGGGGAGGGGGGATGAAGGGTGAAGGCAGCGTGCTCCCAGGGAACGTCCCAGCAGCCAGCCCTCACTTCTGGCACAAGGCCTGCTCCTCATCAGATTTTCTTGCCAGGAGAACAAGCTGAAGTTCTCAGCCTACTTGGAGGAGCAGTACAAGGTCAAGATCAACCCTTCATCCATGTTTGATGTTCAGGTCAAGCGAATCCACGAGTACAAGAGGCAGCTGCTGAACTGCCTGCACGCTATCACCCTCTATAACCGTAAGTCCTGCCGGCTGGGGGCTGGTAGGCCAGGGCTGCCCCCCACCCGCCCCTTGCTGCCAGCGTTCCTATGTAAATGCACGCCAGCTGGTGCCCAAGGAGTGGCTTTCCAAGTACCTTGCAGCCCGATTTTGCCCAGCACAGCTTTGCCTGATGTCTGGTTGGGCTTTGGGGTTCTGTGGGTTTGCTGGGCTCACGCAGCGCGGGCCGGGCCCATCCCTGATGCGAGCAATGAGCTCTGCCCAGTTTGTCTTTGCTTCAGTTGGTTATGCCCTGCTCTTTCAGGCATCAGAAGCGACCCATCCAAATCCTTTGTGCCTAGGACGATTATGATCGGAGGAAAGGTAAAGTGTGTCCCAGCCTCAGCGCACGCGCGGCATTGGGATGTGGGGAAGGTGCTGGTCCCTTCTGGGGGCTTTGCTGGGTTTGCTGTGGGTCAGCCGCCGTGGGTCGGTGCTGGTGGGCTCTTCAGGAAGCGCTGCCATGGACTAGATCGGGGCCTGATTGCTCCCCTCGGGGGCTCAGGGCTTCTCCCAGTAGGGTTTTGGGTGATCCATGTGAAGAGCAGAGGTGAGGCTCAGATTGTCCCCACAGTGAGGACCTGAACTGGCACCTCTTGTGCTCTGCCTTCCTTAAAAGCCTTCGCCCTCTCTGGGCTGCTCTTCTTCAGGCGGCCCCCGGCTACCACATGGCCAAGATGATCATCAAACTCATCACATCCATCGGCGAGGTCATCAACAACGATCCCTACGTGGGGGACAAGCTCAAGGTCATCTTCCTGGAGAACTACCGCGTGTCCCTGGCTGAGAAGGGTACGTCTTCGGTGTCACCTGGGCACCCTTAGGAAGGGCCTGAGGGCTGTGGGGCTTGACATGGGGCAGGGAGGCAGCGTGGCGCAGGAGCAGCAGCTGCAGGGGGTCCTGGCAGAGCTGGGCCTTTGTGCCTGGCTCTGGCCTCTGGGCTGAGCTGGAAGGGGCAGCAGGCCACTAGCAGCTCCCAGAGTTGTTCTGCTGTCCTGGGCCCAGGCTGGGGGGAGCCGCAGCCAGCCGAGGGCTAACTCCCACCTCTCTTGCACCCGGCAGTGATCCCAGCAGCGGATCTCTCCCAGCAGATCTCCACAGCTGGCACGGAAGCCTCGGGCACCGGCAACATGAAGTTCATGTTGAACGGGGCCCTCACCATCGGCACCATGGATGGAGCCAACGTGGAGATGGCCGAGGAGGCAGGCGAAGAAAACCTCTTCATCTTCGGCATGCGGGTGGAGGACGTGGAGGCCCTGGATCGCAAAGGGTTGGTGCTGGGGAGCGTGCTGCCCTCGCTGCCCGAGACACGTGCCAGCTCTCCGGGTGCTGGGCCCCAGGGGAGAGCACCAGCCCCTACAGCCCGCCCGTGCCTCCTCCCTGCGCAGGTACAACGCGCTGGAGTATTACGAGCGCCTGCCGGAGCTGCGGCAGGCCATTGACCAGATCAGCAGTGGGTTTTTCTCCCCGAGAGACCCCGGGTGCTTCAGGGATGTTGTCAACATGCTCATGCACCACGACAGGTGAGGCCTGGCACGCATCCCAGCCCCTTCGTGGGAAGATGACCGTGCTGCCCCGCCTGGGACCCCGCAGCAGGCTAACCCCAGCCTTACTCTGCGCTCCGGCTTTCAGGTTTAAGGTGTTTGCCGACTACGAAGCCTACATTAAATGCCAAGGCCAAGTGGACCAGCTGTTCATGGTAAGAGCTGCCCACAGCAGAGGCAGGGGGTCCTTGGCCATGCAGGGGGGAAAGCGGGGGGAGCTGGGCTGAGCGTGCCCCTGTGGAGCCCTTCTCACACCCCACAGCGTTTGTGGGGGCACGGGGCAGGGCGAGGGGGGTTTCGAGGCTTCAGCAGCCCCACAGCACCGTATTTAAAGCAGCCAAGCGTGCGTAGTGGTGCCCTGAGGCTGAGCCGTGATGGGGCGGGATGAGTGACCGCTGCCTTGCCTCCCCTCTTCGCAGGACCCCCGGGAGTGGACTAAGAAAGTCATCAGGAACATCGCCTGCTCGGGCAAGTTCTCCAGCGACAGGACCATCACCGAGTACGCCCAGGAGATCTGGGGGGTGGAGCCCTCCTCCACTAAAATCCCCCCACCCAACCTGCCCCGGGACTGACACAAGCACGGAGGGAAGGCAGGAGGGATGGGCGCCCAACCCCGGAGCCCTCACCCGCATTTCACCGCCAGCTGTCCGGGCTTGGCTCTGCAGGAGCGAGGCCTTTCCCTCCGGGGTAGAACGGTGCTCTGAGGAGGAGCCCAGCCCTGACTGAGGAACGGGAGCTGGGGGAGAGGCAAAAGGACCCCGTGTTTGTACCCACGTACCCAGCCTGCACGTGCTGCGTATCGCTTTTAGTGAGACAGCCACGGATCAGTCTTCCGCAACCGCGCTCCACGCTTAACAAAAGGGATCTCCAGCTCAATCCTTCCCTCCCTCTGCATGCGGCCTGGCCTCCCTGCCCCACAAAGGGGTTTAGACAACACCGAGTGTCTTGTGTCCTCCTCCAGGGGCTGTGCCAGCCCAGCAGCAGGGGGAAGGAGAGGCTGCTGCCTGCCCTCCCAGCCACCCCTTCCCCCAGGAGGCCTGGAGAAGGGGCTGGCTGTTAGCTCGGCTGCCTCCGGTGCAGGTGCTGCTTCCATACACTGTGGTCCACCAGGAGAGGGATCAGCAGCCGGGATCACAGAGCTTGCTGTAGCCTCCTCCCCACCTATTAATTAAAAAGCCAGTAGCCAAACCACTCCAGGGATTGTTTTTTTTGTTTTTTTAAAGCAGCTGTATCTGCGTGGAACAGGCTCTGCTTGCCGCTGCCAGCTGGGGGGGACCCAGCCGGGTGCATGACAACTCCTGTGTCCCTCCACAGCTGGGCTGCACAGCTCCATGCAGCCCTGGTGGGGCTGGGGTCAGCTGAACACCCGTAGTGCGATGTAGCGCACCGGTACTCCTGTGTCACACCCGCGCGTTAAGGCAACCCGAACACGCGTTGGTTTGACTTGGGTGTGACTGCCCGCTGCTTGGGGTTCCAGCCTGGTGCGGCGACACTACAGTTCCGGACACGGTCCCCTGCAGCCAGCACCGTGCCGGGTGCTGGCACTGTCATGGGGACAGCACTGCCATGCAGAATGGGGCCTTTGGCCAGCAGCCAGGGCAGCCAGGAGGGAGATGGGGCCAGAGGCTGCACTGGGCCAGCACCACTTCCCTGCACAGTGGCTACGTGCACTGGGATGGGGGTTATGGTCTTGGATTTAGCCTGGAAATGGCACGGGGGGGTGCTCTGCTTGAAACCCCCTGGGCAGCTCCTGTTTTCCCCAGAGCCTCAGCCAGGCTCCAGGAGAGCTGCTCCCCCAGAGCTGGCAGCTGCACTGCCCCAAAGAGTTGTCCAGGCCCAGCTGCAAGCCCTTCTCCCATCCCGCAGCCCTTCTGCACCACTGCCATGCACCCAGCTGGCCTGCCCGAGCAGGGAAAACGTCCCAAAAACAGGTGAAAGCTGAAGTGATCAGCAGTCAATGCCTTTATTAAAACTACACCACTTTTAGATAAACATTTCAGTTTAAGTTTCCAAGCATCTCACTGGCCTACTGCCGGGACTGGCGGCGTTGGGGTCACCGCCACGCGCCGTCCCCGTGCCGGACCCTCAGCTCTGCCCCCGAGGAAGGCAGCCAGCCTCCGGCTCTGCCTTGCCCTGAGCCAGCTGCCGGCAGCAGCGTTAGCTGGAATGTGCAGGTCACTCTCTACAGAGCCACGTCAGTGTTCCTCTGCTGTCAGTGCAATAAATACGAGTGCATCAAACATAATTTAAGTGGCACAGTTAGCTTATGAGTATCGTGGGTCAGAAACCTCAGGGATAACCCCGCTAATGGCAGAAGAATCTCAGTACAAGAACAAGCTACTGTCTGCTTTGCAACTAGCGTGATCCTGCGGGTATAACTGGGATGCATGCCGAGCAGCTTATGCTACGCTGTACGCCCCTGAGTGGGCCCTTCGGGCAGCACGATTCACGTCTGAGCACTAGTGACTAAACCTACAGCACCACTTCTTCCTCCTGGACAGCGTGCCCCAAACCCAGCAGCGAGATGGGCTGAGAAAGCTGCTGCTGGAAGTGCCCACGGCGCCCGGGACACAGCAGGGAGGCAGAGGGAGAAAGGTGGAAGAACCCCAGGCTTGTTTTTGCATCGGGAACTGCGTGTCACTGCCTGCTTTTAACTACAGAGGAACAGCGTAGCCACCAGGAACAGGAAATTAAAAGGAATTAAAGAGTAGATGAGGGGAAATAAAAGTACAAGAGCTCTTCCCACCCAAAGGAAGCACGTATCTGGCTGGCTGTGTACGGGGAAAAGGGAAGACACCCATTCCCACATCCTGGGCCCACGTTGATAGTGGAAGGGGAAAGTCAGGCAAAGCACGATCTTACACTTTCCAGCTTAAACTCCCAACTCGGTAATTTATCTGTATAAGCCACTTCAGGCCTAAGAAGTGCATGTGAGGAAGGGGAGGAGCGCCACTGAGGATAACAGAGAGGGGAGCAGAAGTGATGTCCAGGAGGAAAACTGTACGGAACAGGAAAAAGGGCATTCATCTTTTCCCTTAAATAGATGTTGGAAAAGGAAGAAAAAAAAAATCTCACTTTATTTCCAAATGTGTGCAATTAGCCCAACACTTGCAGCACGTTGTGACTGAAGAGCTAAACAAAAACACCTCGCACCACCTGGATCTTCAGTGTACTTGTAATTACAGCCACTGAGCGGAAAAAAGGGAAGGCAAAACGTGTATTTCCTAGAAAGGGAACACCTCAGACTCAAGCAAGACAACTGTGGTATGGAGACACGGCCAAAGCCCTTTGCCTACACGTGTCTGTATGTGATCCAAAAAACAGCAGCAGTGGTTGGAAGTGAAAGAAACACCCTTGGTCATGACATACGTGTCCTAGGAATGTCTGGCCTCAGTGGTACGGCGCTGGACTGGCCAGGCTCTGTTGTGCTTACTCTTTTCACCATTTGGTACAAGCTCCTGGGTTGTTGTCGCCCCTCCGTCCACGTCGAAAAAGAAGCCACCGACTTCTTTCTTCTACCATCACAGACGCTGATGCTGGGAGCTGGAGTTGCCAAGGGTACACATCAGGACTGGAGTGGGAATCCCTGACCTCCTTTCGTGCCAGGGATGGAAGAATGGCAGACTGACCCACAGGGAGGGAGGAGGAAACGGAGAGAGAGAGGGGAAGGAAAGAAAGGGAAACCTCTGCGCTGCCAAGCAGCCAGTCTTCAGTGATGATGCTCATGTTCAGATACTCCCAGAAATTCCCTAGGAAAAGAAACAACGCAGCAGTGACTCTCAGTTGTCCTTTGCTCTGGAGGATGCTGTGGCTTCTGTTTCCCTGGCAAATACTGGGGCTCGAGTGCTTGCAGCTAGAGGGAGCAGCAGTGAGCTTTGCTGCCACCCAGCTAGAAGAGGTAAATGCAGGCAGCAGAATCAGCTGCTCTGCAGACAGCCCCTCCAGAGCATCCGGCTCACAGCAGAGATGAGACGGAGAGGGGGGAGCGCTCCCAAGCTTTCTGTGGTTCCCTTTCTGTAGTTCCCCGTCTGTAGTGCTGACCCAGAGCCCCAGGCACCGCCCCCCCATGCCGTGGAGACCCCACTGGCTGGGCCGTTACCGCAGTATTCGAGGTAGCTCTGGACTCCTGTAGATGTATTTGTGCCGGTAGCCGAGGTCTGTGTGGAACGGAACAAACTGCACCTTGTAGTCTCGGAAACTCCGCGATGTCGCAGCGATGTTGTAAAGCTGAGTCCGAGGGGAAGCAGGTGAGAGACACGTGTCGCTCCAAACCAGCTACCCCCCAGCTCAAAAGCAGCCATCCCATCCCAAATCGGCCCCCACACCAGCTGCCTCTCTCAGGGGTGGCCCTGGCGTGACCAGCTTTGCGACCTCTCGCTCAGCCTCACTACTGATTTGCCACCTCCAACAGCACAGAACCTGGAGCCCCTTCAGGCTACACGTTTCTATGCGCATCCTACTGTTGTCTTTTTGCCTGGCTTCACCAACACCCCGGGGGTGTTATTCTGGCCTCCCCGGTCCCTCCCGCCAGGTCAGTTCGCAGAGCCACACGCCCACCTTTTTTCCCAGATGAAATGGTACCACCGGGTCGTCCTCAGCGTGAAGGATGAGCAGGGAGCAGGAGATGTATTTCACACTGCAAGGCAGACAGCAATGGCAATCCGGAGCAGGTAGACTGGACGCGTTTTCCTCCCTGCCCAAAACTACTCCTACCGCAAAGAGCCCCTTAGTGACGTCAGGCAAAGCCAGGTAAAAACAGAGCAAGCAAACAACGGCAAGGCTTCAACGCAGCACGCAGGGCTGGGAAGCGTGGGCTGGCCCGCAGCAGCCTCCCGGCGCTAACACCAACACGCCTGGATTTGCAAGGGAGCTGCAGTGACTAACGTGTTCTGCGGGTCATTAACTGCAGCTCAGATCTTGGAAATGCTATTACACGGGCACCAGTAATTCGATCTGCAGAAAGTCTGCCAGCAAAAGGCATCCTTGGAAGAGCCGTTTGCTGCTCGGACCCAAAGCGGCTCACATCACTGCAAGGCATCGTCCCCCAAGGTCTGGTTTGGTTTCGCAACTGGAAACCGAACTCCTAAGATCTCAGCCTCTTGAATGAGGTGAAAGCAGACGTTATTATGCAAAAAGGCAGCTTATGCAAACACACACCTGAGAAATAATCCCAAACCTTTAAAGTCTTGGTGCTACTGCTTAAGGTGTAATGCACACTTGAAAAGCATAAATCACCGGGATCAAATTAGCATATCCCTGAGTAGTCTCTATGCTCTCTTTTGCATCTCTCCTCATTAAGGCCAATTAAAAAAGAAAGAGCTCCACAGTGCAAAGCTGCGCTGCATTCAGGGCTGCAAGAGCGACTGAAATCCCTTCAGCAAGTACAATGCTTTGACATAAAAAGAGCAGAGCGCGGTCTGCTCCTCGATGCTTGCCCTGGTTCACTGCAGCCACAGCCGAAACCCCAGCGATCAGGGAAGGCACTCACTTCTCATCGTTTGCAAATTTAATTCCACTCGTCGTGATGGGGTCAAGGAAGAACCAGTCAAAGCCAGGGAAGTATCTGTATATCTGAAAGGAAAAACTGGGCTTAGTGGCAGGCTCCAGCAGGACAGTTACAAGCAGCAGGAACAGGGCAAGCCTCTGCCATCCCCGTAACATCCCTGAGCTGCTGGCTGCGCTCTCTGCGATCAGAGAGACCATGTTTCCACCAGCGCCTTTTTTTCTTTCCTGTGTCAAGCCCCTATTATCAGCCTGCTCAGGGGCAGGCTCTGGGAGTTTGTACGGTCGGAGTACTGAGGCATGATGCTGCTGCTGGGAACAGTTTTCTGGCAAGTGAGCTTTATCCCTGGGCTCCTCACCAGGCCAGCCACATCCAACGTGGGTGTCTGCCCAGTTTAGAGCCAGCTTGTAGCTGAATGGAAGGGACAGCCACCTCGGAGTGAACTCGCCAGGGGATCTGGGCAAGCAAAGGGACCACGCGGAGGAGGCTGTGACCAGGGGAAGCCCAGCTCTGCCATCACTTTGCTCACAGCCCACAAAACGGCCTCCCACAACAGAGAAGCTACAGCACAGAGGGGGCCTGCTGAGAGCTGAGTCTACCTTCCCCTCTCTGCATGTACTGCCCTTTCTGACCCCAATTTCTGTTTTATTTCAGCCTCCACACATGGGTCAGGCACCGCTTGCTGCAGTGGTCTTCCAAGGAACCTCCTGAGACGCTGGTCTTTATTTCCAACACTTGTAAATACTGACTCGTTGCAGTTAGCTCAGCTACATCGCTTCTGCAGGTTAATTCCTAGGCGTGCCATTGCCCACCACCGCGGGGGGAACCGCTGTGTACTTGCCACGGAAAAGGGGTGACTCCGCGCCTCCTCCCGTATGTTGGTGAACGGAGATTCCAGTATCAGGGCATCCGGGGGTGTTTCTGAAAAGCCAAAGGCAACGTGCTGAAATGCAGGGCTCAGGGCCTGCCTCCTGGGAGCAGCTGCCACCATGGCACGCCAAGGGCAGCCTTGTCACCAAGCCTGGGACATCGGCGGCACCTGGGCCAGGTGGGACGAGAGCAGCCCACCAGACTTACCTCTCTCGCAGAGGCGCCTGACGAGATTTGTTGCGACCCTGGAAAGGAGAACAACGGGTGTTAATCCAGCACAGCCCCTCTGCAAAATGCCAGGCTCTGGCGGCAGCAGGGGGCAGACGTACAGCTACGCTGCCCTAACACTGGCTGCAGTGTGCCTTGGTTCCCCACAGGTCTCCCAGACTCCACTGCCTCAAAGGGCATCAGGCACCTGCGTTTAGCTAAGTGAACAAGGCCAGGAAAGCAGCACACCGTGTCGTCACTCGAAAGGATCTCTCTGAGGTGGCTCTCAGGCTCCTGACGTAGCCACAGCGGTGCAACACAGCCTCCTACCCCAAGGGTACAAGGGCTGAGGAGCAGAGAGGGGGAGGCAGGAGTATGGGCAGAGGGTTACTCAGCTCCAGGCAGCAGATCACGGGGCTCCCAGGGTGATACTGGCCACAGCTGGGTCAGAAAGCCAAAAGGTGTCCTCCGAGCACCTCCCTAACGGGATGGACACATTTTCAGAAGTTGCGGAACCCTCCAAGCACGGCTAACTTCATAAAGCTCAGCCTCTGGGCTGGCCAGTCACCAGCAAACTCAGCTGGGGCCCACAGTCACAGCCATTCAGATGGCAGCGCGCTGGGAAACGTCACCGGAATGCTCCGGCCGAGAAAGGGATCCTGAACACAGCAAAAATAAAGAGGAAGAGCCAAAGGAAGAACTAAAATCTGCCTCGTCTCAAACAAAGCATGACCTTTAGTACCAGGGTAATGAAGAGGCACGCTCCTGAAACACCTCCCTGCCCCAGCACCACGCTTTGTCGGACAGCAAGGCAAGCCGCTGCAGACTCAAACAGCCTCAGCTGCACACAGTTCAGCTTCAAAGTAATTCCTGTGCTTGCCCTCTGCTCAGCCCCGCATCAAGGGGATAAGAGGACATGGGTTTTGCTGAGCGTGGTCAGCCTCCAGACAGCAGAGGAAATGAATTAGTGGAAAAGAAAAGTTAAAAACCATTTAGGAAAAGGCACTTTGGACTGTAGGTTTCTCCCTGCTGCTACTTCCCTGTGCCAGACCATGACCACGTAAACACTGTCGATGGCCAGCAGTGCAGCCGTGCAGGCATCTACACCAATATTAGCGACACACAAAGCGTTTGTCAGGACAGAAAAAGAACATTTTGTAAGGGAAAGCCGCGTGCACACGCGGCCTGTCTGAGATGCTCTTCCAGAATATCAAAGCAGCACGATGTTCTGCTCAGAGACGAATGCAGACGTAGGTTCACCACAGGAAGAGAGGAGCGCAGCCCCACTCGCCTTCCACTTGACCAAATAGCGTCATACTCGAAGTGCCTGTTTCCCAGCGTATCCCTCTGGGCAACGAAGGTTTGAGATCAGTTCCTGCGCAGTCATCCACTGTAGCCCCTCTCACTCTGCAGAGCGCAGAAGGGCAGCCACTCTGCAGCAGTTATGCCACAGACTCCAAGCCAAGCCAGCCTGGGGATTACGGCAAACAGCGCCTTCACCCAAGGTCAGCGCTTGATGTTTCTCAGGAGGTGCTGAGTCCCACTGGGGTTAGATGCTTACCCCGTGCCCAAGGAGTGTCCCCAGATGTAGACAGGGTTGTCTCCGCTTCTTGCTTTTATCCAGTCGAAGACGTGAAGGGCGTCGTAGGTCATTCCCCTCTCAGACGGGCTGCCTATCGAATCTCCCCAGCCTGAAACACAAAAGGTCCCTGTGTGAGCTGCATGAGACTCTGCAAAGCCAGACAGCTCTTCTCACGCAGCACACCTGCAGAGGAGCAGGGCACGGGTGGTTTCTGCTCATCTCACTGTGCACCTCTACAGGCTGGGGCTAGAGCCCTGACTGATCAGCAGTCATTGAAACAAGGTAACTGCTGGCTGCAAAGGAGTTTTTGTGCATTTGGTCAACAACAAGAACAACAGCTGTAGCTCAAACACTGCCACCCTGTTCTTGCACCTCCCTGACCACAACAGCCCAGCTCCCAGACCTCAGCTGCTTTTGCACGCCCATAACCAATTCCTAAGTGCAGTCTCTAAAAGCATATGAAGTGGATCCTTAGGATCAGAAACCAAGCACGTTTCACAAAGCTGCTGCAACGTCAGCTTGTCCGTGGTGTCTGATCAGGGCCCTCCAGCCATCTTCCACCCTCCTGATTTGGCTCTATCCCCATGACAGCGTGTCTACGCACCTCACGCTGAGCAGGAAGCATCCCACATCCCTTCTGACACCAACAGCGCAGCCGGAGAAGCTGCTGCCAGCGGGACTGAAAAACGGCAAGCTCCTACAAATAAAGCTCTCTGAGAAGAGCAGCAGGTACTCGACTGATGGTGGCCCAGAGCTGAAAAATGGACACAGCTCCTGCCAAGGATGTTAGCAGTGAGCTACCACGGATCTTAGCTTCACAACAACTTCAGACCAGCTCACTATCTCTGTGAGATCAGACAGAATATTAATGAGTAGGACTTCTCTCAAAGGTATCATTATCTGGGGGAGCAGAAATAGTATTTTATAACAATCTTGTTTAATTCTTGTGTTTTGATACACTTTGGAGTAATTTTATCACGGAAATTTGCGATTCCTGGAAATGCCTTACGGATCAGAACCATCGGCAGCATCTAACACAGCTTCTCTGAACTGTCAACAGGGCAGCACATAGGTACACGTCACAAAATAACCGCGTCTCCTTTGTGCAGCTTAAAGGCAAGAAAAGGATGAACCGAACACGGAAAAAGAAACAGTAAGCACGACTGATTAGCTAGCAGCAAGTGTCTGCAAAACAACAGCTCCCCTGAGATTATCTTTAAAAAAAAAAAAAAAAAAGGCAATTATTTTGTTACTTAGAAAAGAAAGATAGCTAGAAGTGTTTCACGATGACAGAAGCCCACATACCTCGATAATCAAACGTGACCACGTGGTACCCGAGGGAGCTGAGAACCTGGAGGGGAGAGAAACACACGGAAAGCTTTCACAGAGGCTGCCACAGCTGCTGTGCTCTTGCCTCAGGCCAAGGTGCAGGGATCTGATTTATGACATTATCAGCCCAGCTTGGTAAAGGAGTAATTTAAGAGCTTTTCAGTGTAGCAGGAGTGAGGCTTTGGAGCAGCAGACATTTCAGTCTGCTGGCTTTACTCCATTTGTCTCCTGGACCGAGATGTAGATCACCCCTTTAACAGCTTTGCCCTTAGTATCTACAAATACCCAGTGACCGTTTCCCATGCAACCGAACAAAACCCATAGAAAACCATTCAGGTTTTCCAGTGAAACAGTACAACTGCTTCATTTATACTGCTCAAGCCTGCATACATGTGAGCTCAGCGTACAGAGGCCTGTTTCAGAAGGCTTAAACATATACACCTAAAACTTACAGTTGCTCTATTGTGAAGATTTATGTTATGAGCAGTGGTAATCCTAGCAAAATCCATTTAAAGCAAGTAAAAATAATATCCCCACTAGATCACCTTGCTTGGAAAAAGTGCCTTGGTAAAAACAGTGTTAGCGTTCTGAGCTTCCATTGCTTGGTATGACTCTAACGACTTTGCACTGGGTAAAAAGCAGTCACAACAAGATTGAACTGCTGCTGCGACCTCTGTAGGATACATGATAAAAAGCCATCTTAGTATTGCATTACACTCTAAATCCTTTAATGGACCAAAGGAAATGGTGTGTAAAACCAACACATCATTTTCAGTGTAAGTGAAATCTTAACAGTCTGAATGATTTCTCTTACAAGTTTAGGCCTTGTTAGTACTGGGGAAACAAAAAAAAAAAAGGAGAAAGAGCAGCATACAGAGAAGAGGGGTGTTGGCAACCCAAGTCTTTGCTGGGGGGACTATGATGGTGACAGTATCTCCTTTTTTCCTTCTAAGGTCCACTTGGGATCAATCTTTGTGCCCACTCCCAGCCCCGCTCATACCTGCCCTCCTCAGCAGCGCGCCTTGCATCCCCATCTCCGAGGTCTCTGCTGTCACACGGGGCCTGCACTCCGCTACCCTGCGTCACTACGCTGGCTGCCGTCAGCATCTCGTTTGACACAGAGTAACTCTGTCTGCAGCTTGCACAGAGAAACATGACAGACGTTCTCTCTGACACCGTCTGTGCGGGAGTTGTTACCGTTTGCATTACCCTAAGTGCATTATAGTGACTGGGACGAGAGTTACGGGATGGCGAGTTCACAGCTCCTGTAACCACAGGACACCACCCCTCAGGGGGACTGCAGGCAGGAGCAGCACCCCCCCCAAAGGGGCTGCAACTGTGCTGCAACTGCAACGCTCACTGCCTTCAGGGCGCCTTGCACCACCTGCTGGGCTTCCAGCCTTAGCTGTTGGGTGACTAGTCATTGTTACAGTTGTTTAAAAAAAAGACAGATCCCTAATGGTACTGGCAGCGTCACAGCAAGCAGCTGAAGTGACGAACCTGCACGCTGAGCCTCTCGGAATAGTCCAGTTGTACTCCTGTAAGAACAACTGTTCTCACGTACAGTTTTAACCTTAACAGGGGTTAAGGTTACACGTGCTGACACTACCAGGCGGAGCTATAAACAATTTACAATGGTGTGGGGACACACGGTATGCATACAAATGCATCCGTACCTCACAGACAACTGGACACTGACTGGAAATGGAGAGAGCAACCCCACTGCCCCACTCGGCTCTAGATGGCTGTCTGCAGACACAAAGCTGCTGTCTTCACATGTGCATCACAGAGCTTGCCCTGCTGCTTGCTGGCACGCCCTGAGGACTGTTTGACACATTATATCAGGCTCACCCTTGCTTTACTTAGCTGTGGTAACTCCTGGCACTACCACGGAGTGATTCTACTCTACTCCCCCTGTTTTATTGCCATTTTCCCACCAGCACATACCCAGAATTTATGTTATCAGATGCAACTGCACCAGCTTCAAAGCCACTCCTTCCCTCAAAGCCCCTTTGCTCTTTGCTAGTCAGGTCTCCTCAAGCAATTCCTGGTTCTTCCTTTGGCTCTAAATCCTTCCGAGGGGGTTCCCCAGAGGTGTGCCCTGTGCTTACAGGGCAAAGGCCCTGTGCACCACGGAGGTATTAAACACCCAGTTGTGGGCGCAGACTCCTGGGCACAACGGGTTGCTGTTATTCCAGCATCCTGTTGCAGATGCCCTTGCTAACGCTGCAGGCAGATGGGGTTGTGTATCTATCAACGCAACACCACAGTACAGAATACCCCTGCAAACTGGGTCACAATAACCAGGTAAAATATTAACAAGTACATTAGGTGCTGCAGGACAGCTGATGCCACCAGAATTACTAAATATCACTTCTGATACATCCGCTTATGTATCGGACCCCCAACCAGACATGCGGAGCACCAGGTTCTTTCTTGCAAAGCCTGGCTTTCAGCTTTGCAGTGTGATTTTAGTGCTAAGTCCCCACATACAAACTAGCCTTGTGCAGATCATGAAAAATGATTTCCCGATCAGAAGACTGTATTAAATCATTCCCTTTTCACATGTACTTACACGATAACAAAACAAAACAGAGCAGTGAAAGCAGAGTTATGCAACAGATATTTAGCTGGATCTGGAACAGACCACCTAGTTTTTTGTGCTACCTGGGGAAGGGAAAGTGATGAAGAAGCCTCGAACATCTCCCTGTGTAGGACTTTCTGGTCATAGGAGAGGTCTCATCAGTAGCATCTGTTTCCTTATTTTATCCAATTTATTAGCTATTATTCTTAATTATCAACTGTTATTTAACCATTTAACCTGCTGACAGCTTAGCTATCTTTGATATATTTGCTGTGTCGGCTGCACTGGCAGCATCTCTTCTGGGTAACAAAGGGATGAACTTTGATTTCAATTAGCAGTGTGGTAAGAAACCCCACCCCTGAGAACGGCCATGCCTGGAAAGAGCAAGGAGTGTCCTGAAGAGGGACTGCTGAATTCTCCTCTTGTTGCCGGGAGCCAGGTGCTGCAAAGCACCACAAAGCGAATGCACGGAGCAGAGACCAGGAATGCAGTGAGAGGAATCTGCCTGGCACTTGTCCTGGCCAGCTGCTCCTGCCCAAAGCACCTGTATTTTTCTTTCTTGTTTCTCCCTCTAGAACTAGCTCAGAAAAAGTCTCAGATGAAACTCGTAAGACTTCAGCTGCCTTTGCAGATGAGACGTTTTCTTTGGCCCTTACCAGGATGTTTAGTGTAGCAGTGACAATTGTTTTATATGTAGCGATTACTTACATCCCTATAACAGTATCCCACTGTTTCTTTGGTAGCTATAAAGTTGGGTAATCTCATGCGATTGGCAAAAAAAAACCTCTGCGTCAGGTCTCCACTCTCCCAGCACATCAATGCAGCAAGGACCACAAGCTTCACCGCCAAATCCTCAACATACAAGTCGGAATCGCAGAGGAGCTCGCTGTAGGCTGTTCCTGACAAGGGTAGCTAGGAGAAGAGGACTCTTGTCTTGAGTTTTAAAAGGTTTTGACTTGCAATATTCAAAGCATCAATAATCTGTATCAACACAGTGACCCTGAGTATATTAGTACGTAATGTATCTGGAAGCCAGGCTCAAGCAAAGAGTAACTGGCCACGTGTCCAGAGCAGAGGAAAGCGTCCCTCAGAGTGAGCTTGTATCTGATCAGCGTCTCCAAACACGCATCTACTCAGGCACCAAGGATTTCAGACACTTGCTGCTCACGGACTCTGCACAGCAGTGACAGTCTCAATGTCCAGTGCTGCTGCTAAAAGCTGCTCACATGAAGCAGTCGCTTGGGAAGAGGGGGCAGACCTCTCAAGTTATTTCCCTTCTGAGCCTCTCCCAGATGTCTCTCCCCTGCTGCTGCCAGGGTGCGAGCAGCAGAGGCTCAAGGGCCAGCGACCCAACGTGGTTCATTCTGCTGGAATAAACACGTACCCAGAGTTTCTGGCGTGGTCCAGTACTAGTTCGGACAAAATCCAAAACCACTGCCTCTGCCTGTCCTGGCCAACACAAAATGCACTGCAGCAGAGGTTGTTTTTCTGGGAGTCAGCCAACTAGCTTAGCATACATGACAGTCTCCCCAGATGTCATGTGCCAACCTCCAGTAACTCAGCGCATCCTTTTTCCTTAGAAAAAACATCACCTGCCTCTTTGAAACTTCCAAGTGGCATTTTCTGAGTGTCCTGAATTAAAAAAGGCTTTACTGCAGGGGATCTTGCATAAGTAGCTGCATTGCAATAAGTCTTTACGAATGCCAACACTGACACCAATTACAAGGAGAAAGAAACAAAAGCTAAATCCATAGGAAAAACACAGCCTCAACTCCCTCTGAAATGAACTAGCAAAAATAATTATGGCGCTTTGGGGACATCTGGGGACGCGCTGTGCAACAACAGTAACTGGTAACATGTGAAACACTGCTCTTAAATAGTACCTTAAGTCAGTGTACTGGGATAATCAATCAAATCATGGCTGTGATTAAGTGAAGCTTTTATTTTTTCCCCATGAACTGCTCTGAACATATTCCTGGCAAAGAACCTGGTTAGTTTGGTTGGAGCTGACAGGTAACAGCAAGTAAAAAACCTTTCAAATATTTCTGAATGTGGTGAAGCGTGCTCACTGCTTACAGACTCCTCTAGATGTGGGGTGTGTATGGCAGGAGGGGGCCAAAAGCCCTAGGCTCTCTGCCTGGCGGCAGTGGGCTGTAATGGGAAGTCTTCAAGCCTGTGCAGGTCTGACTGCAGCAGTGCAACTGCCTGGACAACGTGCAGCCACTTACCTTGTACAGCTCCACGCGGTGATCCCCTCCTCTGGCAAAAGTGATTCATGAAGAGAATGAAAAACAAAAACAAAAGCCACATGTCAACATTTAACCTTCCAGAGACAGGCTTGGGATTCCAACACAAGCATGCATGCCAACCATAAACACTGACTGCTTTGTTAGGGGCTACAAGGAGACACCACGGCATTGTTGAGCTATGCAGGATATAAGTTAAAAGTCAACTTCTCCCTTTAAATTTCTTCTCATGGCAGGTAAAGACAGTCTGTTCAACCCACTCCACAACCTCTCTTTTCCAAGGCCTGTAATACATCCAAACCAGCCTGTCCTCGCTGGCTTTGCAGATCCTGAGCTCCTGCCACCGGTGCCGCCCCAGCCAGTAACCCCGGCTCCCAGCAGCCCTCACCAAATTAACCCAAGCGCCTGGCCCTTGAACCTCTCACCTGGCTCCTAGCACAGGGACAGAAAGGACACGTGCAAAAGACTGAGCAGAGAAAACCAGAGTGGAACACTAAAAATAAGTCCAGGGGAAGAATCTCGCTTTAATGTTTTTTTTCATACATTGAAAACTAGATGCTAAGAAAGGAAAGGAGAGGGAACGTGACATCGCATGCCTTAAAATACGTCCCCATTGTGACACTGCTAATCCACAACGGAACTTTAGTCTAGCATTGCTAAAAGTAGATTTTTACCTGCACTCACATGCAAACCCTAAAATATTCCCGCCGTGACTGGTTTGGTCAGCGCAGCCTCCAAACCAAACTGCCACTTTCCAGACCTCCCTCCAAGAACGCACGCACTTGCCAGCCAAAAGCTGCCAGCTCCAACTGCGCTACAGAATACCTAACACAGCCAAAACCACTCAGGGCACAATGTGAGGGGTTGCTTGGAAGTCAAGTTGAATCAAACAAGTCTGAGGAAGAAGATACACTTGCTTGAAAAGCCATCTGAGACGTGCACACACTGCTGACTTCTCATGCATTCCTCAAAGTGCAATACATTATTATTATTTTTTTTGACTTTTTTTTTTTTTAAAGACATCAGGTAAACATCATTTTTGCCTCAGCTCCAGAACACTCAGCCAAACCAGAAAGCAAAGGCAGTGCCTTTTACTTATTCTCTACTGATGCAGGCTGTGTTAACCAGGCCTTTCATAAGAGCCTGAAGACGCGCTGTGGAAACACACAACATACATTAAAGCAGAAACGACAAAGCCAATATGAGTCCGGCTTCCTCCAATGCGCAGAGTAAAGCGAAACGTGAAATACACAATCAATACATAGCTCAGCACTTTATCTCAGTAACACTTGGGGGAGCCAAGAAGAAAATCTAATCAATAAGCACACAACAGAGATCCTGGTCCTAGATTACCACCATTAAGCTGCAGAGCAGTTTCCATTAGTATCATTTGCTACACCCAATGAAGACAAGAAAACAAACTAAGCAGTATTTGAAAAATAAGGCAACAATTTGATTAAACCTTGTAACACATCAGCATGAGAAGACAACAGTTTCTAAAGTCCCATCTGCTCACGCATTTCCTAGCTCACAGCATGCAACTTCCACATTTTGCCCCTGTACAAAAAAAAAAAAAAAGAACACTACTAAGGTAAGAATTTAGGAGAAAAAGGGCAAAGTTCCTGCCATGTAAAGGTTAGGAAACCTTCACTACCAGCACAGGTGAAACAGAATTGTATTACAGCAATGCTTCTGCTCTTGCAGAGTATCTACAAGCAGACTTCACCTGAAAAGAACACACACTCAAAACTCAGAAAGGAGCCAATTCTCTTTGAACGATGCATATTAGTAAAGAAAAAAACCCACACTTGCCAATAACTGAAGTAAAGTTCTGCATCAGGCAGAGATGTGGCATGAAAACTATGATACTGCAAAACACCCAGGAAACCCCACGCTGTACTAATGGCTTTTAGCACCAAGAAAGTTTAGAGAACCTGACCACAGCTGCTAAGATTACAAGTTTTAGAAATGCTCCTGTTCCAGACAAGTGTCCTGTACATGTGCAATAAGGAAACAGGCCAGCACATTACCTTCCTCTTTCCATCTGATTTTCCTTCCTCAAAATGTGTTAACTACTAAAATAAGCTCATGAAAGGAACTGGAAAGCTTATTTAATATACGTAAAAGCATATATACAGAAGAAGTAATACTATCCCATGTCTTGATTCAGAAACCATTATGCTGGAAAGAAGCATTCCTCCCTACTTGATCGAGTATGCGTCACAGCCTCCTGGCACGCAGGGGACAGAAAGCATCTGCAGGATCAGATCTCTCTGATAATGCAATAAATCTACTCTCACATTCAATAAATGGAGAGGCATCACGTCTCGAAACATGCTTTCTTTTAAAAAGAAAGGAGAAGCACCAAAATGCTTTGCTTATTTTTTTTAAATATGTTGAAGCTGTAGCAAAACAGAAAAACACAATGCCCAACGGAGCCGCTGCTGTTTTGTGTCTCACCTTGTTCCCGCATTGCCGTGCAGATAAAGGATTACAGGATGGCTGGAGCCCAAAGCATCTTCAAACCACAACTGGTCCTTCCCTCGGGCATTCTTCCATAAGGCTGCAGGGACTGTATGCCTGTATCCAGAAGGAAATATATATATATATATATATGTATTTATTCCCTTTTTGCTAATTAGTGTCTGCAACGAGAATTTTGAGTTTTTGCTGATCAATTCAATCATTCAGGGTTAAACCCCTCACACACTCCTGACAAAGCTGTCATTCTTAGCCAACAAGCGAGGCATTTGAAAAAGCCAGTGACCAGTGTTATTTCTACATTTTAGTCTCCAATACTTCTGCCTTCAAAACTCAGGGCTATGCAAGGCACCAAACTTCCCAGACCAACCCAGAGCACAATTCCCGAACTTCCGGCCGTTCTGCAGGAAGAACCTCAGTCCCCAGGCTTTGACGGTGCTTGATTACTTCAATCAACAGACTTGCACATCATAAACAAGACTCACAGCTGGGTCGGTAGGTATGCAGAACAACAACCAAAGTCAGCTGATTTGGGAAAGAACATTTGATAAACAAGAGGTATAGCTGACTAAGGCAATTTGAAGAAAAACAGGTGCTCAAGTTCTGATGAGAAGATAAGGTATTTTGTTTTCAAATACTAGGTTCTTGAAGGTGTAACCTCTTAGCTAGAATAGCTATAACCTAGAAAACCCTGGAGTTTTTATCTCACAGCTGTTCTTCCGTAGAAAACATAGCTGGGCAGCCTGTTAGAATGAATTCAGCACTAGTGGGGAATGGGAAGAGATTAACAACAGAGCAAAGAGAAGGCAGGCATTCAGACTGGGTAATTACTCCAGAAGACAAACACTGAAAGTGAGTACATGCCCACAATCATCTCAAATTGCTGACCAAGGGCCCAGCTTACAGCTATCAGAAGTATGAAGGTGCTCACATTCCTTTCTCCTACAAGGAAGGACAAATTCCATCTACCACACCTTCCCACAGACATAAACATGATCAGAGGTCAAACCAGCACACAGGAAAGCACATTAGAAAAATGGCTTGCATGCAGCAGCCAGACATGGAGTTTGAGGAGGAGAAATGCCCAAGTAGCTGGAGGACCCCCTGTTCTGCCCCAATAGTTCCGCGAGCTTGTGAACAAAGCCAGCTGAGTTTGTTTCAGGAGCATAGTGAACACAAAACCTTGTGCTTACATTAAAACAAGGCTCCCAAATCTAGTGAAGGTCCTGTTCAAAAGGTCACACGCTCCCAAAGAGAAACTCTGCTGCCTCAGAGGACACACACAAGGTACACGCACACAGCTAAACCCTCCAAATCCCCCAGCTTACAAATCCAACTTCACTGGCTGTATTAAGCAACAGCACTTTTCCCTTCACACCTGACACAGCGTCTAGGCTATTTTTTCAGGTGTTTGCTGCTCTTGTGGTATGCATTCAAACTGCGGGCACTTCTCGTTCAAAGCCAGCAGGGACTTCCCTGTAGCTTTGAAACTCCTGGGTTTGAGACACAGCAGAAATTGGTCACGAGGAACAGATGCAGAAGCTGGTTTGAGCTGGCCTAATAATGTGGCAAGTGCTGAAAGCAGACCTTTTTCAAACAAAGAACCAGTCATTTGAGCCGGTCCCGGTTAACAAGGAGCTAAAATTAACTGTCCTTGCCTGGGACCAGAAAAATCTTCACGAGTGAAAGCGAGCACTGACACTGTCACTTGTTCTGCTAAGAGAGCAAACGGCGTGTTCCTTCCTCACCCACTCTCCAAACCTTACATATGTTTCGCACACAGAATATTCTTCCTCCTACTCTGAACACTTTGATCCTGTTTTCCCATCTTCCCCCACATTTACTTTGCAAAACAAACCATGAACGGCAGTCAAATAACAAAACTTCTAATTCCTCGGGTCTGGTCTGATGTGGAGGCATGACCTTTGCAGTAATGCAGAGCCCTTTTGATTCCAAATTATGAAGTTTCTCTGAATGCACAGGTTGTCCAATTTTGTTTCATGCCTTACTGATCCGAGTTCAGCCAAGCTCCAGAGATCTGCATGATTTTCACCATGAACTCAGCCACTTGGCAGGGAAAAGACGCAAGCATCCACAACTCAGAGCAGGCAATGGCTGTCGCATGCCCAGCAAAAATACCGGACACGCAGTACTGAGAACAAAAGGAAAGACTAAGGAGGTACAGCACACACTGCACAAAGCAGGTTTCCTTACCAGACTCCAATGGTTACATCCTCCTCTGGCTGAAGGTAATAATTACAGGTGTGGTTTAAACCTTGATCTTGTGGTCTTTTCAAGTCAATGAAATATGGGACCCTCACTGAAATACAAAAAAAATAATGAAACCTTTTAATTCTTACCTGTATTTTCCTACAAAACAGTGTTACCAAGGCACTGGAGAGTTGTACAAAGCAGTCCACTGCGCCCAGAAGACCTTTTTCATTGTGTGAAAGGAGGAATTGAACTACAGTCGTGACTAAAATATGATCAAAGACAGCAAGGTAAGATGCAAGCAACCACCAAAAAAAAAAAAAAAAAAAGGAGTAGGCTAAAATAAGGAGGTGGGGGAGCTAGACAAAGCTTCCAGTGACATGTACCAGAGATGCGAGCCATCTCTGCTAAGTCAGCTTTAAAGATTTCCCAGGCACGTGACAGCCACTCCTGCTGGATCAGGGCAGTGGGCGAGTTGATTTGGCCTTTTATTGCTTGCAGGAATGGCAGCTACTGATGGGACAAACCCGCCTGGGACATCCCAGAGTTCATGGCTGATGTGTTTCAGGACGGCATGGTTTCAGCCTCTGTATTTTAAAAGTCTAAAGGAGATACTGTATCGTAATAGCAGACACTGAATTGCTCTTGTCATGGAAGAGTAAGATAAACTGTGTCAAACACTGGCCTTCTGAGCCTCTGAGGGGGATACGCAGTTTGGCAGCCAATCCTCCCATGACTGGTGAGTAATTGCTGTTATCTCCCAGACACCTCCGCAGTTAAGAGGTCACATTAGGCTCAAAACGTCATCTCTTCAGATGAGCACCTCTGAAGTCCCAGAAAACAACACAGTTGCACCTCAGTTCACTCCTCCAAATGCTTTACATTTCCCAGCCTACAGAACACAGTTGGCTTGCTCGTTATGGTCAACGATTCAAACACACGAGCAGCATCAGCAAAGTCAAACTCCCCCTCAGATTTTCAGGTTTTCCCCCCATTGCTTGGTTCAAAAGCAACATCTTCTAGACACTGTGCCATGTGCTAGATGCGGTGACTGGCTTAGTCTAAACACTGGGTTTTCCGTCACCAATGCCGTGCGGCTCTCTAGGCAGCCTCGGAAACACACAACACCAAGAGAGATGCAAGAGAGCTCTCCCAGCAGGACGGAGCAGTTTTGAGGGCTTTGTTCTCCCAATAACTCAGGCTTTTCCCACCTGAGCTCCACTCCAGCAGAACCAGGAAGCCTGTCTCCTTGACATTCAGCGGCACAATCATTACCTCACCAAAGCTGTAGTCGTATTAACATACAAAGAAGCACCACTATTGGTGACGGCCACACCTCACCTCGCTTACCCCAAACATCATTCCCCAGCCACGCAAACCATGGCAGGCAACAGCTGCGTTAACCTGACAAGCCTGGAGCCTTAGACTGCAAACCCGTGCCTGAGCACGTTTGCTCTTACACAGAGGCATTCCTTTTGTTTAAAAGGGCATCCATAGGTCACCTGGACTCCTGCAAACACAAACGTGAGAGTCCAAAACCAAAGCACGCGTGCCACCACAGACCCAGTGGGTCACCGTGCTGTCACCACACCCCTTGGGGGTGTTCCCACCGGGGTGACAGGTCCTCCACGAGGGGGAATTCGGTAGTCAAGGTCTGGACAGGAGCACGAGTCACTCCTACCAGTGTTCTGGGACAACTGTTCAACTTCCCAGTGCCTTTACTTTCCCCAAATGCAGTATCTGTTAACCTTTATTGCCAGGAAGTGCTTTCCTGAAGCTCTGTGCCCCTGTTTTAGATGCAAACCCCAAACTACACAAAAGGGAGAAGAAAAACATGGGGGAAGAGCATTGACTCGTGCTCAGGAGGTTAAAAAGCACTACGACCACTGCTCCGAAGGAGTAATGCCGCTCTCCAGTGGAGAAGAATTGCTTCCCAGTGTGCTTCCAGTGAGTTTTCCTCCTACAGAACTATGAAGGCAAGTAGTTGTCGTGGAGTACTGCCACAAGGAAGTAGGTGGCTGCCATTATTGTAGAGCAGTGGGAACAATACCACCGAGATCTTAGTGCAAGGACTCCTGAGAGAGCGTCACAGGACAATTATTTTCATCACTTGGGAATAAAGAGAGGCAGGAATTTCAGGGAGACCTAACAAAGCTCCGCAAGGGCAAATGCAAATCCTCGCGAATGAAAGCAAGGTGATGAAAATGGAAGCGACCCGCACTGCTTGCTGTCACCCAGCTGTGCTCTGACAATCACAGCACAAAAGCTGGCACCGCTCAAAGAGTGCATGTGCGTACTTCATAGCAACCACGAGCCAAGGTGTTCGAGTCCACAGAGAAGGCAATCAAAATGACAAAAGTGATATAAAAGCAATGCATATGCACTTGGTCCTCTTAGCCAGAGTTTCTACAATCAAAGGAAAAGATTTTAAGACTTCATTAGAAGGCCCAAGTAAGGTTCAAAAGACAAATTTAGATTGCAAAGAAGCATCCCTCATAGTGATGCTCCATCATTTTCTACCCCGTGGATGCTCAGGCTTCCCCTGGAGCTAAGCCAGCTCGCCAGAGCCATCCCACAGCCAGTTTCACCAAACGCAGAGGCCAAGCAGACACAAAGAAAGCATTCAGCGTGACTGCGTGAATAGGTCTCTTCTGTTCTGCCCCAACCAAACTACTCCGCTAAAGTGCTTTCAGGTGAAGAGTCACGGCCTGGAAAACAACGCGCTGCATTTAGTTTCGCTTGCTTGCTGCCTGTTCATGCAGCTTTGTTAAACCCTTAGGAAAAATGTATTTGGCGTATTGTACAGTTTTCCTGAAGGAAACCATTTGGGCTGAAAGCTGGCTCCGGTTTGGTGGCTGCATTTACACTGCAACATACCACAGAGACCACCAGGGCCACAGCCAATGCTCTCCAACCCACAGCTTGCAGAACGTACAGCCTGTGAAAGTTCACATCCTTCACAAGCCGCAAACACGCAGCGAGGGGGAAGTTACAGCAGGCAAATGAATTGCAAAGACATTCCTCCCCTTCACCCTTCACCCACCCCAACAGAGCGGGTCACTTACCAAAGTTTAGGAAGACCAGCTTCGCCTGAATAGCAGGACAAAGTTTGACTAGAAATGGAATGGCGACGTACACTCCCAGCAGCCAGATTATTAGCCTCCGCAACCGGAACCATAATCCGTATCGCCTGTGTAAAGAAGGGAAAAAAAGAAAGAAAGGCCTGAATACAGCAGGAATGTTATAAGCCAGCTGTCGCAACGATCTGCGTGCTTGGTGCATTGGAGAATGACTTCATTTATTCTTTAAACAAAACTAACTTGAAGGCATTGACGCAGGCTCAGCTGTTTGAGAGAAGCAGAAGCCAAGCAAGCTGTCAGCTGATGATACACGCCCTAGAGAAAGGGAAGAGAAACTCCCCTCTGATTACATTCTAAACCACTCTGTAACAGCTTTTTTTCCTGATGACTTTACAGATTTCAAAATCTCTGGAGAAACATATCGCACGTTTGTCTCCAAAGAGAAGCACTTACCTTTTCAAGCACTATCAGCAAGATTTTTTTTTCCAGTTACATTTTCACATGCTTTGAGGAACTACATGGAATGAGCCAGCCTGAGCTTACACTGATGAAATTACACGCGATCGCACGTACAGACTGGAGCAGAGATCCTGCCTTGTCCAGCTAAAAGGGGTGATACCTTCCAACGACCTGGAGAGGAAATCTTTGTAAGTTATAAAACACGATGAGATTTCCTACTGTGGTGCCAATTCCCTGTGAGCCCAGACCTGAGTTCCCCCAAGACTTTATTTCTACTTTCTCCTAAGTACCCTGAGAGGGAAGAGTAAGCTACTTCAGAAAAAACATTTTAAGAAAAGCAAACTATCACACAGCAGAAGTTAAGCTCTCGAAGCATACCTTACTGTCCCAGAATAATTACATACCTGTGAGTGTGTGCGTACGTACACAGTTGTACTCCTCGTGATTTACCTGCCTGACACACTGCGGACAGAATCACTGAGTGCCATTGCAGTCAGGAACTAAAATGCACACGACCCCTTCAGGCTCCAGCACTTCTCTGCTCTCCAGCTGACAGCCCTGAGCAGGAACCACGGCGCTCGCCAGCAAACAACCAGTTTTCACTAGCAGCAGTTCCTGCCAGCCGCTGAAGGCTGGGATCAACTTTTCCAAGAGACCTGAAGCTATTACTCTCTTGTTCTAGGAGGTAACACGCTGAGCTTGCTCCATAGTAGTGCTAAAAGGGCTCCAATGTTGCCTACCCACAGGTACCCGTCCGTCTCCTCACGCCCTGGGTTACACAAATATCTGCCCTCCAAATGTCAGCCCTTTTCTTAACAACCTGAACTGCTGCTTTCCAAAAGAGAAAGAAAAACATTATTAAAACATCAACAACCAAGCCTGGCTGCAGCAAGGACATGCTGAAAGGCTCGAAATATTATCATCCTTCCCATGGAAAGCCTGACAGTGGGGACATAAAGAAAGCCAGCGAGGCTTCCAGCGACGTTTCCATACCTCGAGCCCACTTTCTCAAAGCATTACAGAAAACAGAGGCAGCGAAGGACTGCCAGAGGAACAGGCACAGCATCGGAAGAGCGGTGGTGGTACCGAAGCCTCGGTGACCCATCTCCACCCCAGGGAGAGCAGCAACTGGAGGAGGAGGGCGCAGAGGTCCCAAGGGCACAGGCACAGGACACAAAGCCTGCCCGCAGCCGTGATCCTTGCGAGCAGCCCAGCTGGCATCCACCAGAGCGAGGAGCTGAGAAAGGCCGTGAGGTCAGCCGAGCACACAAGGAAACCCCCTGCAACTTTGGCAAAAGCCACCCAGTATTTCGCTAGGGCGGATGGCAACCGCAGCGCTCTCTGCTCTCAAGCTCAAACTTTCATTGCACAACCACCCCCACATGAGCACACAGCACCTTTTTTTTTTTTTTTTTTTGTCACTCAGCGAGGTCTGTGGGACAGAGATCACTGAGGTTCAGCTGCTCAGCCTTCATCATATTTTGCTTCTCTTCAAGGAGAAAAGCTTCTCTCTGTTAAACCTTTGGGGTTTGGCTCTGAAGCCCTCCAGGCACAAGGAGAAGACATCAAACCACAGGTTCTCCAAACATTCCCCTGCAGAAACGCTGAACACGACCCAGGCACGAGCTGGAATCGGGAAGAGAAATTGCTGAAGACTACACTGAGAAATGGATGGTTTTAGCTTCTATTTCTTCTCTTCAGGAGACCAAAGAGAAACACCCTTTCCTTCGCTCCAGTACCCCATGCCAAATGCTAAGAGGTAGTGTGACATGTACACCTCATCACCAGGGAGATAGCTACTTGAAATGCAACCAGGGCAAAGCCTCTGCCCATCGACAAGCAGCTTCCCCTCTGCTGATAAATCCGAGACAAGGTGCTGAAGTGTGCCCACTCTAAGTTACCTGCTAAGTCACAAAAGGCTAAGGCACAAAAAACACGCTTTCTCTCCAGACGTACTTAAACCAAAGGAAAAAGCCTTTCCCGTGTGTGACACCAGAAACAGAAACATTTCCTGGGATGTCATACCAGGACAAAGGTCCTACGTTTACTCACCATGATCACGGCCTGCACTTGTGCAGACAATAGAAGTGCCTGACCAGAGAGGAGGACCTTGGGGTCCTCTGAGGAGAGTTTCCCTTGCCTGTGCTGTCCTTCATCTACCAGTGCCAATGGAACTTCAGGCCCTAACATCTTTCAAGAAACTCCCCTCCAAGAAAGCTCCAGGGTCTGGTGAGTGCCTGATAACCTCGCTTCTGAGGCGTGCTCCGCATCCAGATGCGGATTAAAATCACCTCCCCTGGAGAGCACCTGAATCACTTCCCTGTCAGAAGCGCGTGAGATGAGTTTCCATCAGGATCTCTATCAGCTGCACTAGCAGGGTGAAAGGACAGCCCTAGGGTGAAAAGGGACACTGACACCCCGAGAGCTTCACTCTAGCAAGAACGGGACAGAATTTATCAGACGTACACGTGCCCTGGGCTTGCAGTCCCACAAGGACACAAATAGCCTACATGCCCTTTGTCATCCAGCAGGGACAACGGTAAAACAAAGTGCTCGTAGACACTGAGGACATCCATCTGCATTTGTTCCAGCGAACGCTGTTTCTCCGGTGTGCTCTGGCATCCCTCAAACCATCGGCTGTTCAAACTGCAAACCAGCAGCCCCGTCCCAGCAGGAACTCAGAGCGTGGCACGTGGAGAGCTGAGACCATCGGTCGCACCAAGAACCCCCGATTACCAGGTGGCGAAAGTGACTTTAAAAGAGGAAGGAATAAACAGCATGAATAATGGCATTAAAGGGACGTGCTCTCCCACTTCTCCGACAGAAGCTATTCAGTAAAAATAAAAACCAGTACACTCCTCCCCAGAGAGGAGGATCGAGAGCACTGACAAGCCTTCTTTGCTGGTCTTGTTTTAAAGAGAAGATGGTTTCAAGCCCAGGTAAGATCCTCAGGAGTATCCATGTTCTCCCTACAGACCTCCGGGTGGGTGGTATTGCACAGGGCTCCTCCTTCTTGCAGAGCCTGAAGGAGGAAAGGAGCACCAGGTCGTTCTTCTCCCTCCACGCAGGCCATCTGATCCGCCTGACCCGATTAGCCTTTTGTTGTATTTCACTTGTTCCCTGCCATAAGAAGAAAGCGAGCCTACCAGCCTTCCAACCGCGTGAAAGCACGGAGAGAGCCTCCCCGCTCCTGATCGGGAGCTCACAGGCAGGCTGGGGGCTCATCTCCGCTCCAAAACACTACAGCAACTTCTGGACAGCCGGCGCAGCGACGTGCAACGGAGCAGTTTTGCACTGCAAGAATGATTTGGGTCTTTTTCTCCCTGCTTTGCTGCAAAACCTGCTTTATGTGCAGGCAAACGCGAACTGAGAAGATGCTGATGTCAAAGGGTTTGTCCCCTCCTGGCTTCTGCATGCGGTGAACGAAGCTGCATAGGCAAACGGGCCCTCACGTGACTCATTTCAGGCCCGGCTATACAATATTCTCCTTAATGAAGCCTTCGGCCAAGCCTTAGTTCTGCTTCACTGGAGGCACTGCATCGAAAGCAGGAGGCTGAATTATAGAAAACCCACCCAGTCCTGAAAACATCTTCCCTTGAATTCATGAAAGCCAGCGGGAACACAGAAGTCTCAGCTGCTCAGATGTTACGAGTCACAGCAATCTCCCCCTTTGGATCCTTTTTAAGCAGCATCAGTGCCCTGCAAAACAACTCAAAAGTAAAAATCAAAGGCCCCCAAACTCACCTTGCTATACAAAAGATGAAGCAATCATCTAAATATATATATATATATATATATATATAAACAAAGCCATAATCCTGGAAACAAGACAAATTTAAAGGAGTATTCATGCTTTTTCCAAGTGTGTTCCATAAAATAAGGCAATAAAAAAATCACAGACATAAATTGTCTTGGTATCTGCAGCTTCAGAGACTTTTTGCTTCAACCGATTACTAAAAATCTTTGCTCAAGAAGTGGAAAACAGAAAGAAAAGCGAATCTACCAGATGCCTTTGTCACTTCTTAACAAAAGGAAAACAAAGCACTTTCCTTGTAATCTTGCACTTGGCCCGTCTCTGCAGAAACACTCTAACCTCTCTCAGAAACAAGCCTGCCGCACGGTCTCACCACTTCAGCGCACCTCTCGATGTACACGAGGAGCCTGGAAGATTGCAAGCTCCTGAAAACAGACCGAAGGCACTCCATGGCAAAGAGCTGTGCCGAGCACGTTTTTACAAGGGTAAAGCACTCGGGGATTTGTCAAGCACTCGAACACCACTCCACTCCCATTCATTGCTTAACCACAGGCTCCCTTCCAGAGCAAGGCTACTGATACACAGCAAAACCGTATTTTACAACCCCCTGGCTAACACTGCGGTGTTTTCAACCAGAGAAGAAATTGTTCCTGACAGATACCATGCCTGCTGAGGACACGATGGGGTTCACTGACTGTTACCAACATCACCAGCAACGATGGAGTGCGAAGGCGTCCCGGCAGGGGAAAAAGCTTGTCGGACCTGCATCACCCAGGAGCTGCGAGCACACCCTTAACGCTTTTTATGGTAGCAGGAAATTCGAGGGGTTCCAAAAGGGGTTCCCCCCTTTTTTATGTTTGCTATTTCTGTAGGGCAGCAAACAGCTCCCGTAAGCAGCAGCTTATTTCTCTGTTCGTGGCAGCATCACAGAGCGAAAGCTGCACGCAGCCCCAGAGAAGTTCTGGTCGTGTTTGCTGACAAGCAGCATGTTTTGGCTAGATGCTCACCAGCGCTTCCAGCAGCCCACCCCTCATTTTACATTAACAACAGCAACCAAACACCTAGAGACTTTGCATTACCTTACTGGATTTCTATCATCTTTTTTATAAGAACAAAACCACAACATGATTAAAGCAGAAGTCCATTTGACAGGCTCTGTGCTGTTTTTATCCCACTTCCCACAGCAAACTCCCTGCTCCCAAGCTCTTCCTCGAGCCTTCCTTACCCATTTTAGCCCCCAAGCGAGCTGTTGCACGCAGGACATCTCCTTTGGGCTGGGGTAAGGGCTTCAGGCAGTGTTGCCTCAGCCATCTGAGCACAGCTGAGGTGTGAAACGTGAAGCTCACAAATTCCTCCAGCCCACCACCTCATTGCCTAGCTCCCCCCTCAGAGCCCAGGCTCCCGGACTGCTTCTGCGCCTCCTTCTGAAGACAAGCAAGCAAGGAGATGCTAACTTAAAGCCACCAACCCCAAGAAGGACGTCATCTTGCCAGCACAAACTCAACATCTGGCCCTCTAAATAAAGGAGAGCACCTCAGTGAATGGGGTTTTTATTTGGAAGGGGCAAGCTCCCGATACGGAGACCTTAAAAAGCAGCTTTGATTTACAGGATAGGGAATGACCTCGGGGAGGAACTGCAGGATCCAAGACCGTGCTGCAGCAAGAAGGGGAACTGAGGTGGCAGCAGGGAAGGTAAGGTGAAGGGGAAGGTGCTGCCCATCAGCTGACAGCAATGAAATGCCATGGAGGGTCAGGCAGGGACCCGGGGAGCAGCAGGAAGAAAAGGAAGCCCACAAAGGCAGGGAAAGGTACACCAGGGCCCGGTGCTAATGCCCAGAAATAGCAGAGCTGCCCGCAGGTAACGTACGTGCCTTGGGCACTGAAACGCTTCTACAAAGAGCTGAGCAAATGAAGCCAGGTGGGGAAAGGCTCCCCAGGCACTTCCACACCCCACGGGACGGGGGCACAGGAGCTACAACTCACTTTTGCCCCCCTCAAGCACCCATCCCCTTCAAACATGTGTGCCCTGGGTTCCCCTGTCTCAGCAGTGATTGATTTAAAGCACACACTGACCCACTCAACAACAGCTACGCCACTTTTCAGTACTGAGCTGGAAGGGCATCAGGCATTCGTGTTAATTGTGCGTGACAGCCTTCACCTGAAAGCCGTGTTTTAAGAGGAAAGGAGCTCAGGCTTCTGTTATTTTAAGCATGCAGCAAACAATGAGTAATTACACCCTAGGCGATTGAACAATCGGCTGCTGGGACAGAAAAGCTGGCCTGGGGACTGGGGTTTTGAGGTTGTTGACTTGCTCTCAACGCATCTTGTGCAACAGCAGCTGTGTTTGCACCACAGCCTTTCCAGGATAAACCTTTCGTTTAAATTCCCCGAACAGGCTTCCTCCGGAGCTCCCCAGCAGCGCTGCTGACACTTATCAAAGCTGAAGTCACCCAGGTGAGATTTTAGCCGAGCCTGGCACTGGGATACTGCTGCGGTGCAAGCACGCTCCCTCTGCAGTGTTTACTGAATTCTGAAGTTCTCCACTCGTTTCACAGCCGCCAGCTGGTTTGTATTAAAGGCACAACCCTCGGCTAGTCCGTGAGCTGGGGAACACACGGCTGTCTGAAAATGGAAGGGGGAAAAAATAAGATAAACGAGAAAAGGCTTAAACAGCACTGGAAGTGCAATATAGGAGCCTGGGAGCAGCCGAGGGGGATTCTTACTGAAGCAGTGCAGCTCGTTTCCCTCTCACCCTCTCCTATATTGGGGTGTAAAAGCAAAGCGTGGAGAGGAAAACCAATTTAGACCTGCAGAACTCCACCCCAGTTCCTAACTGCGGTTGAACAGAGCCATTTGCCTGTTAGCTGAGGGCCATAGCCGAAAAAGCCAGTTCCCCTGCTCCCACGTAAACCCGTTCACATCCTGTACATCTGCCAGACTGCCACACGTGCGGCACCAACGGGAAGCCACGGGTTCAGACTCCGTTCCTATGGATACGCATGCAGGAACAGGTCCACGCTTCCAAGCTGCACAGCCTTGTGAGCACGAGGGCTTTTCCCACAGTGGTTTTTGGGAGACGGCCACCAGCCACCCAAGCCTGGAAATTACCACTGCTGGCATGCTCGGTGGCTCTGGCTCTCTTTTAAAGCATCCGGGCAGCAGTCTCACTCGTCTACAGTTTCCTTCCACATGCACAAAGATGGTCACCTCACGTTTGTCCATCCGAGGCAGCTCTGCCCTTGCTGGCAGAGATCAGAAACCAGTTTTCCTTGGAAACTGGATGGGAAAAAAAAATGCTTTTGTATTAGCAGCGATACGGCCACCTTTAGATGCGGAACACATCACCAGTGAAGCATTTTGATTACAATGAGCCAACAGTTCCCTGGTAGAGGCACACAAGCCAGCGGGAACATTAAACAATGCCAAAACATTACATATGCTGGCCATCAGCTGATCGCTGTCACGTTTAGCTGGCAGCCACAGCGCCCTCTGAAATTGTGACCTGCTTAAAAAGGGAGGCTCAGCGAAACAGTGCACGGCCGTGCAGCGACAGCCGTGATTAAAGAACAGATGCAGGAACAGACACGGAGCTGCTGCCAGCCGCCGACATACCTTGAGCAGCAGGTTACTTTGCATGCGGCCAGGGAGATGAATCCATTCCTGCTTTCATCCCCGCTTTGTTTGAGGATTCCAGCTGTAGGTATCGGCTTGGGGAGGGAAAAACTCCGCGAGGACGAGGCTTGGAAACTGAAGCTGACAACGAGAACCACAGCCTTGTAGTACCACTAGTACTACAGGGATCTGAAGAGCCAAGCCAGGAAACACACACAAGGAAGGTGAAGAGCAGGTGTTGGCGTATTTCTACTTAAACCCAGTGGAAACTGAACGTTTTGCAGCACTAGAACTCAATCCACCACAAAGCTTAAAGTGTGTGTGCTCCCTGCTCTGGTAGGGAGGGGGAAAGTGCTTTACGACAGGGACAGCACAAAGCTATCGGAACCTGAAAGAAAAGCTTATTCATCATGTTTCTGCTGGGTTTGCAAAGGACAGAACAGGGTATTTCTAATGACCGTGTTCAATTTGCTGATTTTATATCCAGCAGCACAAAACTGACCTTGTCAGCTTTGCTCCTGCTTCCTGAAGCTGCTCTGAAACCAGCCACAAGGAGTGAGATAGGACTGCTGGATGGGAGAAAACAGAGCCAGGCTTCCCTTCGTGAGGATGCCAAGGCAGTCTAGAAATGCACTTGAGCACCTTTGAACACCTTGCACATGTTTTCCTCCACACGAAAGGATGCTGCGAGCTGGGAGCCCTGACTGAAACAAACTCCAGTTACATCACCCTCATCTGCTGAAGCTTCGATGACTTGGAGCAGTCACCCCAGGGGAAGCTTTACCGCAAGGGGAAGGCAAATCAGCCTCTAGACAGGATAAATCTATTTGCTGTTCTCTGCTCTCCGCTTGCTTACACCCCACTGAAAAGAAGTTTTCTTCCATGCCAATTATTTTCCCCAGTTATGCCACATGAAATCCTTTATCCTGCCCACTGTCCGCAGCGAGAGATGAGACTCCACACGGCCTCATTTCGAGTATCATTCAAGAACAATCTCTTCTGCAAGAAGAATTAAGCTGTACTTCCAGCTGCTGCAAACCTGACGTTAATACTACCATCCAGATGCCGCAGGAAGGGATATCTTGGCTGCCCTTCCTACGTGCCGTGCCTGACAGCCAAGCAGCAGCACACGACAAGCGAAAGGCAAAGCCCACATTTTGGCCAGCCAACCTGCAAAGGAACACCAGTTGTCGCTACTCACACTGTGCTCCTAGTAAAAAATAAATACATTTCAAAAATGAGGTAGAGGTAACCGAAGAACACAGTCGCCTCTTAGTCGTGACATGAGAGAACACCTCCAGGCTCGCACGAGGCTAAAAGAGCAATAGCTGCTCTGTTATCCGTGCCCAAAGCCATGCAGCACACGTCCAGCCACGGCAGCGACTTACCTCAAATAGGCACATCGGTCACTCTGTCGGCGGAAGCTTGTTTTGGTTTTCTGTTATTAAAACAAGCTCCGCAGACACTGAACTACTTAGGCTATGCAACCCCGCATGCCCTCCGCTGGAAGGTTTTGTTTAAGATACTTGCTAGAGTCAGAAGAAAACTTTGATGTCTGTTTGTTTCCCCCCACGCTTTTCTTTTGATTTCTAAAATTCTCTTTCTGCAATTTGATAATTGCTTTGAGCAAGGAGAGGGCAGCTGCGGGACGTCTCAAATGTTTCCTAATGTTTATTTGTAGAAGTTCAATTTCTGGCCCAGCGATCTTTTTTATTGCTTTAGCACTCAGTAAGAGTTATAACGTTAGAATAAATCTGGGTTAAACAAACAGTTTGATTTGAAAAGTAAACACAGGCATCCTTCCTGTTAGCTCCGTTCGATAATCATGGTTTAAATGAGCACGGCACTTAACGCGGGCTAAAAATAGGAAGCTCTGCTCACAAGTTTAATTGCCTTCATTAAAGAAGCAGATTTCTGAAGCCGAGTGTTTGACCAACGCTGCTGGGAGACAGCGAGAAGCAAGGTGGGCTGCAGCCTTCAGTGCTGGCGCCCACGGGCAGAGGTGACCACGCAGCGTGACTCCACACCGTGCCCGGCACCCATCCCATGGCTGCGAGCTCGGTGCTCTCGCCTGGCTCCCGGTGAACTTTTGGCTATTTCACCAGCCGCCCTGGGCTGCTGACTTGCCCTGCTTGCTACCTCATCCTCCCGGTTTTACCAGCAGTAACCATCTCCACTCTGCTATGGCTGACACACAAATTACACACCTTTCAGCCCGGGGATCCCCAGCTGTGTGTCTCCCTGAGCTGCTTTCCAGTGCAGCTAATAGCCCTTCGTTAGCAATGCAAGCCCTTTAAATAAAACAAAGTGCGGTACAAAGTCAAGTGCTTTGGAGAAACAATTCTACCAACTGTGCTTCCATCAGCCGGGCCATAATCTTGACAAACCTGTCACATTTTAAGCTTGCCTTCCAAAGGGCGAATCCACTTTCACTAGTATATGCATTTAGCTGCTAAATCTTCTTCCGCTGAATCACAAATTAACTCTTACCATTAAAATTGCACAGACTCCACGTCAGGCTAATGACTTTAAGGTCTCCTCGGTCTCCTGTTACCCTTTTAAAACACCAGAAGTACTCTCTTTTAATCTTCTTGAGGTACTGATTCAGTCACAGCCGCATTAACATAGCGCTCTCACGTTACAGCCCTAGTGAGCCTTCCTTGCTTGCACTCCCTGGCTCTGGGTGTCAGAGGCCATCCACCACCGCAACACCAACAACTTGACAGCACAGCTTCTCAGTGTCTCCAAAACCCAGGGATCTGTAGGGTAGAAGCCTATTAATTAATTTCACATCCTGATACGGTTGCCAAAGTAACGTGACCCACCCCTCAGGCCTGTAAATTAGCTGTAGCCTCCTAAAGGAGCATCACAGTAGCACGGTGCCTTTAGAAGGAACCCGGACTCAGCAGGCAGGACAGGACCCTCGTTAGCAGCAGAAAGGTTGCTTGGGCGTACCAGGCCTCTTGCTTGTGCCACAGCAGCAGATTCTGCGGAGGAAACGATGCCACCATCATTAATTTTCATTAAAACCCCACAACTCTGCTTTCGACAAAAAGGAACGCGTATTAGCACATCCTGGAGAAAATCTACAGGCTCGCCGTGATGACCTGGGACTGCATTTGCAGAGAACTAGATTCCCGGCTAGGCAGCTCCAAGCCATTTATAGCATGCAAGCAAGTCATCTTTTGAAATGAGCTGCTCGTAAGTAGGCCATAGATCCTCCACGTAAGAACGGGCTGGATGTAGATGTGGGGATATGCGAGGCAAAAAGGACATCCGGAGGGAAAAGCTCAAACTGGACGCCTAGGAGCTGTGCTGATGTTGAAGCTCAGTTTAGCTTGCACAGCATCACGCTGCCTGACAAGGCGGCCGGCCCCTGGTTACGGTCACTGGTATGACCAGAGGATCCCAGAGCAGCCAGCTGAGAAGAAAGGACAGATAACTTTGGGATAAGGCTGAGAAGATCCTGATCTCCACAAAGACATCTCTCTGGGGACGACTAGAAAGTCCTCTTGACCCCAGGAATTCCCCAGAACCACCCATATACTGGGAAATTGAGGTATACCGAAACAAGCAGAGCTCTGCAATTTATACAGCTCCTAAGCAGAAGAGAGGCTTACAAGAATTACAAAGCAGCAGCGATTAATAATAATGCAGTAATTAATAGTTCAGACATAAGCTGTCAAAGCAGAACAACTGAACTCAAGGGCCCAAGTGATGTCAGAAGGATGGCGCTGCACTGAAACTGAGTTCAAGGAGACCGACACAAAACTCAGACATAACTCGAGTCTGAAGCAAACGTGCTCAAGCAGAGTTCTCTGAGAGAAGCATGGGGAACTTGAGAAAAGAGCTCAGGGACTGCGGGATGGCATAGCATGAAGCAAGCGCAGCAGAAAAATGCTGTGCTCTATTACAGAAAACCCAGTGACTCACAGGAAGACTGGATCCAAGGAAAGAAATTTTAGATCCTACAGACAGATCTGCGGCAGAATGCTCAGAGTCCCAAGAGATGCTTGCAAGAGTTCTGTGTTTTCTGTTTAACACAAAAATAAACAAATTTGGTGATGAGCACGATGGAAGAAGACAGGCTTCAAAAGTACACATCGAAGCACAGAATTGTCAGGCACGTATCGACACAATGGCCTCACAAATCAGTAAGACAAGAAAAAAATCCCTAGCTGAAAAAAAAAAATCAAAACACTAAAACTAACAAAATGCACCTAATAGCTCTTCCGCTTTGCAGGGAGTCTCGCTCTTTCAGCTGTATGAATTACACATCTTTGAGGAAAAGAGGGAGATGAGCACAAAAAGAGGTGCAATCCCCCGAAGCGGGTAACCTGCAAGCAGCTCAGAGGCACTCACAGTCATAAGCTGCCCACGTGGCCGAAAATGACGCCTGGGTTTGGACCCAGCCACTGAGTTGCCATTCACGGGACAGCCAGCCAGATGTGTGGAAGTAATTACACAATCCCGGTTCTGACAGACCCCAGCAAAACGTCACTGCGTGTCCTCTTCAAAGAGGAACTGTAGCAAAAATAGATAAACAAACAGAAAGCCACAGAGCAAGTTGTTTTTACACCCAGATGAGGAACCGTGCTTCGACCTGTACTCACTGTGAAAGAAGGCACGGGCAAGAAACTGGAAATCATTTTACAGCTCCTTTGTGAACTTTGCTCAAGAACAACTGAGGAAGCAGAGGCTACTCAGCAGGAAGGTGGAATTGGTGAAAAGGTTACGTGACCGCTGAGACTTCCCCGTACAAGCAGCACCTCTTCTTCTTGAAGAACGCTAGCAAGGTTTGACCTTAAGACAGCAACTGAAGGGAAAAGATGGCACAAAACTTAATGGGAAAAAGATTCTTAAGGAATATTCAGTAAAACGCAGCCGCATCAGAGGGAACGGCACCAGACCGTAGCAGCAGCCTTCAGCCTTGCAGTCTTCAGCATTTTACTGTATTAAATATATATATATACCCACAAAAAGTACCGTAAGAAGACATCTGCCTTTCCGGAGAAAGGCTGAGAAAACCATGCGCAAGGCAAGCACAGGTGACTGCAGTCAAACTGAAATTACACCAAAGTGCCGTATGTTCAGACAAAAGGGATCTAGCTTGTGGCACCCAT
The DNA here is from genome assembly GCF_011077185.1 of Oxyura jamaicensis. NCBI lineage: Eukaryota > Metazoa > Chordata > Aves > Anseriformes > Anatidae > Oxyura > Oxyura jamaicensis. The sequence continues at coordinate 13,506,983 of NC_048895.1, forward strand.
GGGTTGGACGGCCAGAGGAAGGCTGCCAAAAATACACCTTGAGGGGACTTGAGCCAGGAATAGGGGCCACTAGGGGGTAAAGACAGCCGAGATAAGTGAAGCGACAGGCTGGAGGACAACAGGATTCTCCAGAGATGCGGCAAGACAAAAATATCAAGGTACTGAGCTTACACATATGGGGTTTGCAGCTTATCACTGCTTCACAGCACGGAGAGAGACAGAACTACTTTTTATCAATAACAGCAAACAAGCGTAGGAGACTGTGGAATGATAATTAAATACTTCAGGTCTATAGTCTGACTATCGACTGGGACTAATGAGGTACAAATAAGGACTAAGGCATGGGAGAGAAAGGTAATATTCATGTGACCGTTTTCCTCCAGGAGCAGGGTTCAGCAGAAATGAGATAGGAGAATTTGCTTTGATACCAGAGCCATTATTAAAAGCTTGCCTGGCTTTCTTTATTCTCCTTGCTCTCGCGTAAAGGCTTTCTATACCTAAGGCTACTCAACTGCATTTCCTCAAACCATCACGGCCACCGACCACAACAACGAGCTAGAGCAGCAGCCTCACAACCACCCCTCAAACGTGAGCCCGCCGTGATTGCTATCCCCAGAACACAGCGCTGCCTTAACAGCTAGCGGGTACTTTGAACCGCCAGCTGGAAAATGCACCCTAACACCACTGTTACGGGAGTGGCTACCCACACAAAACACATACCGGGGAATCCAGGTACCACATGCTGTTTCTTTTAATAGTTTCAGAGAAAATGTGTTAAAAAACTAATTGTTCACAGGCTGTCGAAGCAGCTACTGTTCTTACATAATCATTAGATTGTATTTTACCACTACATTTGGAAGAATAAGGGAAATGCCTGTATTTGTTCCTTTCCGTTTGTAAACCACTTAAGAAAAGCCACATTAACTCCAGCACGCACTCACCTAAACCACGTAAATCTTATTTATCAGAAACCCATCTCCATGATAGGCACACGCGCACACACTCTGTGTAACAGCGGCTCAAATGCACGGCCACCTCTCCACAATGAATTTCAGCTCTCGGATGAACGAGCACAGCGTGATGATATGTCTGAACCAAAACAGAGGGACAAATACACTGCTAGTGGAAAATAAAAAATACTGCTGAAAGAATAAGTAGCGCTTACACTTGGGGTTACGGTGCTATTTAGCCTCTGCTGAAGCACGGGACACGAGCAGAAAGCCCTGCTGGGGAAGCACACATGCCCTGGTCACCACTGCAAGTACAAACCCCGATGCTGCAAACACCTCAGGCTACCGTGGGGTTGGTTTGCTTTTCTAACCAGGGGTTCATGTCATTTCCAAAGACAAGATGAAAAGCCATATCCAGGGAGACCTGCGTAACAGCTGTACGAAATGCAGGCAGCCCCAGTTCCCCTGAACACAGAACCCACAGCCACCAGAAGTGCTGACTTGAACCATCTCAGCAACGAGCACGTTGCTAGGAATAGCTTGCTGCAGCACTAATCCCTGTTCCTGCTATCATGTCGCCTCCACCATCCCAGCAACTTTGCCTCAGCCAGTTTTCACCTCTTTCCAGCTTCCGTGAGCTGGGAAGTAAAACCGATGAAGCACGCTGAAAAACAGCGACACAATCAAGTATTCATTTTATATCCAGCGGTATAACAAACGCCGCAACAACAGCGCAACTTTGCATATTAAAACAGGAGGATCCAGGTGATCGTACTGCAGTTTGCTGGCTACATAACTGATCACTGTCAGGATACCCCACCGATGGAGGTCTGTTACATATGAACCCTCCTCCTGTGCTCTTCCTGAAACACCCGCTGCTACCCGCTGCCAGAGGCGGGGCAGGGGGCTAGGCAGCTGTATGACCTGACTCGGGGTGGTTGTCCTGGACAACGCCGTTATCTCTGGGCATCATACCCTCCGCTGCCTGGACCTCACGTTCCTGCATGCTCAGGTTCTTATTTCAGCAGTGTATTTGTTATCCTGCAGAAAACATAACCAGAGGGTATTAGCAGACCCAGGCACCTTGCCCGCAAAACACCATCTGAAGGCTCACGGGACGAAGCAGTCAGAGGAGGTCCATTTAAAGTCAGGAAGAAGGACAAAATACTAGGAGAGCAGAAAGAAGTAACAGAGGCATATATAAGCAAGTGATTGTTCCACTTTCACTCTTATTCAGTTGCGAACAAACACCATTTTTGCAACACTGCACAGCGTGGTTGCTGAGATTTTATTTATCTTTTTATTTATTTAAACATGGAAGAGGGAAAGGGTGCTCCAAACAGATAAGGCTTTCCTACAACATCAAGAGTTTGATAAACACTGCTGTATATGGAATACAGGACTAAACAAACAAACAAAAAAAGAAGGTTCAGAACACAGACGGGACTTCAAGGATTTCTGAAACAGGCTTCAAAGGCTCAACACTGAGCTTTTGTAAGGACAATTTGCCTGCTGACCATTTTAAAAGCGTGGAAGGAGAGAAATAAATGCAAGAAAACTTTCCACACACGGAGCGTATTTTCCCTGCTTTTAGTTTGGCCTTCCCAGTGCTGCATTTCTAATGGCTGGGCTGTGCCTGGTGACCGCTTCCACAAAGTACCTGCCTGCCAGACCACGCCAACAGCCTGCCCTGCGCGCTCTTAGGACCTGTTCAGAGCCCGCCACCGACGTAGCACTTCTGCTTCTGTAAGAAGTACTTGGACGCTATTTGCGATGGTGAGGAGGTGATCGAGCCATCACTTGATTACCACCGGTCCCTAGAAGTTATCCACTTCAACAAACTGAATAAATATGCTGATTTTTTGAGTTATTATGAAAGCAGAGCACTGACAGAGCCTGATCTATTGCACAGTCATTAAAATGGAGAGATGAACCCAGCGCCATTTTCAATTACCAAAAGCTCGTCATAACACGAACAGAGCGCTCCCAAAGGTTTACCTCCAGGGCACAAAAACAAATAGCTATTACCCATCAACATTAATAACAACGCTTTAAGGGCTCTGTCACTGAACACGACAAAAATCTACGTCATCAGCAGGAAAACGTTATCTTCAAATGTTATATTTTGTCAAAGAGAACGGAAAGAGTCTCCGAAAATTTACCAGAGGAGCAGCCACGTGAGCTCATTTTCTAGAAATCTGTCGACTGCCTTTGGATGTTTTTGGGCTGCTGTGTTCCTGAAGCACAGCAATTTGGCATCAGCCACCCAAACCACACAGCTACCGCGATCATTAAACATTCTTCACACTTAGGCAAAACGCAACCGAAGGAAAAGCACTGTGCTGGCGCCGAGGTGCCTCAAGGGTTGTGTCTTTTTCCTCCCTACCCTTCGAAAGCATCAGTGAGTCTTCACACCCCCCTGAAATGTTGCAGCTCCAGCTTATAAGCATCTTCTCTCGTGACAGATTTTTGTTTGTACCGAGGGGCACAAGCGTTCTCCTAGCACAACAGAGTAAATATCTGCAAAACGTTAAAAACGCGAACGCAGATAGACTCTTTGCTTGTGCAGCCACGTAGATAAGCTTCCTCTACCCTCACCTAAATCCCACTCGCTGTTTTTTTTGCCTTTTTTTTTGTACAAAAAAGAATCAAAGCCCACACACCTCCCTGCCTCACAGGACTCCGCGCCCAAGGGACTGTACCGGGCCGTGGGCAGGTACCAACCCCAGCCCCTCCCGGCTCTCAGCGGCCAGATCTCTAATTAATTCCCAAATTAACGACACCCCGAGACCCCCGAACACCACACACACCCCCCCGGGGCACCCCTCAGGGCCGGCCCCATCCCGGGGCACCGCGGCAGGGCAGCGCCCGGCGCCCGGTCAGGGCACCCCCGGGGGAGGCGCGGCGCTCCGAGCCGCTGCCGCTCGTCCCGGTGCTCACCTGCCGAGCGGTCGCTTCATGCCCGTGTCGTCGGCGGCGGGCAGGCGGAGGCTGTGCCTCAGGCTGCAGCCTTTGTCGAGCGGCGCGGGCGCGGCGGCGGCGCGCTCATGCTCCACCGTGACCGACTCGTTGCGTTTCCTCATGCCGGGGAGGGGGGTGGCGATGGTGGTCCGGGACGGCGGAGACGGCAGCAACGGCTCTCCCCGAGCAGCCGCCGCCGCCGCTCGCTCAGCGCCGTGCTCGCCCCAGCTCCGCCCCCGTTAATCTCCGCCTCCGGAGCCGGGCCGGGGACAAAGGCGCCGCTCGCCCGCACCGCGGATGGCCGCCGCCCCCCCTCCGCGCCGCCATCTTTACTGCGGGCACTGCGCGCCCGCCGCCATTTTGTTGGCGGCCTGAGGCGAGGCCTCGGGTGGGCTCGGTTCCAGGCGGCAGCCTGGCCAGGTGTCCTCTGAAACATAAATCAGCCTTAGCAAAGTTTAGGACACAATTGTCCCCCTCATATTTTCCCTTTAGCCCTTTGGGAAGCTTACAGTAGCACACAAAACATCTTAATGCGTTCGTCTCCACAGACACAGGCGAGGCTATGTTGCCACAGAGCTCCCCTACCCACATGGCAATCTTCCCCTGCAATGATTAGCGGAAAAAATAATAATAACAATAATAATAATAATAATAATAATAAAAACATCCCTTCTGGTCCCAGCAATAGCTAGTGACTAAAATATCCGTATTCTAGCAATGTGCTGCAGAAAACAGCCATGCTTACGTACCCCGTTTCCTACTGCCGCAGCTGCATACGGAATGCTGAGCTGGTCCATCGAGGTACCTTGTATGTTCTGCAAAGTGAAAAAGTGGAAAAATTCCCAGAAAACAGGCCTCTTCAGACCTCAGCTATCAGACATCCATTTTTTCCGTATTGCTGCAAACTGATCCCATACCTGGAGATTCCAGGTAAATAGGGCATTACAAATTAATCCCAGGAGCAAAATCAGGACCAAAAAAGGAGGAAGCTGTTGCTAAAACACAAGCCTCAGCTATCTGAGCAGTATGGATGGCTACCAGAAATTACTCTCTAATATGCTGATGTCTGCTTTGTTATGTCCCTGGAAGTTTCTCCTAACGTTTTTGACCTTTTAGGGATTTTCTCTCAGCCAAAGCATAATTTCTAAAACTTTCAGGCAGGCTTTTGAAAACACTAGTGATTCTTGCAAATGCTTTGAACAGCAGCAAAAGAGTGTCCTTTTTTTTTTTTTTTTTTTTTTTTTTCTCTCAGCTTTTGCCTTATTCCCTGCATCTTGTTGGGAAGGCTCTCAGCTGCAATTGGGGATTGTTAGCCGTGTGTTTGGACGTGTGGTGACAGCAAGTCGTGAGTGGCAATCATTCCTCAAGCCGGCACCGCAAAAGCTGTGCTGGGCTCTTTGGGAGTGACAGGGCAGTCCTGTGAAGACAGAGCTGCAAGCTGCCTGACAGGCTTTGGTATGAGGAGGATGGTCTCAGGCGTCATAAATCCTCTGAAATGACTGAGAAAATTTATTACCAGGAAGGTCAAGTAAGGAAAATTACTTGATAGTCTATATTTATGGCATGGGTGCTAATAACGACTGGCATTCTCTCTGTGCTAGTGAGAAGGCAAGCAAATATTTTCTTGTAGTGACCTTAAGCGTTTCTGAAGGCTTCCTCTCAGCGTTTCTGAAGGCTTCCTTAACTAGGTACAAGTATAAACAGGCATTTGTTTGGTCTCTCCCATCATATCAGATTGTTAAGATTTAGAAATCACCACGTCATCCTTTTTTTTTTTTTTAAGTGTAATATCCGCTGTACTGCTAGTACATAATTTATAGAATTTGAGAGAGGTTCTCCCATTTGGGATCTGTACTTATCCTTCTTACCTATTGTAAGAGATGAATGTGGCATCATAAATTTGCCCACTCACAGAGATCAATGCACAGCATCCATTCTTAATCCCAACTTGTGGACTTGGTGGGAGTGGTCAATGCAAGGGTCACCTACAAACCATACTTCTGCTGCTGTTACAGGCAAGCTAGGGTGAAATTTTACTGTCTGCGGTCACCAAATACTTCATCTGAGCAGTGCAAAACAGCCTGGGGAATGTGCTGCCACAGGATTTCTCAGCAGCCAGTAACTCCGTGTGGCTCTACAAAGAGAATATGTACAGGAAGAACAGGAAAATCCGGTCAGAGAAAAAGTTGAGAAAGAATTTGATATTTCTTAGCTCAGGGCACAAACGAAGATTATAGTAGAGCTCTAGTAGAAACAGTCCCTGTGGGCAAGGACACCTTCCGTAAGGTTTCTGTGTGTCTGGAATGATCTGGAAGAGGTGTGGATACAGGCCATAGGGCAAGGACACAGCCTGCTGGACTGCAGCTACGCCAGTCTCCTTCCCACCCTGTATTCTCCACAGGCAGCTGCACCTGAAGATGGAAAGCAAAGGACAGCAACTGAGCACAGATCATAAGTAATGTTAGCAAGAGACAGGATGATAGATGTGTTTGGCTGTGGATGAAGCTCTTAAAAGCCTCCGCAAAAGACAAAACCCAGAGAAGAACCACTAAAGGAACGCAAAAAAAGCCAGGAGAAAATTATGGTGAGAAGACTACTGGGGGATAAGTCTCTGGAAAGCACAAGGCTATTCAAAGCAGCAGAGCAAACAGAAAAGGCAAGGACAAAGCCACCTCTGAGGATGAGGTGCTTGAAAGGGGCAAAAGCCAGTGAGAAGAGGCTCAAAGCAGAGCACAAGGAGACTACGCTGCTGAGAAAGGCTGCAGTACCTCTGAAAATCTACAGAGACCTGCTAGGAGGACAGACACCCACAGCTTTCTGTTCCTCAAGCTGCTCCTCTCTGGGAGGACAAGGAGGGAAACATGATGCTACCAGCAAATCACACGCTTTTCTTAAGCGTCAATCAAGACAGAAATGCTTTAGCTTTAGTTGTTTGCACACGTTTGTGCTTGATGGGCAGTGTAAGGGCTTTGCAGCACCACAGCTGGCTCCCACTGCAAGTGCCTGGAAGCAACGCCACACATACTACCTCCAACACTGGAGCATTAGCAGCACTTCAGGAATTGCTGTGCTGCCAGCAGGCATCAGGGAATTCCATCCAGGCACATGGAAAGCTCAGCTGACCTCTGGAAACATATTTTTCCCCAGGTATGGCTGAACAAATACCATTCATACAGTTCAATGTCATCTCTGCTTACAGCCTCGCTGCCAAACTTGTAAGCGTGACTTTGCTGGGCGTTATGTCTCTGTCATAATGGGGAAGGCATTGCTGTATATAATAGACTCAAGGAAAATTTCCCCTGGTGCCTAGCTAGGTTTGTTTAACTGGTGAGATTGAAAAGATTGACCCTGTGTTTAGTTTTCTTCAATAGAGAAGACTGATGGGAATCTTCTGCCCAGATGCATTGTTATTTGTTCCAGACGCAGAAGGCGTTCAGGGTACTCTGATAAAGCCATCGGCTGATCCTAGGTCACATTTAGCTCCTTCCTCTGCAGTGCAGTATGCATTTCCAAGGGCACGGGACAGTTCTGCAGAACCCAGATGACAGAGGAAAACACAAACGCATCCCAGTCCAGCTCTCGCAGGCAGTCTGCTGGCCAGGTGACAGAACTACAGCCTGGAACAGCCAAGCTCAGTATGATCAGCTGGGTTCCTAGCAAAGCGCAGGAGAACTCAGTGTTTCCTTTGTCCCACTCCAGGCTGAGGCCTGGGAAGTTGTAAGGTAAGAAGTAAACGACCTGGGAATCATTTCTACTTACCTGCCTGCTTGGGTAATGTTTCAATCTGTGTGTTTGAAGACGTCCAAAAGAATTCTCTCCACAGTTTTCTCCTCGTTGACCACCTTGCCTGCCAGTGCTCCTGCTGAAACACCTCTGGCACACCCCTGTTGCTTGTTTTACTCCCCACTGATGCATCACATCCCATCTGAGTGTGCCCTGTGCTTGTGGCTGCAGCGCAGCTCAGAGCTTGCACAGCTGGGATTACACCTCTAAATGTCCACGCGTAAGTTCAAAGAACTATTTCCCAGCTCCCAGAAGTGTGGAGTCCCCTTTGAAGTCCGTGGTTCTGAGAAATTCAGTGCCACAAAGTGGGACCCTTGAAGCAGACTCCTGTCTGTCACCTACTGAAGGGACATGCTCAGGGACATCGAGTAGGGGGGACACGGTTTCCCAGTAACAAACCCACAGCACACACACAAAGCAGGCTGCAGACAAAACGTTCACCTGCTTGAAGCCAGAGTTATCCGCATCACAGGCTTGGCTGAAGTGAACTGGAGCTTTTTTACATCTTGCACCAGGCAACAGTCAGCAAGCACCTCAAAATGCAACTTTGAAAAAAATCTCAACTTTGTTGACCCTACTCTCTTACTACAGCAAAAAAAAAATATATGTATCTTGCTCTGCAACAACATTTCTGTCTGCTTCTGCAAACGGCTCACACCCTGCAACACCAATTCTGCAAGTGCCCAGATGTCAGTGGCTGTAAAAGCGGTGTGGCCACTTCTAAGACAGGACAGATGTCTCCTGGTGTTGCTGCAAGCCGTCAGTCTCATTGCATCAGTGATGGAGGATACGCGGCACTGAAAGCACGCAGATCAAAATACACAGCCTGCAAGAGGCTGCTGAGGACTGCTCAGCTGTCTGTGGGCTCCACTGGAGCAAGTCATGACGTGCTGCTCTGCTGTGGGGGGTTAGCTGACCGGGGGACCATCACAAGGTGCAGGTGTGTCATTCATACGCCTTGTTTTCAACGAACCTCTTCCAGATGCTACAGAATTTATCTCCAGGAAGACAAATCCACGTAGTGCTGAAGCCTGCCAGCCCTGCCACCTGGCTGCCTCCCCCAGCAAGTGAGGGTTGCTGTGTGTGGGGATGGGGAGAGACAAGGCCTGTCACCCCCGGGTCGGGGAGCTTGTGGGCAATGCAGCCCCATCGTGGAGACACATCGTGGGCTGCTCTGTGCAGCAGTCGCCTGTAGATGGCTGTAGTCCCGCGTGGCACGGAGGTGGGCTGTGAGGGAACGCTTTGCAGCGGGTCAGCAGCCGCTATGAAACTTGCTGAGCTTTGCTGGCTTCAGGGATAGCAGGCCCCTGAGGCTGGAGGGAATGTCTGGAGTGAGGAGGAGTCATCGCTGGGGGAAGAGCGTCAGGCTGAGGAACGTTGAAGCAAAGTGGGCAGAGACAAGTCCACCTGATGGCACACATGCATGAGTGCTGAAGGAGCTGGGTGATGCCCTTACAAAACTCTCAATGCTCTGTGAAAGGTCATGGTGATGGAGGGAAGTTCCTGAGAACTGGAAGAAAGCACATCTCACTGCCCTCTTCAAAAGGGCAGAAAGGAGGATCCAGGGAACTACCGACTGGTCAGCCTTCTCCTGATCCCTGGGGAGGTGAAGGAGCAAGTAATGCTGGGAAGTATTTGAGATGCATGGAAAACAAGGAGGTGATCAGGAGTAGTTGTCATGGATTTACGAGGGAGAAATAATGCTGAGGCAACCTGACGGCTGTCTACTATGAGATGACTGGTTTGGTGGGAGAGGGGAGAGCAATGAATGTTGCTTCTCTTGACCTGAGAAGGGCTTTCAACACTCCAGTGAGAGCATCACAGACAAATAGTGCAGTATGGGCTAGATGAGTAGATGGTGGGGTGGTCTGAAAACCAGCTTACTGCCCGGGCTCAGAGGGTTGTGCTTAGGTGCACAAAGCCCACTTGGAGCCAGCTGATAGTGGTGTAGCTCCGGGGTTGATCCTGAGGCCAATACCATCTCCCCTCTTCATGAATGAACTGTGTGATGGGTCAGAGTGCCACCTCAGCAGGTCAGCAGATGCTAGAAAGCTGGGAGGAGTGGCTGATACACCAGAGGGTTGTGCTGCTGTTCAGAGGCAACAGGGCAGGCTTGTGACACGGGCACAGAGAAGCCTCCTGAAGCTCACCAAATGGAAGTCCTGCCCGTGGGGAGGAACAAGCACGTTCTCCACCAGCACGTGCTGGAGGCTGACCAAGCAGGGACACCTTCTACTAGACCAGGTAGCCCAAAGTCCCATCCGACCTGACCTCAAACACTTCCAGGGATGGGAAACTCAACTTTTCTGGGCAACCCGTTCCAGTGCCTCACCACCCTCATAGTGAGGAATTTATTCCTAATATCTAATCTAAATCTACCCTCTTTTAGTTTAAAGCCGATCCCCTTTGTCCTGTCACTATGTTCCCCAACAGACTTCTCTCTAGCTTTTTTGCAGGACCCTTTTAGACACTGAAAGGACACGGTGAGGTCTCTCCAGAACCTTCTCTTCTCCAGGCTGGGCAACCTCAGCTCCCTGAGCCTTTCTTCATAGAAGAGGTGCTGCAGCCCTCTGGTCGTGGCCCTCCTCTGGATGCGCCCCGACAGGTCGCTGTCCTTGTGTTGGGGGCCCCGGAGCTGAACGCAGTGCTCCAGGTGGGGTCTCGCAAGCCTTGCCCCTGCCCTTGTCGTGCCCAAAGAAGATCACACAGAGGACAGCTGAAGCCCAGTCCACCCTCAGGCAACGTTGCCTCAATCCGATACGTCGATACACCAAAGGAAAACGGTTTTGACCAAAAAGCTGCCGTCTAACTGAGTTTCTGTCATGCCCCGGGACAGCTGAGGTGAAAAGCTGAGGAGGAAGCCGCGGCAGGCGGCCACCTCCTGAGGAGAGGAGGCTGAAGCAGCAGCCCCCGTGCTTAAACCAGAGCTTTGGGTCTGCTGCGCCTTGAGGGGAGCAGCGGGGCCGACCACAGGACACCACAGAGGGACGCGGGGGCGGGCAGGGACCCCCGGGCCTCCCCTCAGGGCGCCCCGCCTCGGCGCCGCGCTCCCCCCCTCACCCCCTCAGCACCACCCCCCCGTGGCCCCTCCCCCGACCCCCTCTCCACCAATCACAAAATCCCAGCGCGCTGCGGCGGCGCGGCTCGGCGCAAGCAGTTGCTAGGCAGGCTCCCGCCGC
>NC_048895.1:13518255-13579959 GCF_011077185.1 Oxyura jamaicensis
TTATCCAGCCCCCCCACCTTTATCCAGCCCCCCCCCACCAGCCGGGGGGTCCTGGGAGAGGAGCACGAGGTGAAATCTGCCCCCCCCCCCCCCGTTTCTTGTTGCCCCTCCAGGAGTCTCCGAAGTCAGCCAAAAGCGCCCCGAAGGCCGGCGGCAGCGGGAAGGATGGCGGGGCAGAGAATTCGGAGGAGGTAAGGCTTCCGCCAGGCTTCCACTGCTGCGCCCCTGCGCATCCTCGAGGAAGAGCGGCGGCTCTCGCCTGGGGGTGTCTCCGGCTGCCCTGCCAGCTAGCCCACCTCCCCGGCGTCTTCCAGAACCAGATCAGGAGCTGCCAAAGCCCTAAAGTTCAGTTGAAGTTAGTTCCCAGTGAAACTGATCCCAAAGGGAGCTGAGGAGGGGACGGGGTGAGTCTCGTGCCCCGCAGCCCTGCGAGAAGAGGGTTGGCACAAAGCTGATGGCGAGCGCTGCTCGCGGAGCGTGGTGAAGTTGGCTGCGGAGGGAGAGGAGCCACAGCTCGCAAGGAGGAGGAAGGCTGACAGACTGGAGCAGCTTCCTTGCTCCTGTCAGAGCGAAGCACAATAAGCCCCGTTGTCACCTTGTGTCAGAGTGGGAGAGTAGTGAGGAGCTGTAGAGAAAGAACTTGTTCTTCTGAGGCATTTTCTGGGGGAGTGAGACTACGAAATAATTGCTAGGACACCTCAAAGAATAGGGGTGAAGTGCTAGAGATGAAATAATTCTCCTTCGGTGTTACAGCCTCATTGCTGAATGCAGCATTACTCACGAAAAGGCACAGTCTATTCCCAGCTGTGCAGAGCCTTTCGCTCTCAATTTGGATGCTGCCCACCTAGATGTATTAGGATGGCCTCAGCAGGACGTGATAAGATGATAAGCGGGGCTAGAACTAGCAAAAACTTGGGTAAACTGCAGCTTTTCTGGTAGACTTGAGTCTGACCAGCACTCAAACAGCGTGACTGCCGCTTTTGAGCCTTGGCTGGGAAGCGCACTGTACCCAGGTTCAGGGAAGGATGCGTGAGTCTGGGGGTATTTTGTTTTATTTATTTTAATACTGCACTTTGGCAAACAAGTTGTGCCACTTCTCTGTCCATAGAAGCCTGCGTGCTCAAGTCTTATCTGGAGCACGTTGCACTTAGGATTTGGAGGATCTCAGCTAGGAGATGTAAGGCTAATGAAGACTAAGAGGAAATCTGTAGTTCAGTGGGAGCGTCGTGGTCAAAGTATGGCTATTTTAGAGTCTCTTCCAAAGCACGGACCTGTGTTGCAGACCTGCTACAGCCACTGCACTTCAAGGTTCAAGCCCTGCTCGTGGCCAGGCTGCCGTGTAGCCAGCAGGGAATCAGCTGAGTTTGCTTGCCTTGGAGCAGGTGGCAGTTCCGTAGATCCTTTTTCTATATCCCATCCTCATCTTGGCCTCTGCCCGTTTTCTTCTGTGCACAGAGGTGCAAACAGCCTGCTGGAGAGCTGGCTGCTGACTTCTGGGGCAGTGATGGAACTCAGCGTTGGCGTTGCTCTCCTGGTAACGAGTGCGGCAGTCAGAAAGGGAGAACAGTTCAGGCCCCGAGCTCCCTTCTGTGACCTGAAATGGCACATAATGTCTGGTTGTTCCTAGGCGCAGGAGAAACTTAGAGGTGTTGTGTCTAAGCTTCCCTCCCACAAAACATACCCAGCCGCTTCCTCATACCCCAAACAAAATCTTCTTTAAGATGGAAAGCTGGGTCTCCTTTGATCATAGGAACAGAGAGCAGAAAGGAGACACCTCTGCAATGTGCCACTGCCACAGGTCTCGTCTCCATTTCCCTGTTGAGTTTGCAGTCAAGTCCTTCTCTCTGGGTGCTTTCCTGCCTCCAGACTGCCTTGCTGCAGAATGGAAGAGAGCTCTTTGCTCGATCAGAAGAAATGTATACCAGTTTGAATGCAATCTTCCTGCTCTTCAGGAGGCACAGAAAGGTATTTCTGACTTTCACGCTGGGGGACTGGAAGGAATTTGATCCGTGTGCTGGGATTGAGGAAGCAGGAGGGGTTTTTTCCTCGTGAAACCCCCGGAGCAGTATCGCGTGGTGGGGTCGATGCCTCTGCTGCCACTGTGGGAGTCTTGTGCCCTCTGAATTCTTCCGTGGAGTTATGGCTGTCTGGGTGCTTTTCTGAAGGTGAAAGCTGTGTGCGCCAAAGGGAGTTGTCGTCTTTCCTCGGGTCTGAAGAGAAGTCTGATGGGCTTGGAGCAGAACGGTATTTGGGTGGTCCTCCTCCAGTGTCTGCTTTCCTCCCTCGCGCTGCGCTCCGAGGAGCAGGGAAGGGCTCGCAGCCCTAATTTATCCAGAAAGCTGGGACTTGTTTTGCAGGCAAGTTGTCCGGCTGGCGGAATGAGTAAAGCTCTGCGAAGAGCAGCTCTGGTTTCGCAGATCCGAGCAAGTGTGGCAGTCTGGGACCTCGTGCGGGGATCTGCGCAGAGGGGGCAGGAAACCTGTAAGCAAACTGTTTTGTTCTCTGCAGCGAGGGAGCCTTCGGTGGAGCTGATCGGGAAGGGCAGATGTGCCCAAAAGCAGGCACAGAAGTGTCTGAACTCCCGACGAGGGTCTTGCAGTGCTCTTTTAGGTGCCCTTCTGGGTGAAGCTCTCCGAGGTGATGAGCCAGCGTAGCTTGGCCAGCCCCTGCCTTTGGAGGGGCAGTTTGCCCTGGGAGAGACAGGGGCTGTGGAGGAAAACGTGGGAGTGGGAAATAAAGGGTTGGTTTGGTTCATTCCCCCTGGAGCATGACGGAGGTATGAACGGAGAGAATTGCTCTGTGGCTATTTAGGGGAAAAAAAAAAGAACTAATGTCAGAGACCAAGGCGGCGTTGGGTGAGAGGGTGGGAAAGAGTTACTCCTCCTGGCCAGAAAGACTGGGAGAGGCAGCTGGGTGGGGAAGAGAGTTAATGACCTGGAAGTGGGAGCAGGGATTAGCAGCAGCAGGGAAGAGGAGTCGCTGTGCAGCCTCAAGGGCAGCTTGGAGCCTCGCGGATGAGCTGCGCAGCTCTGGGAGAGGGTGCTCGTTTTCACCGAGCTGCCGCGTTACGTGTTCTGCAGCTGTCTCCGTGGGGCTCGCTGCTGCAGTACCTGGAGCTCATTATTCAGAGACAGGCATTGCAGCGGGCTGCTGTTACTTCGGAGGCAGAGAGCTCGCTTTTAATAGGGAAGCCGGGTAACGACAGACAAAGGGAGCAGGTACTGACTTGAGGGATGGGAAGGGAAGAGTCATCTGAGGAGGAGGAGCTGAGAGCAGATCTGGGCTGAGGAGCTTAGCGAGCGGGGGATGCTCCAGGGACCGGTGAGGCAGAAGGGCTTTCGGAGCGGCGGCGATGCGCCCAGCTGCAGTGGGAGTGCCTGCAGAGGTGAGGTCATGGATGGGCAGGAGAGCAGAGCAGAGCTGCCACTGAGCTCAGCGTGGCTGGGGAAGGAGCGGCTCTGGGAGCCCGCTGCGAGGAGAAACGGCACCGAGCAGGAGGCCCAGGGCCTGGGGCTCAGCGACTTGCACCGACAAGTTCCCGGCGAGGAGGAGGAGGAGGAGGAGGCGAGGCGGTGGGAACCAGCAGGGAGCCGGGGAGCCTGCGCCTGGGGGAGCTCAAACCCGGTTGCGACTGGGGCTGGCCCATGCTGTTGGCTCCTCCGCAGAGGGAAAGGTGGGGCTGCTGCACCGCGCTCGGGCGGGCGGCTTTGTGCCGGTCGCTTCGGCACGCGAGCAGCAGGGCTCGGCGTGCTGGTGCCGGGAGCGGGGCCGAGCCCCAGCAGGTAGAGCTGTGCCAGTGGCAGGGAGCTGGTGTCCACGTCAGGGGAACGGTTGGCGAGGTTGTTAAGGGAAAAGCCTTCAGTCCGTGCAGTCTGCGGTGATCTCAAGGATGGAGGCTGCGTTAGGGAACTTGAAGCCAGCCTCCTCTCTCCTGATTCATGTGGCCGAGGTAGGAGGCACTGAAGGCAGGAGGACAGCAGGCCTGCCACAGGAAGCACCTCCTGAAAGCAAGAATGATGCCAGAAAGCCCGTAGAGAATCAATCCTTCCTACCCCCCCCGAGCACTGCAGCATAGGCGCAGAGTGTGCCTGACCTTCCCCACCATCAGATTTTCTCTGGCCATAGGATTTCCGTGTCGGTGTGTCCGTTCCCTGAACACCCAGCAGTTAAGCCTGAAGCTGTGTTTCGCTTCTGATGACAGCTGTCGAGGACCGTGGAAGCTAGTGGCAAGGGTCCCTGCAGGCCCCCTCACGAAGGGAGCGTGGCTGTAACCTGTGAGCGTGCGGTGCACGTACCGTGCTGGGAACATTTGCCTGTGGCATTTCCGAGTGGGTGGGGAACGCACAGACATGTCCTGTCAGCCCCACATGTCTTCTAGGAGAGCCCATGTGCCCCGCTTCCCTCGGCGTTACCTGTCAGGCTGCTGACACATCTTTTGTTTCTCTCTGTATCATCTTCCCCCCGTGGTGGCTCGGCATTCAGGTTCTGCCCTCCTTCCCCACGGAAGAAGAGTGGTCCAGAGCAGAGGACTCGCCTCCCCTAAGCTGCCAGGGCAGCATCTGCGTGACCAAACGGTCGGAGTGAGGGATGTATTTCCCTCCTGGAAGGCTTCCAGCAAGGATTCAGCCCGGCTTAACTGCTGGCTTGGCTGCTGAGGGGAGACCACTGCTCAGGATTAGCTGCCTCGGGCCTGCTCTTGCTGGCAGATGCGGCTGTTTTCATCACAAGGCTCGTCTTGCTCCCTCCTCCCTCCATCGGACAGTGCTGCTCCCTGCAAGGAATCGGATCAAATCTCAGCTGCAGGGAGCTCAAATCTTCTCGTGTCCCCCCACCTTGGTTTGGGCTTGAGTTTGAAGCAGAACCGTTGAAGATTTCTTTCAAGCACCACGTGGGTGTGTTCACTTGTTCTTGCGCAGCGGAGCTGTGCTGCACCTCTTTGGAAAGCGTCAGGGCTCAGTTGGGGTGAGGGCTGTTCCTGTCTTGGGTAAGCTGCAGCCAGACCGCTCCTCGCAGGAAAATACTGGCTGTGTCTTGTCTGGAGGAGAGCCCGGACAAGCTGCTGGTGCTTTCCCCCAAAATCCTTCTGGGTGGCGTCCCGGGGAGGTGTGCGTTTGTGCTGCTGTGCTGGGAGCTTGTGGGGGAAGAAGGGACTGACGTGCAAGGGTTTCGCCCACCTCTCCTCGCCATCCGTTGCACTGTCCCCGTGGGGCCCTGAACCGATTCACCCTGCAGCTCCTCGGCTCCGTGTGCCAGCTGGGAGGAGTTGGCTGAGCCAGGGGACGGGAGCCGTGCTAGGCCCATGGTGCGGTGTCGGGATGTCGCCCTTTTCCACGTGTTTTCCATGAGTTAGGTCACTGTGGTGTTCCAGGCTCAGTTAGTAAGGTGAATAAAAGTGATGCCCGCTTTGCAGGTGTGCTGCAAATGCAACCGACCGGTCTAGAGCCTTGCAGAAGCAGGTGAGATGTGCTGAAATGCAAGTGCAGCAGTGCAAAATATGCCCGGTTTCTTCAGGCCGAGAAAATGCTGATGACATCTGACCGCTTGTAGGTAAAAGCTCACGAGTCGTTCTCCTCTCTTTTCTCGTCAGGCCCAGCAGCCGCCGCAGCAGCCGCAGCAGCCGCAGCAGCAGACGACTTCAAATAAGCGTCCCAGTAACAGTGCTCCCCCACCCACCCAGCTGAACAAGATCAAGTACTCGGGGGGACCCCAGATTGTGAAGAAGGAGCGTCGGCACAGCTCTTCTCGCTTCAATCTGAGCAAAAACCGGGAGCTGCAAAAGCTCCCAGCCCTTAAAGGTACAGGAGCTGCGGGGCAAGGGTGACCTGCCTGATGAGCTGCGCTTCCTCCAGGCAGAACGCTGCGGTGTGAGGGCTCTTTCCAAAGGGCCCCTGGCGGCGTCCTGCTAGCCTCCTGCCAGCCGTGCTGCAGGGATGGCTCTGGGAAAGCTGCTTGACGTGGCAGCAGGCTGGGAATTGATGGAGAGCCTAAAAGAAAAGGAGGATGCTTGATGTGAACTTAGTTACCTTCCCGTTTGAGCTGACTGAAGCCCTGGTGCTCAGGGTTACCTGAGGTTGCTTCAGCTTCTTCTGCAGATGGTGCAGGAAGGTGGCGAAGTGCAGAGACCTTGGTGCAGGCTGCTCGTGGTCCCTACAGCCATGCGCTCCTGGGAGAGGACCAGTTCTCCTCCTCCTCCTCCTCCTCCTCCTCCTGATACCATTGCAAACTCTGATAGCGCTATTGAAATTGTCTGGGCAATTACACAGCATTAGCAGTTAGTCTCCATAATGGGGCAATTAAAGATGTCTTAAGTGCAAGGAGAAAGCGTTTTCAGCAGTCACTCAGCCAGGCCCGTTGCTGACATTGTTCACAGAGACGAGACGAGCCTTTTCAGCAAGGGCAGTGCCTTGCAGCTCAGCACTCATTCTGCAAGTGAGATGCACGTTTGCCCGGCTGGCCCTGGCGGCACAGTTTCCAGTGGCAAAATACGAAAAGGAGAATGTCATTAGTACAGGGCCTCTGCCATCTTGGCCCCTCTCCTTTGGGCTGCTCCCTGGGAAGACGATGAGCCTCCCGTGTGCTCTGCCCCGCTCCTTTTGTGACTGCGGGGTGCAGCGTGTGGGTGTTGTCTATGATGGGAGCCAGTTCAGTGAGTTTGTTTTCCAGCGTAGTTTGCACTGAGAAGGGATCGATGCTTATCAGATCAGAACCCCCTACCAGGTCTGAAATCACCTGATGGAATCGTTGCTCCAGAGGCCTCCTTCCACCTCCCCTGTTCCATCTCCCTAGCAGGGATAACCCTGTCCCTCCCTCTTGCCCCACCAGCTCAAGGGGCACTGTGAGTAGGGAAGGAACGCGGGGCAGGAGTGAACCGTGCCGATGCCTGGACGAACCAGGTAGATGCTCTGCCCGCCTCCAACGACAGCCATCCTTGCTTTCTCTTCCAGATGCTCCTCCGCACGAACGCGAAGAGCTTTTCATCCAGAAGCTGCGGCAATGCTGTGTGCTTTTCGACTTCATCTCTGACCCCCTCAGTGACTTGAAGTTCAAGGAGGTGAAGCGAGCGGGGCTCAACGAGATGGTAGAATACATCACGCACAACCGTGACGTCGTCACCGAGGCCATCTATCCTGAAGCTGTTATCATGGTAGGGCGTCAGGCCAGCGTGTGCTCATGTGCCAGAGGAGCGGGGACTGCTCAGAAGCATGTGCTTTTGGGAGGGAGGGAGGGAGAAACATGGATTTGTCAGAGAGCTGCATGACCCCAGTCTTAGCCCTCCCTTGTTGAGCTGGAAGCTTTTCTCCCTGGCACAGACTGCACTCGTGGAGTTCACGTGCAATCTGTAACCCTGCAGCCTCTAGAAGGAGAGCTGTTTGTGGGCACAGCTATGGCAAATCCCTCTGCACCGAGGGGTTTGCTGCTGGGGGGACCACCGTGAAGCGCAGCGATGTCATTCATACCCCTTTTTGTTCACCTCAGTTTTCAGTGAACCTCTTCCGGACGCTCCCGCCATCATCCAATCCCACGGGCGCGGAGTTTGACCCCGAGGAAGATGAGCCTACGTTAGAGGCTGCCTGGCCGCACCTTCAGGTGAGGAGGAGCAGGATATGGAACTGGTGAATTTATCTCTGGGAACTCGAGAGTCACCTTGCTGCCTGCCCCAGCAAGCGAGGGTTACTGTGTGCTGGGAGAGGGAAGGGCAAGGCCTGCCACGCGCGGGTCAGAGGCAGCGCAGGGCCGTCCTGAAACAGACTGCTGGATCTGTGCAACGTTCACCTGCAGATGGCTGTCGTCCTGTGTGGCACCGAGGTGGGCTGGAAGCGAACACCTTGCTGGGAGTAGAGGGAGTTGTGCCGTAGTGCCTACGCAAGAAGCAAATCCCTGCAGCGTTAATTTCCCTCACGAAGGCTCAAGAGCCCTCGTCCTCTGGGCTTCAGCAGAATTAGAGGTAGCACCCTTGTCTGCTGTGGTGCTCTTCTTGCCGTGCTCCCTAGGAGGCATGTGGAGGAAAAAGGGTGCCTGTTGCCAATCAAAACCTGTGCTGGCGCCTGCTACCACGTCACCTGTGTGTTGATGTAACCCAATTGCATTAACTGGGAGCAGGAAAGGACAGGGAAGTGGAGGGGACGAAGAGGGAAGGGGGGCAAGGATCTTTTCACTAAGCTGCGTGTCCTGGGAAGTAGTCTTTAAGACAACATACGTGAAAAGGGATACAAAGGCAAGAGTAACCACGGTTTAACAGAGTGAGAAGTGGAAGTCAGGAAGTGAGCTTATGAGGATCTCTCCAGGCGCCTGCACGGAGACACGCTGTCAAGGTGACAAAGGCAGAACAAGAGCCAGTCACTGCAGGATGAAGCAAAAAATAGGCAGGAAATAAGGTGCAGCTCTGCAGCAGTGGTTAATCGCTTCTCACTGCTGCGGTTGATGTGGGGTTGGGAGTGTTGATGGGAACGGCATTCCTTGGCACCGGTGTGTTATGATGCAGTGCTCTGGTTTGGCGTAGAGGTTCCTCAGAAGCATTTTAGGCAGGGTCAGCCCTCGGATAGTCTTGCCCATCTCGGACAACAACAGAACTAGAAGTTGTTTCAGTGCTGGCAGCCTTCTCAAAGCAAGCTGGCCTTTTTCCCCCAAAGGGGACACAACGTGAATCCTACGTGGTTTAGCAGGGTCAAGCCAATCTGGAGCCTGTCCCCAGCAGTCAGAGGACACGATGTGTATTCCTGGGGTATTTTCATGTCTTTTCTGTTCTTCCTTGGCGTCTCTCAAAAGCTTCCAAGAAAATCGAAGCCGTTGCCATCTCTTCTGGAGGTTTCTGTTCTCTGTACAGGCAGGGACTGGAGGTAGGAAAAGTTTCCCAAGCACAGTGTCTTCATCCGAGTAGGCGGCTGTTGGCTTTGGCGGGAGCTAAGGTGACGAGATCTCATGCAGACTTGGACAGTTAACGTGCCGCTCTCCATCATAGCGAGGGCAGCTGAGTTGGTGCCAACGGGTGGGGAAACGGATATTCCTGTGTCTTCTGTGCCCCCATTCAGGCCTCTCAGCCTTCCCCCAAATCCTTAAGGAGAACAAAAAGATTTCAAACATGAAGTAAACGCTGGAGAGGGGATGAGGGGGGATTTCTAAGTGATCTCTCTTTCTCCTCCCCCAGCTGGTGTACGAGTTCTTCCTGCGGTTCCTGGAGTCACCTGACTTTCAACCAAACATAGCGAAGAAATACATCGACCAGAAATTCGTCCTGTCTGTAAGTCATCGTAGCCCCTGGCACTGTGCAGCACCTTTAGGAAGGACATGCAGCAGCCTTGGGCTAAGGGGTTACACAAACAGTCCGTCTTTGTCGGGAGGTGCCAGATGACGTGGGTTTTCTTTCTTCCCATGCCTTATCTTGAAAGAGCAGCCCGAATTCTCTGAGCAGGGCAAGAAGGTGTGTGAGCTGTGGTACAGGAGGAGCGGGGCCGTGGGGGCCTTGCAGGGGAATCCCAGGAACACGCAGCTTCAGAGAGTGTTGAGGCCATTGCCATGCTTTAGGAGATGAAAGGTGCTGCTGGTAGCAGCTGGTTGATAAGAGGCTGCGTGTTTCAGGGGAGCAGCTGCTGTGACGAGGGTGCTGAAGGCATCGCTCACCTGGAAGAGCCACTTGTGCTGAGCAGGAGCGCTGCCCAGTGCTGCTTGTAGCGTTGTCCCAACAGGCGGCATGCAGACACTGACTTTGTGTCCCCACAGCTGCTGGATCTCTTTGACAGCGAAGACCCCAGAGAACGAGACTTCCTAAAGACTATTCTGCACAGGATCTATGGGAAGTTCCTGGGTCTGCGAGCGTACGTGAGGCGGCAGATCAACAATATATTTTACAGGTGAGATGGTTCTTAGTGCCACTGGCTTGCTGAACAGGTGGTACAATCCAGTGAGATAAATTCTGGGCACTAGAATGGGACTCTGTCCCTGCTCCAGACTTTGACTAGCCAGGTGGCTCGGTTATGTCATGCTGCTCAGGTGTGGATAGCCTTCACCTCTGCCTAAGAGCTGTGACGATTTGGTAGCTCTGCCTTCAGCATACACAGCAAATGCTGGGACTGGTGAGCATTAGCTTCTTTGAGGTCGTGCTGATCTGGGGACTGTGAATAGAACATTTGCCTCAAACTCTTCCGCCTTGCCCTGCTGTCTTGGAGTTCTGCTGTTTGCTAGGAAAATCCTCGTCTCCGTTGTTTGTCCTTCCTTCTGCTAATCAGACTGGGTCCAGCCCTTGACAGTGACCTATCGTTCTTCTCTTCTCTTTAGGTTCATCTATGAAACAGAGCATCACAATGGGATTGCAGAGCTGCTGGAGATCCTGGGAAGGTAAGGGCATTTTTGGAAGTCCCAGAGGGCCCACGGCGGGTGAGATATCCTAGCCCACTGTGCTGCGTGAGCTGGTAGTGCCTTCTGTCAGTTGTTCTTGCAGGAGCCACCTCTTTCAGAGGGTCTCAGCCTGGTGAAGCACACGGTGAAAGCACTCTCCAGCCTGCTGATAAATGTAGTGATAGCTTTCTCCTCCCCACATTTCTTTTGTGTTTGAGACCAGTTTCCAGCTGAGGAAGCGTGCTCTTACGGAGTGGGGTGTGCAGGGTTGGGCCCCAGTGACTGCCCTTCTGCTGGTTGGTGCTTTCTCAAGTTACTAGTGAGAGAGAGCTAGGGCATCTCACTGATTCTTTGAGGTGGGAGATAATGTATTTCCACTGGGTGAAGACATTAAATAGACTTTTGTTTCTTCTCAGCATAATCAATGGGTTTGCTTTGCCGCTGAAGGAAGAGCACAAGATGTTCCTCATCAGGGTCTTGTTACCGCTGCACAAGGTGAAGTCTCTCAGTGTCTACCACCCACAGGTGAGAAGTGCTTCAAGTTCCCAGGGCAGATTCTTGCAAGTGTTCATTCGGGCTTTCTTGTAGATATTCAGCAGGCTGCCTTGCTATATTACGCAAACTTCTTGGTATAAGATGTTGGGGGCTCTGCATGAACCTTTAATCGTGGTGTCTGGGCCTGTGTGTGTATGTGTGTGCTTTTTGCCACTGGCTGATAGGAGGATGTCCTGTCATTACCTGCTGATTGAATGCTCTGGCCTGCTTTGCCTTTCTGTGCTGGAAGTTTATGAAATACTGGTGCCCTGCTGAAACCAGAGAGGTAAAATTCTGAGCTCCAGTCATCTGTGGTGTGTCATCTCTTAGTCATTGCTGAGATATGCAGAGAAATCAGTGTGCTGGGCTGCTAGACTGGTACAGAGATTAATTTCTTGTCATTTATAAGTAATAAGAGAAAAGTGGAGAAGATTGGGACTCAGGCTAGAAAGTGAAAAATGGATACAGAACAGTGATGTCTATTTTCACAACCTCGTTTTTATGCAGGTAGGGCTTGCTGATGGTTGAGTTTGCTCCCTCCCATGTGTGTGGCTGTGCTCGCATTTGAATGTATTAGCTGCAGATGGCTCTAGATGGCTCACGTTGTATCCTCTGCACTGCACACATGTCCTGAGCTCAGGTCCTGTCTGCTTGGTCTCCGTGAGCCCCCGATTGCCATCAGAGGAACTGGATTCCTTCGGAGCTGCAGCTGTCTGCTTGTCACACGCGCTGTGGAGGGCCTAACGTGACTTCCAGCTGTGGGTGGCAGTGGCAGCATTTTAATCTCCAGTACATTTGAGGATGCTCTAATCTTGCTGTGTTCTCTCCTGCAGTTGGCGTACTGTGTTGTACAGTTCTTGGAGAAAGACAGCAGCTTGACAGAGCCGGTGAGTAACCTTGCTTAACCTCTGCATGTCAGTCAAGCCCCAGAAAGTTTCACAGCTTCCTTACAATTCAGCAAGAAGGAAAAAGGGCTAAAGTGGCTGAGAGGCGTCTAGATTGTTTACTGTACTTGCCTGGCACCCTGTGGGCAGAAGCGGCAGTGCTGCTCTTGTGCAAGCCATTTGCATTCTCCCCTGAAAGCTTCAGGAAGGTGGGCTGGAGTTTGCTTTTGTGCTCCAGGTCTTGGTGCAGCACAAAGAAAATTATAGCGTGTCCTTTCAGAGCAGGGCTTTCAGCTTGTGATAGGTTCTGCAGAGACAAAGCATGCTTCTGTCTTATATCTAATGGAACCAGCATGAGATCACAGGGGCCTTCAAACAGTACAAGGTCACTCCAGGCTGCCAGAGCTGGCCGAGGAACTGTGAGGATGAGGTTAGGAACCTGGGACCCAAAGATCTACTTAGGCAAGCCACTGTTTCCTGATGAAAATGTTCCTCCTGCTCTAGCATCCGTATGCTAACTCCACGGTGTTAACTCACAGTGGAGAGACATATGTGTCCAGGATGGAGTGCTGTTGAAACATCCAGTTCTAAAATGTGCGAGCAGTGGAGCCCTCCCATATTCCAGTTACTGGCTCCGCGGGCCTGCAGTGGTAGCCAGGCTATGTGCTGGCTTGGCAGAGCGTGCAAGCGGGAGACAAATGTTTCTCCACCTACTGTAGGCCAGGAAATGTCTTCTACAGAGGCGAGCTTCACAACCTCAAAACAGCAGATGGCCAAAGAACGTGTGCTTGTGTCACTGGAGCAGGGAGCACCAGAACGTGTGAGCATTTTAATGAGTAGCACCCGTTGAGGTCGTTCTGTTCCCTGGCTGAAATGTGTGCGTTTGTGGTGAGCCTGATGGTACTGGGTGGAAGCTGGTTAGCTGTTGGTAGCTTTCTGGCTCTGCAGCTCTGACACCAGCAGTGCTGAAGCAGACCTCCTCGCTTTCCTCTCAAATGTAGGACCTCCATTTCCTGTGTTCCCGAAAGCCTCCTCTGAAACAAATTGTGTAAGGGGGCTTCCTGATCGTGCTGAGTACTTCCTGTGGCTGAAATCCAGCCCAGCAGCCTCCTGCCAAAGCTCTTACTGTAGAGTGAGGGATGAAAGAGAAATAGAAAATCTGTCAATATTTCCAGGATCCATTCTGCAGCGTATACAAATAGTAGAGCTCCACAATTCGTCGGTGGTCCCTGGACGAGGCACCCAGGTCTGGTTGGGTGTTTGTGGAAAGCAGTGGAACGACCCAATTTCCTTACCTTCGGCGGGCCGTTGCGTTGGGTCCTGACCAGACAGACCAAGGCAATATTATCACAGCCCTGTCAATGAAGCATCCTGCTTGTGGAGGTTTTGAATAGACTACTGGTATTACCGGGGTTATTGAAGTCTTGGAAAATTACAGGGGTTGTGCACCAGCAGGGCTCTGACTGCACCAGGAGATGTTGCCACCAGTGCTGGAAGGAGGCCAGATCTTCCTAGGCCCACACTCGCTTAGAGTGTGTCTCCCAGAAGCTTGCTCAGCAAGGCTTGGCATGGGAGCTCCTGCATTACAGCAGCCTGACTGACTGCCAGGTGAGCAAGACGTCAGATGTGCTCAGGAGTGAATGCAGACTCGACACACCTCGTACCACCTTAGCTGTAGGAGAAATTGTCTGAGTCACTGGAGCTAACTCCAGCCTGAGTGGCAGACCTGGGTAATGGCAAACAGCGAGGATATCCAGCTGCTGGCTTCTTGAGCCTTGAGTTGGTGGGAACGTAATTCTCAAACCCTGCTGTTGCTTTGCCCACTGAAATTCCTCTCGGATGCTCAAAACCAGGTTGCTGAATTATACGGTTTGAAAGAGTAGCTCTTAGCAACAGTCGTCTGAATCTAGTGGCTGTAGAGTTAGAGCACAGGGTCAGCGTTTCTGTAAATGCCTCACCAGTGGCTCCCCCAGAGTGAGGGTCTGCAGGATCTTGGGTCCTGTCTTTGACAGTGCCTAGAAGCAGATAGGTAAGGAAGGAAGCAGAATTAATAAATAAATCAAGTAGATTATAGCTCTTCTCCTAGTATTTCCTTCCACTGTCTTGTAAGCAATAGTTGCTTCACCCAGAAATTACATCTGCAATGTCACACTTAATCAGCATCGTTAGGTTTAGCCTCCACGAACTTACCTATTCCCTTCCGGAGCATGGTTGGACTCCACCAAGTCTTCCACGAATGAGCTCTGTAATCCGTGTGCAATGGTACTTCCTTTTGCTTGGGCTGAACCTGACCATTGCGTTATTTATTGGGTGCTTCCGAGTATTCGAGCTCTGCAACGTACTGGATAATGATTCCTTAATCACCACTTCCGAAGCATTTCTCACTCTACTAGTTGATCCTCCCTTGTTTCTCTGCCCCAGCTGGCAGCCCCCGCCTGCTCTGTCTTGAGCCTTTGTTGTTTAAACTGTGCTTGGGGAAAGAGTTCTGAGCCTTGTGCTGGTAG
Source organism: Oxyura jamaicensis (assembly GCF_011077185.1). NCBI lineage: Eukaryota > Metazoa > Chordata > Aves > Anseriformes > Anatidae > Oxyura > Oxyura jamaicensis. Next base: position 13,532,510 of record NC_048895.1, read on the forward strand.
CACGTCGTTTTCTCACCCTGGGCAATGCTGATGTCTCGCATGCAACTTGGCAGAGTTTGTACTTTGCCTTCTTCCCTGGTAACCCACCCTGACTCTCCGAGAAGGTCTCGTTATTTCTGTTACTTTTTCTCCTCTGCTGTTGTGACCAGACCTTTAAAATCCCACGTGGCATCTGATGTTAACTTCTGACGCTGTGTTTGTGCCCTCCCCGCTCAGGTGATTGTGGGCTTGCTGAAGTTCTGGCCGAAAACGCACAGTCCCAAGGAGGTGATGTTTTTAAACGAGCTGGAAGAGATCCTGGACGTGATTGAGCCGTCTGAGTTTGTGAAAGTAATGGAGCCCTTGTTCAGGCAGCTGGCCAAGTGTGTCTCCAGCCCACACTTCCAGGTGGGTCCCAGCTCGGGGAGCGGGTAGGGCGCTGCCTTGTAACCCACTTGGCACGCGAGGGTAACGCCACAGCTCTTGAGCTTGTCCCTGTGGATTAGCGGTGACGGAGGTGTCACCGGGGTGAGTACTGGGGTGCCGCGTGCTGGGAGGGGGTAAGAATCCTCACCCCAACCACAGAGCCATGTCGTCCAAGGCGAAAACTAAGCAGATGAGTGGACCCCCTCCTGCTGCACCGTGCTGTTCAGCACCATGTGTTATTGCAGCAGCCTGGAGCTGGCTCGCAGGTGCAGTACAGGGAAGAGCCATCCAGTGTCACCCTGCCACAGCAGGACCAAGCTGACCGCAGGACTGGGGTGAGGCCAACAAAAAAGAAGCTGTGGAATGAAAGTAGCTTCGGAGAAGGTACTTTGTATTATTCTGGAGTAGCTGATGGTGTACTGGAAGTGCTACAGTCTGCTTCTTCCTTGTTCCCACGGAAGGGAAGCTGAGTGCAGCACCAGGCTAAAGCAATCTCTGTGGATGATAGTCGTAGGGTTGAAAATCTCCAGGGTGGTAGGAGCTGCTAGTAGCTCCTAGCAGCTGTTCTTCGCCAAGGGTTTTAGTTTGCTACAAAGAGTGTGCAGGAGGAAGATGCACAGCTCGCTGATGAAACATGCAGCTCACCTGGGTCTGGGTGGGGTGTTGAATGGTGGCAGAGCCCTCCCCAGAGCGGGTGTGACTGCTCAGTGAGGCAGGCTGGCTTCAGTCTGGCTTCTTATACAGTGAGGTACAAAGGCAGGTGTTCGGTACAAAAATGACGTCAGCCTAGGTTGTGTGTGTGTAAAAGATCACCCTTCCCTGAAGAGGATTCACTCTGGGAAGGGCTTGGGGAGCTTGATGGAAGCCAGCTGGCTGTGGGTTACACGTGTGCTGGATGGGCACCAAAGGACCAACAGGAGCTTTGTGCGTGGAAGTTGTAGCAGTAGGGAGTGAGGGAGCTTGAAAGGGAAAGGGCAAAGGCTGGAGGAGAGGCATCCTGTACTTCACAGCAGGCCTCTTCTGCTGTCAGCTCTTTGCAAAATAAGACTGAAAAACCTGGACAAGGTGCAAACACCTCACAGTCTAGGGGAATAAACCTCAGCGGTGTTCCATACCGTAAGACTGAGCAGTCTTGGTGTCTGTAGCTTGTCTGAGAATACAAAGAAGATTTCAAATAAGAATTGACTTCTTGGTAGGTCTGTGTACCTTGGTGGGAGAGAGTTTTCTCCAAGTGGATTGTGTGTTAATCTAGCAGACGACGGCCTAACACAATCTAATAGGTAGAAACCAAAGCTAGGTAAGTGACATGAGATGAATTTCACTTCCTTTACTCAGGTGAAGTGATACGTTAAGGGGACGTAGTGAGTTCTCTGTCAGCTGAAATATCAAACAGACCAGATGCCTCTCTTCCTAGCTGTTTGTCATCCTCAAGCTAGCACTAAACGCAGAAGTTTATCCCCCAGCCTGGGGACTGCGTTGCTGAGATTTATGGTTAAACATGAAGAATTGTGATCAAATCTATCGCTATATGGAAACTTGCTAGACTTGTTTGAATTGGCAGAGCAAGGTGGCTGCCCCAAGATTTTCCACACTTTGACCCTTTTAGATCTGGGGATGAATTGTGGGCCTGGTATCTGAAGCATGCTTGAAAGTCCAGAGAGACGGTGTGGTGGAGAAGGCCAGGGAGGAATGGTAGGAATGGAGCCTTACAGAGGGTGGTCTGAGGAAACGAAGGAGGCTTGGAGTGAATCTGTGCTAGGACCCGGAGAGGATGACACTGCTGTGCTCAGGTGTTGTGTAAAGGGTGATGGAGCCATCGGGATGATGTTAGACTTGCTTAGTCATGAGGGTTTTCCCCAGGAAAGTGAGAAGTGTCTGGCAAAAGCTAAGGGTAATAAGTCTAGGCAGAGGGAATAAATGGCCACATAGAAGGTGGCCAAGGTCAGCCCTGCTGCCTGTGCTGTGGAGAAGCGTTTGCTCCTCAGCTGAGCGGTGGCAAGCTCTGGCCTCAGCACCGCACAGTTTCCACGTGCACCACAGGTGTAACTGGAAGGAGCCTCTCCAAGGATGGGTTTCTCTCCCACTGCAGGTGGCAGAGCGAGCACTGTACTATTGGAACAACGAATATATCATGAGCCTGATCAGCGATAACGCAGCCAAAATTCTCCCGATCATGTTTCCAGCGCTCTACAAGAACTCCAAGAGTCACTGGAACAAGTAGGTCTTTCCGCATGCCCTGGCACTTGCTGTGCATGCAGGATTGCTTGACCTACTAGCGATCTTGGGGCATGCTGCTACAGTGCAATGATGCATGGCACTCGGTGACACCAGGTGCTGAGCCAGAGGGGGTGTTCCTAGTTTCAGCACGGGAAAGTGTCACAGCAGACCACAGTGGCCTGTGGGGTCAGGCATCTTGCAGCGATCGGCCTTGCAGCTGTCGAGCCTGCCCAGAGATTGATACCTGCATATCGCTAACGCTGCGGGTCTCTTGGAGGTGTGCTGTAGGTTCTCCAGGCAATTTCTGGCTGCTCGCTAACTGATGAGCACCCGTATGCTCTCTGTGACCAGAGACATTGGGTAATGCAGCGCCTGACTGCGTTTGAGTACAGGAAGAACGGAGAAAGCAGAGCCAGCCAGGCAGATGCCCCCTGTCAGATCGCCTCCCGCGTCTGCTTTCTCGATACTGGTCTGTGGTGTGGTTCTCCCATCAACTTCCTGCTGGCCTTCCTTCCAACTGCTTCCTCAGCTGATTCCTTTTCCATTTAACTCAAGTTGTAGAGCTCACTTCCTTTTAATCAATTAGCTAGAAATACTCAGTCTGCAGCTGAGATCCTAAAGTCTTCCAGCAAAAAAAGACAGTGAGATTAAAAAATAAATAAAAAGTCTCCTATTCCAGAGGGTGGAAAAAAGGCAAAATAATTGATTCTGGGGAGGCTGAGTGAGACCAGGACTTAAGCATATACTGTGGTAGCAAAGACAGGGTTGTGATGCGGAACTTGTTTGCAAACAGCTCCCTACTGGTCTGTCTGACTGCTTCCTTCTCGTCATTACAGCAGGAAGCACAAACCTGAGCCACCAGTCAGGGGTGCCCTAAAGACCAGGGTGAATGTGATGCCTCTCCAGACGGAGCTGCCTTGCTCTGTTCCATCTGATGCTGTTCAGTGTACGCGTGCAGACACGAACGTGCACAGACAGAGGTGTGCACCAGAAGGCAGACACGTGCAGACAGGCACACGTGCACGCACACGTACTTGTGCACGTTTGCAGGTGTGCGTGCAGGTGTGCACACAGGCACACTCTCCCTTAGTGTCGCTGCCCCTCCTGATCAGAGTTCAGAAAAGGACTTCATGTTCTTGTCTGAAACCCTCTGCCAGTTGTTTCCATCTTTCACCGGTCAGCATTCGGGATTCTGCTGTTTCTGCCTTTCCTTCTTGGCTCCTTCCCAGTGCTGTGGCAGATGAGGCTGTGGCAGAAAACACCTGAAGGTGTTTTCCTCATACTTCTCATTTTCTCTCTGTTTTAGCAGCAGTCACGTTGTCTCAACACAGGCTGAGTACCTCAGCTTCTCCTCTTCCTTCCCATAGCTCCTCTACTCCCAGTGTCTTGTCAGACAGCCCACATAACAAGCCCAGGGGGCTGTGGCTCTCTTCCTTATTCTACCTGTAGAGCTGGAGAGGCACGGGGCTTAGATCTGCCGAGTCTCTCATCACTTCCCCTGCATCAGGTGTTTCAGAAACAGCTTCAGTGCTTGTTTTTATTCCCTACAAGAGTCCTGGTCCCGGAGAGCTCAGGCACAGCGTAACCTGTACGCAGGTTGCCGACATGAAGGCAGCTTTTCTTCTGGGGTACTCCTTGTGCTTGTTTCCATCTCTCGAGGGGTGCTGAATGGCTGTCTTTTGGGCAGCTCGGTGACAAACCCGTGAGTAAACACTGGGCAGCCCAAAAACTTCACGTTGTGTATCACGAGGTGACTTGTGGGAGGCTCTAGAGCTACGTTAGGTAAAGCCCTCTTTAGAACAGTCCCGAGCAGGTCCTTAGTGTCCTTTTTCTCCAGTTTCTGACTAGGCATTAGGGAATTAATGGCTGTTTTGGCACTCACGAGGAGCGCAGTCAGAGCAGGGCTACCCCAGCGGCCTTTTCTGTCTTTCTCCTCCATCTCTTTCTCCACGTGACGGTCTCAGGTGCTGTGTTTGTGGAGAGGGTTTTCCCACACGAGGAGCTGGGACTGCGTGAAAACCTTTTGTAACATTTCTGTAGTGTCCAACGAGTTGCTGCAACTGTTGGCTCTTGTCTGTGCTGCTGGGGCTCACTCCGGGCTGAGGACCTGGCGGATACCACCATGACTTGTTCTCCTTTCCTGGTTTCTTTGCAGGACAATCCATGGGCTGATCTACAATGCACTGAAGCTGTTCATGGAGATGAATCAAAAGCTTTTTGATGACTGCACGCAGCAGTACAAAGCAGAGAAGCAGAAGTGAGTAAGAGGTTCTTGCCCAGTGACTTGAGCTCGTCCTGGAGTCTCTTTGGGTACAGTACCAGGTGACAGACACCGGTACGCAAGGGGGGAAGGCAAAGGCGGTACAAATCATTTGGTCAAAAAGTAGAGGACTCCTCAGCAATAACCATGTGTAAAGATTACAAGAGTTAAATGTGTGATGAGATTAAAAATTCTTTTCAGTTGTGCTGAAGCAGGTAGCTTGGAAAATGGTGACAGTTTGCTGGCTCATGAGGAAATAAATTGCAATGTAGAGGCTACTCAGCTTTTCAGAAAAGCTTGGAAATATTTAGCTGTTTTTGCGTGTGTTAGTGAATGCCAGTGGAATCCTGCTGCTTTAGGAAGTCTTCTCTAAAGAACTGTGCTGCGGTGCAGAAGATGTTTTATGCCAACTGCAGGACACTTTCAATTTTTCAGTAATAAAGGTGGAATAATACCTGGAACTTCAAGGAATAAATGGTGGGGATAAAATCTTAGCTCAGCAAGTGTGATGCAGTAGCTGTGTCATGATGCAGTAAGGAGAGGAAAAAAAAACAACAACAAACGCACTCTTCCTGCTTTCTTGTGTTGGTTTTGATGCTTGTAGGACTTTACCTTGGTGAGTTGAATCAATTCAGGAAGCTAGAAGGAAATTTTTTCTTTCCTGGGTCAGTTTTATGCTGGCTTAATGAAATAAAAGAGTGCTTGTCATTCCTGGTAAGCCAGGGTTGCCAAAGGGGAGGCCGTGAGGAGCTCTGAAATGTGCAGCTGTGGAGTGTAGGGGCGATTAATAGCAAAGCTGAGATGTGAATCAGAGTTTGGGGATGGGTAACCTGCATATGGAGAAATTAAGGTTTTGTTGCATCTAAATTGTCAGGAAACAAGATTTTTTATTTTCCAGCTGTAGGGCATTTGTGAAGCCCATATCAAGGTCCAAACATCGATTTTAAGTCACAGTCACGGCACTATTTACTACGAGGTCTACTTGGCGTTTCCATCAGGAGCTTTTTCTACCTGTTCAAACTTATATCAGTGCCCTGCGTTCAGGTGTGGCTGATGTAGGATTGTTCTAGAGAAGGCCAACAAATTACCTCAGAACTGTCCAAGAAATGGATGAATAGACTGTACTGGTTTCTGCTCTTGTTATTATTTTTTTCTCTGGTGCTCCTCTGACTACTAGGGCTCAGAAAACCTTTTGTTTTGTACCTTTTGCTGTCCTACATAACCAAATTTGGTAAAATGTTGATCAAAAGCTTGGGCAGAGGGGGATGGAAACAGCTTTTTAGCAGCTGAATCTGAGGCAAGTTTACCGGCAGCAAGCATGGTACAATTCCTCAGCTAAGTGGGATTCCCTACCACGGGGACCCAGCTAAAGAGTCCTTTCTGTGCAAAAAGCAAGGCGGCTCGGCTGCGCTATTACTAGCACATCCTTACCAGCGCTTTTTGGTTTGAGCAGTGTGGAAAGGTGCCCTTCTGAAGGGGTGCTAGGGTTAGGAGGAAAAGTTTTGGAAGGTCTGCGGGGACAGGCTGGGAAACAGGTAGGAAGGGAAGTCTGGCAGGAAATGAGGTAAGACAGCAGGCTCTGGGAGAAGTGCAGCTTGTCTGGGTGAAATGGTAGAGGTTTGGGGTTGAGACAGAGTGAAGAAGCAAGGGATGGGGAGGCTGTTATCCTTAATGTCAAGGGATAGTAGGAAAGGGATTGGTAAAGGAAGCAGGGTAGGGGAAGATCTCAGTGAGGAGTTGGGTAAGGGGCCTGGGAGTGGACAGGACGTAGGGCAATGATGGGGGCTAAAGAGCAGGCACTTGAGAAGGTGGATTCTTTTTTAAAAAAAATGGGTTTACTAGAGCAGAATTCCGAAGCTATTTGCTGAAGTCTGTCGGTAAAATGTCATCTTTTTCGTTCATATCTTTAAGACTTCCAGGAAACAAGCAAATCCATGAGCACTTAACACTTTGGCTACTGAACTGTGTTCTGGACTGTAATGGAATAAGTCACTGCTGGAATGAAGGGGGTTAGAAACAGCTTGTTTCTCTGGCAGGAGAAAATGTTATTTAGTGGTGTCTCCCCTGTAGAAGGAGAGAGTTTTGTAGCTGAAGAGTCAGTCCTGGAGTTTGGAGAGCCATTCCTGCACTTCCCTACCTGCTCCTCTGTCAGCAGGGGGCTGCAGCCCATTCCAGTGAACAGCAGGTCCCACCATCTCTCTTCTGGTGGAGGAGACGTGCTGCTTCCACAGCTCCCTTCTGCTGTCTCACTGGCAGAGGTCACTGCAGGCCACGGCCTGCTGACGCGCAGTCATGTGGTGTTGCAGTTAATTGCTGTTTTCTTTTCAAACACCGAAACCTAAATGAAGTAGTACTTTTTTCCCTAATAAAAAAAAAAAACCTTTTGAGGTCGTGACGTTGATTGTTTCAGAAGTAAAGCAGAGTTCCTAGGGCTGCCTGTGGGAAGTTGGCTGGATGGCTGTAATGCGGGATCGATATTTAACTGCATCACGCCCTTGTTTTTTTCCACAGGACCTCTGCCTTATTCAGTGAGACTGGCGAGTCTGAAAAGCTGAGCTTTCTTTTGTGTAGACAGAAAAAGGAGACATGAAATGTTTCCCAAGGAGCCCCCTAGAGACCCTGTGCTATGAACTAGAAAACAGCACGTGACAAAGGCTGCACGCGTGAACAAAGCCAGTGGATGTGAAACGGTGAAAAGGAAAGATCTTGTAGGCACACAATTAGGCTGCAACCAGCTGATAAGAGGTCTGTTCAGAAAAGGCTTAGTCACGTTTTTAATTAGTTACTGTGCTTATGAGCGACGTGCCAACGCAGGCCTGTCACCGCTGCACCCCTTGCGGTGCAGCTGCAGCCACCGGAGCAAGGCAGGGCACGGAGAGACAGCCCGTTTCCCCGGGGCACATGGAGAGGCTGTTCAGTGCAGGTGATCTGACTGTGCCTCCTGTGCCTTAATAATCTCCCCGGACACTTTGAGGCTGTTTGAATTATCAGAACCCTTTGGGAAACAGCGGGGAGGTTTGGGCAGATAGATAGTGTCTTATCCTGAGTGTGCTGACCACCTGAGTGGGGACTGCTGGGCCTTAACTCATCTGTGAGGGGGGAATAATCTCTGCCCATCTGTCAGGGTTGCAAGGGCTTTGGATGCTGACTTTCAGAAAATGTGCTGTCAGCATGCCCAGGGGCCTCCCTGACACCTCGTGTCTCTGCACTGGCAGCTACATTATCTCCTGTGTTGGCCACAGCAGCAGGAAAGAGAAGGTTTCTATCTCCCAGTGTAGCTCTTCTTTCCCAAATGAGGTGCACATCACCTAAAAAGCAGGGCTGGGGCTTCTCCCATAGACGCAGCGCTGGCCTGCAAGGCATTGCTGCTTTGAGAGGTAGGATTCTCCAAAGACCCATGCCAATGAGCGACACTCAGGTAGATTGCACTGAAAAGTGTCCCAGTGCAGGAGGTGAAGCCAGTCAGAGTGATGGAACTGGGAGAAGCTTCCCCTACAGAGGGACGCTGGGCAGCCATAATACAGTTAAGCCACTCGCCGTGGCATCAAAATAAAGATGAAACTGTGTTGCATTCTTTGGAAATACTTGTTTTGCTGAAGAGAGATCACAGGTGTAAAGCTTTTAGACTTTGAGAAGCATTGCACGTTGTCTGGGTGTTCTCTTTGTAAGCTGGACTTTTACAGTGTCAGCTGAGCACCTTATGGATTAACAGTGGCTCGCTGCTGGATCTCAAAGTAGGAGGGATGGAGGTCTTCTGCAGTGCTGTTCAGCCCTGCTTTGGTGATCTGAAAGGAAAGAACCTGTGCTGGAGAGGCATGGAGCTAGGTGACCGGGCACTCATGCCCTCAACGTCTTGTGTAGTGGACCAGTAATGTGATGTAGTCCAGCCAAGTAAAATGAGTTTCATTATAGCCTTACATGGCACAGCAGGAGACACGATCTGGGCAAGGTAGACATTGCCTCGAGGAGCAATACCCCTTGTAGAATCATGGAATCATAGGATCACAAAGTGTCTGCGGTTGGAGGGGACCTCTGGAGGCCATGCGGTCCAACCCCTTGCTTTAGCAGGGACACCTAGAGCTACTTGCCCAAAATAATAGCCAAATGGCTCTTGAGCATCTACAGTGAGGAAGACTCCACAACCTCTTTGGGGAACCTGTGCCAGTGCTCAGTCACCATCACAATGAAGAGGCATTTTCTGATGTTCACATGGCACCTCCTGTGCTCCAGTTTGTGCCCATTCTCTCTTGTCCTGGCACTGGACACATCTAAAAAGAGCCTGGCTCTGTCCTCTTTGCACCTTCCCATCAGGTATTTATATGCATTCAGAAGATTCCCCCCGAACCTTCTCTCCTCCAGCTCTCAGCCTCTGTTCCTATCATCATGTAGCCATTTGCAGGACCCTCTGCAGGATGTCCATGTCTGTCTCATTCTGGGGAGCCCAGAAATGAACCCAGCGATCCAGGTGTGGCCTCACCAGTGCAGTGAGCAGTGGGGAAGGATCAGCTCCTTCAGCCTGCTGGCAGTGCTTCACCGAAGGAAGCCCAGGACACCAGCAGCCTTCTTGCTGCCAAGACACACCGCTGGCTCACCTTCAGCTCCGTGTCTGTCAGAACCCCCATGTCCCTCTCTGCCCAGCTGCTCTCCAGCTGGATGCCCCCAACTTTTTGGGTTTCTCCCCACGTTCACAACCTTGCACTTCCCCTTGTTGAACTTCATGAGGGTCCTGTCTGCCCAGTTCTCCAGCCTGTCCAGGTCCTTCTAGATGCTCATGCACCCCTCTGGTGTATCTGTTGCTCCTCCCAGCTTTGTCGTCTGCTAACTCACTGTTGGTGCACTCTTCCCCATCTAGATCATTAATGAAGATGTTAAACAGGACTGGACCCGGTATTGTCCTGTGGGGTACACCACTATTGCTGGTCTCTAGGCTTTGTGCCGCTGATCATCACCCTCTGGGCCCAACTGTTTGGCCAGTTTTTTTTTACCCACCTCACTATCTGTCCATCCAGCCCATACATCAACAGCTTGTCTCTGAGGATCTTCTGGGGGAGTGTCAAAGGCTTTGCTGCAGCGCAGGTAGACAATCCACTTGTCTACCAGGCCAGTCACTTCATCGTAGAGGCTTACCAAATTGGCCAAGCATGCCCTCCCCTCAATGAGTTTGTACTGGCTGCTCTTGATGATTTTCTTCTCCGTGTCTTTCATGTGCTTGGAAATGGTTTCCAGAACGAGCTGCTCCATCACCTTCCCAGGGATTGAGGTGAGGCTGACTTGTCTTCAAGCACTTCTTCCAAGCTGCCCCGACTGATCAAGGATTATCAAAAGTGGCCTCACGTCTGCCAGCTCCCTCAGCGCTCAGTGCATCCCATCAGGGCCTGTAGACTTGCGCATGTCCAGTTTGCTTCGTGCTCCCTGACCTGATCCTCTTCCACCAAGGACACATCTTCCTTGCTGCAGCCTTCCTCCTGGTCTCTGGGACCTGGGGTTCCTGAGGGCCACTCTTGCTGTGATTCTGTGATCCTTGCTTCTACTCTGTACGTTTCCTTCTTTGTGTTTGGGTTTGACCAGGAGCTCCTTGGTCATTCACGCAGGCCTCGCGGCCTTTTTGCCTGGCTTCCTCTTGGTTGGGATGGACAGCCTCTGAGCGTGGAGGCAATCCTTGAATATTAACCTGCCTTCTTGGGCCGCTCTTCCCTCCAGGGCTTTATCCCATGGGACTCTTCCAAGCAGACCTTTGAAGAGGCCACTCTGCTCTCCTGAAGTCCAGGGTTGGGTTGGGAGCTTGCTTTTCACCTTCTTCCCTGCCCTCAGGACCTTCAACTCCACCATCTCATGGTCACTGCAGCCAAGGCGGCCTTTGACCTTCACGTTCCCAACAAGCCCTTCATCGCTGGTATGCGACCAGCAGGGAACCTCTCCTTGCTGGCTCCTCTGCCACTTGGAGGAGGAAATTATTGTCAGTGTCACTCCAGGAACCTCCTGGATTGCTGTGCTGTCCCTCCAGTAGATATCCAGGTGGCTGAAGTTCCCCACGAGGACCAGGGCCTGCAAACATGAGACTGCTCTTAGCTGTCTGTAGAGGGCCTCATCCACTTACTCTTGCTGGTCAGGCAGCCTGTAGCAGACCGTCACTATAATGCCACCTTTACTCCTCTCTTTAATCCAACCCCCCCATCTCTCATTGGCTTTTCATTTACTGCCACACAGCTCTGTGCACTTCAGCCGGTCTCTCACACAAAGGGCAGATCCCCCTCCTTGTCTTCCCAGCCTGTCCTTCCTAACGAGTCTCTGTCCTTCCACTGCAACACCTGAGCCATGGGAGCCGTCCCATTACATCTCCATGGTCCCAGGACCATCCTAGTGTGAGTGCCCAGCAGACAGACACCTTGGTCCACGTTTCCAGTGGCAAGATCCGAGTAATACAAATATTTCTGTTTACCACACGTTAAAAAGGGTGCTGGAGAAACTGGGGAGCAGACAACAGAAGAGAACTTGGGGAAGATGAGTGTTAACTGCTGGCCACAGCCCCCCGCAGAGACCTCCAGAGCTCTGTCAGAAAACGAGGCGTGAGTTTCGCTTTTGGTTTTTGACCCCCATGTTCTCTGAGGGAGTAGCCTGCTGCTTGAATGCTCGGCAGCTTTATTCTCATTTTTACCCTCCTTTCTTGGATAGATTTCAAGAGTTTGAGGTAATTACGGAAGCTAAGAACTTCCTTGGCATGGACAGGCAGGGTGCTAGACAGACCAGGAGCTGAGATGAAAGCCAGAGAAGTTAGAATCAGAAATAAAGCAGAGATTTTAGTGCAGGTGTTTAAAATGTAGAAGAGAATAACAGGGAGCGGTGGATGCTCACCTCTGTTTCTGGGGGAAAGGTCACTGCCCTGGGATTTACAGGCGGCCAAGCTGAATGCTCGCTTGAGGTCTGTGCCAGAGTCTGTGCCAAGCTGAAGAGCCGTGCCCTGGCCTGTGGGCAGGCATCTCCGGCGTGGCACGTTGTGGCCAGAGAGAAGAGGGAAACGTGGGCAGCTGAGCCCCAGCTCTGTCGGAAATGACAATTTGCCCCTCTGCGTGTGGGACACCAAGGAGTTTCTGAACCGGTGTCACTGCTTTCCTCCAGAAACTGGGCTCTTGGCTCCGCTCCTGCAGCGCACAGCCAAGGAGCAAGCACCCGAGCAGCCTGCTGCTGCCACCCTGTGCTCCAAGGGGAGCGGGGATCGTGCCTGGGGCAAGCTGCAGCACTCCCCTCTTGTCACATCTCACCTTGAGGTAAAAGAGGGGCTCTCCAAAGGGCTGAGCAGCTTCCTCTCACCTGTGCTCTTCTGCTCTCCCTGTTTGTTTCTTCCCGTTGGTGAAAGCTGTGCTGTCCCCAGGAGTTCACACCTGTGCTCTCTCTCTCCCTGCAGGGGAAGGTTCAGGATGAAGGAACGAGAAGAAATGTGGCAGAAAATAGAGGAGCTGGCCCGGCTGAACCCCCAGGTGGGTAACAGCAGGACCCTAGGGCAAACGAAACAAGAATATACTGGTGGGGTCTTGGCCTGCTTCCTCAGCTCATGAGAGCAGCTCTAGCACCTGATCTCAGACCCGTGCACGTAGCTGCAGCGGCGGGCTGTCCCTCTCAGGCCCTAGCATCTCGGGGGTGCTGGCAGTATTTCACCAGCCTGGACTCCTGTAGCTCTGACCTCTGTGTAACGCCACTTGTGCGGTGTGCTGCGGCCCAGGCAGGTGCCACAGGTAGGAACGGACGGGACAACATGCTCCCTTCCTGTCTGTGTGCTTCCTGTGACCTTTGCGAGCACCAAAGAGGGCTACTGGGAGAAGAGCCCCGTGCTGTTAGGATGCTGGGGGGAGCGGGTTTGGTGCTGGCTGGTGTCCTCACTCCCCAGGTGTCTGTCTTGTCTGCAGTATCCGATGTATTACGCACCTCCACCATTGCCTCCAGTCTGCTGCATGGAAACGGAGACCCCAACTGCGGAGGATATACAGCTTCTGAAGAAAACGGTGGAGACGGAGGCTGTGCAGGTGCGTAGGTGGCGAGGGACCTTCCCCAGTCCCTCTCGGAGTGCTCGGGACATGACCTCAGTCAGTCCAGGGCCCAGCAGCCAGAACTGGCTCCTTCAAGTGTTTGGAGGGTAAATGCCCCCTACTCTAATCTGTGCCCATTAGAGATCAGCCTGTAGTTTGGAGTTTATCTAACCTCCTCGCTCTGGAAGAAATGTAAGTGGGGCCTCTCTGTGCCCTTTTGGTCTGTGTCTGGCTCTCAGCCTGCTCTGCAGCGCACCACGGTGTCACCCAGCATGTCCCAGGGCAGTCGGAGGGGGAGGCTCAGGCTGTACGGGGCCAAAGGGGTTTGTTGCAGCTATCTGACTCCTTTGGTTTGTCTGTAGATGCTGAAAGACATTAAGAAGGAGAAGGTTTTGCTGCGCCGGAAATCTGAGCTTCCTCAGGACGTCTACACTATAAAAGCCCTGGAGGCCCACAAGAGAGCAGAAGAGTTTCTCACCTCAAGCCAGGAGGCTCTCTGACGGGCTCAGGAGCTGGCCCGGGAAGCTCTGCCCCCATCCCTTTCCCCCAGGGGTCACCGAAATGCACTTGGTTCTCATGTATAAATAAGGAATGAACATGGTGAGCTGTGCCTGTCCTCCACTCCATCCACATCCCTCCAGGCTAGATCTGGTTTTACGTTGTAACTTGTACCTTGCCACTGCCATGTCCTCCTGCTTTGCCACCTTCGCTGTGCGTGTGTGGAGGGAGCCTGCCTGTCCTGCAAGCCCAGGCAGGAGTCGCTCCATTTCCACGCTGCCTGGTTCTCGTTCTGCCCGGGAGCCAGAGCCTCGCTGCCCTGCAGGGAGGGGAGGCGCTCCCTGTACCTGCAGCGGCAGGAGGCTGAAGGGAGCCGCGCTGGGCTCTGCAGTCAGCAGAGAACCAAAACCCCTGCACAGCTCGCCTCCCGGGGTGGCAGAGCTAGGCAGCGGCACGGTGCGCTTGACCCCTCTGACTGCAGAAGCAACCTGGGCTGCCCAGCTCAGCCTGCCGCAGGCGGGTGGCACAAATCCTGCCCCAGCGCTGCCCGCGCAGCCGAGGCCCGCGGTGATCAGAGGTCGGGCTGAGCTCGGGCTGGGAGCATCAGGCAGAATTTGTGGGGGCTCTGCTCTCTCCCCGCCCTGCCTCGGGGTGCAGCTCTGTGGTCGGAGGGTCTCGCGTACAGCAGGAGGCGTTCACTTCCACCTTTCTTTTGCTTCAAGCCCCCTGTTCTGTTCCCTTGTCGGTGGAGTGGGGGTTCAGTGCTTCGCCACCCCCAGTGAAGCTGGGTGCAAGCACTACGTACTATGGCTTCCCTCCCTTTAGAGCATCCTTAGAAGCTCTCTCGTGGGAAAGTGAATTCCTTCAGCTCTTTGTATTGGTCCTTGCTAAGTCGTCTCCATCCCCGCATCTTGGGTAATCGTGGGCCCGGAATTAACTTCTGGCTTTGTAGCAGGCGTCAGCCACTGACTTCTGCTTTCTTCCTCTACCCGCTCAATTAAAATACTCCCGCGGCTCTCCCTCTGTTGCTCTCTCCCATCCTTAGCTCTGCAGTGGCTGGGGTTTCTAGGAGGCTTGTGCTGCTCAAGTTATTTCTGCCCGTTCGTGGAAGCAGTGGATCCACGTTACGGGGCCAAGGCTGAGTTGTGAGCGTTCAGTTGTCTCCTCGCGATCGGTGGCTAGGCGCTGCTGCCGAACTGCTTCCGTCGGTGCTGAGCAAAGTTAGCCTCGCCCTCGTACTCTGGCACCTGCCGTGGCCTGAGGCCCTTGTTAGTTCCGTGGTGCATCAGGGACTTGCTGTGCTGATTTAGCATTTAGGGCGCACTTGATAGCCCAGGGGCCCGCGCAGCACTTGGGTGTTACCGTGATCCAGCTCTCGGAGCCTTTCCCCTACCTTTTGTGGCGCAGATCCAGTCCCAGGCCAAGGCGCCCCCTCAGAGAGGCTGCTTGTGCTGGATAAGGGAGTCTTTGCTTCTTACCTGCTGCGCTTGCTTTCTCGACACATCAGCTTGAGTGGGTTTGCGGTAGCGCAGGGAGCATCCGGGGTCGGTGCCAGCGTGACACAGCTTTGCAGCATCGCGGGTCATTGCAGGAGGTCCTGGTGTGTCTGCTCCTCGTCCCCACCAGCAGGCTGCTTCCCAGGTCAGAGGGTCACCCCCTCTAATCCTGCTGCTGGTGCGCAGCACCTTTCCTTCCCTCCAGCCCGCGCTGAGCTGTTTTTCCCCCCCGTGTCACCCCCCGTGCCCTGTTCAGCTCCCTTTCAGTTCGGCCCTCGTTCGGCATGCCACCATCTCTTAGAAGCAGCTGGCAAGCGTGAGCGTGCGAGACATCGCCCCCGATCACGCAGGACCCCGCCTCCCCTCTGCTTCGTGCGATGGGCCAGTTCATCAGGAGACTTACGGAACACCTCAGGGAGGTTATTGCTTATTTTGAACATTAGCCCGAGCTCATGGTCAGCTGCCAATCGATTACCTCACGTGAGCCTGGCACAGCACGTAGACGTGCGCTGGGCAGTGCCGGCTGAAGGCTCGCAGGAGCGGCAGGTGCCTCCGGGGCACAGCACAGACGAGGATTGCCAAGCGCCCCAACCCGCAGCAGGGTTTAGGCAGGGGAGGACGTTTCTTCCCCTCGCAGTCCGGGCTTTCCACCTCGCCTGCTTAGCGTCGCGTCAGAAGCTGCCACCTCGTTTCCAGAGCGCTCCAGCATGTGCCTGCCCTCACCAGCGCCCGCTCGCTGCTGGGAAGCGGCCGCGTTTCCCTGCCCCGGGCTGTGCTGCCTGCGGAAAGGGCTGAGACTGGTGGCACACGGAGGCCGTGCCGCCCTGCGCACAGCCCCTCTCCTCCTGCAGCCCCCGGAGGAATGCTGCCGGGAGCGGGCCGCGCGCGGGGGCAGGACCGCGACGCCCCACGGCTGCGTGCTGTACGGCTTGGATGTCCTCATAGCTTTGTGTGTCTTGTTCGGGGTCGGGGACCTCAACGCTTAGTACCTTGCCATCGCCATCAGTTTACTGCCTACTCATTCCAGTGTCCTGGACGTTGAAGAAGGGGACCACGTGAGACAGGGGGGAGCGCGTTAGTGCTCTCCGCCACGCGTACCTATGCTCATGTGCAGACCTGCGTCTGCCACGCTACAGCTGCCCCTTGCTCCACACTTGGTTTCTAGCGTTAGTGCTCATTTCTGCCTCTGCCTTCTCCCCACATCAGCCAAATGGACAGAACTGGAGCTGCCTCTTCCACTTCACACGGCTCCCTCCTCCCGAGGGACCGAGCAAAACTAACTACTGCATTCACCCCCTGGACACAAGTATTAAGCTGCTTACAGTTCATATGTACATATGGTGTACTTTATTTTCAGTAGAGCATTACATAGTATGAAAGTGTTGGATTTTGTACAGATGTCCCTGTATGTACAGTACTAAATAAAACTGATCTCTTGGAAAGACACACTGGGCTCGACCTCTGATACGCCGACATGCAGCCGCCTGCCCTCGGAGGAGGCAGCCCTGTGGGGAGAGGGACTTCTCCAGCGCTGGGACCAGGTGTTTGTCGCAAGCCAAGCTGGGTGAAGCCGCTCAAAACCCCTCCCTCCGCATGTACGCGGGGTCAGGAACGCGGGCTGCCTCCTCCAGGGCAGAGCAAGTCAACACAAGGACATCACAGCAACTTACGTGGCAGCCAGAACCGGGAAAGAGGTGAGGGAGGGAAATCGGACAACGTCAACGGGAGAAACTGGAACAGTGACGCCGGCGAGCCCCGGCCCCACACTGGGTGACCGAGGGGCGGGCAGGGGTTTGGACATCACTTCCACTCGGGCCTGGGGCCGCTCAGGCTCTGCCTGGCCTGCAGCGTGCGCCGCACCACGTCCTTCCACTGGTCCTCGGAGATCTCGCTGGCCCAGGGCGGGATGCCCAGGGTGGGGAGCTTCACGCCGGCCATCGTCCTCTTCACCAGCTCCACGTGCTCTGGGGACGGACGGGCAGCGTGTGAGGCAGGCAGGGGCCTTCCTCCCGGGAGCGGGGACGGCACCGACGTGGGGATGGCGTTGACAGGGGGTGGTGACACGGGGATGGCGTTGACGTGGGGTGGTGACACAGGGAAGGTGACACGGGGATGGTGACACGGGGATCGTGCCCTTACCTGGGTCCATGGGGATGGAGCTGCGGCTGCTCTGAGCCGCCGCGCCTTCCTCCTCCTCCTCCTCCTCGCTGTCGGCGGGCGGCTCGGGCAGGTGCAGCCCCAGCATCTGCGGCACAAACGGAGGCGGGGAGGAGGATATCGGGCCCGGTCCCCCCCCGGCACCCCCCCGGCACCCCGCTCTCCGCTACCTGCAGCCGCTCCTGCAGCCCGGGGCCCGCCGCCTCGCCGGGGCCCTGCTCCGGTTCCTGGCTCAGCGGCTGGTAGAGGTACCCGCCGCCTTCCTCCTCCTCCACCTCCTCTTCCTCCTCCTCCTCCTCTTCCTCCTCGTCTCCGCTCCAACCCGCAGCGCCCTCGGGGGCCTCCGGCGGCCCCGGCTCTCCGGGACAGACCCGTTCCGGCCCCATGCTGGCCGCCACCGCCATGCACCGGGCGCGGCCCCGCCGCCCCCTCTTCCTCCTCCTCCTCCTCCTCCTCCTCCTCCTCCCCCCCCCCTCCGGCCGCCCCGCCGCGGGGCACTATGGGTGTTGTAGTCCCGCGGGGCCTTCCGCGTGCCACCCTGCCGGCGGCGGGGGGGGGCGGCCGCGGACTACAAGTCCCAGGGCGCGGCGGGGGGGGACACCGGAGCGGGGCCGCCTGAGCCGCCTGCCCGCCGCCAGGTACCGGGCTGGGGGTGGCGGCCGAGCCAGGGCCGCGGTGGGGCGGGCGGCCCCGGGGGGGAGGTGGGCACGGCCCCGAGGGGCGGCTGTGGTGGGGGCGGCGAGGTGTGAGGGGGGGCAGCGGCCGGCCTCCGGGCCTCCGACGGGTGTTGGGGCCTCCCCCGAGCCTCCCCCGGGCGTTTGGGGCTCCGCCGTGCGGGGCTGAGGCGGTGGGAGCGAGGCTGAGGCGCGTGGGGAGCGTGGCGGCGGCACGAGGCCGTGGGGCGGCGAGGGGCGTGAGGCCGGGGGCGAGGTCCTCGTCCCCGCGGCTCAGGGCAGCCAAATGGCGAGGCTGGGTCCTGGCAGGAGGGAGGCGGAAGCCGTGGAGGAGCAGCGCTGGGGTTCGGGGGGCAGGGAGGGGAGCAGCGGGCTCGGGGGTCTGGGCAGGAGTCACCCGGCGGAGGTGGCACTGCTAGGAGGCGGCTGGCTCCCTTCTCACCAAGAGCGGCCGCCGTGCTGAGTCCCGGCCCCGGCGCCGGGTTTCTGCTCCCCGCCGCCCCACGCCAGCCTCTGGAGCTGCCGCTGCTAAGCCCCGCGGCCGCCCTGGCACGGGCGTGCTCCCCGCCACCGAGATGACCCTGGGAGCTGCTGAATGTGCAAGCTTGCAATCTCGTCCTGCCTTAGCATAAATAGGCAAAGCACGGGATGAATGTCAAGCGCGAGTGAAGAAAGCGGGCTGTTCTCGTGCTGTCACAGTAAGTCGGACGCACTTGAAATAGAACGGGCTACGCGGACTGCCGCGAGCCGCCTGGGCTATTTTAAGTGTGACTAAACCTTGAGGCCGTCATCTTTGTGGGAGACGGGACCGAGGCAGCCGCGCGGTAGGGGTTCGCTCTCCGGCACGGCTTCACGGGAACGGTAGGCTGCTCTGCTTGGTGCTGTGATGCTGGGGGGACACGGGCAGAGCCTTGGAAAACGCGGGGGGCTCTCCTCCTTGCGCTGGGGATCGACTGCAGCGGGGCGAATCCCGGTGGCTTTCAGAAATGGCTCTGGGTTTCTTTGTGTGCAGAGGAACGAGGCAGCCCCGCGACCTCTCTTTGCGCAGAGAAGGGGATCTGGGGATGCGTATTTTTGGCCTGAGGCCGTGGTTTAGCTACGGCACTCGAAGGTGGTTAGCAGCTTTCTATCTGGAGCGACAGGTTTTGAAACGAAAATTATTGAATAGTTCTGTGGTGGCCCCGGATGGCTGGGGGCTGTGCTGCTAGCCCCTTGTGGGGCGTAAGCCGGGCGGGCTGGCTGGCTGGGGCTCGCCGTGCACCTTCAGGCGGCAGCACAGCCGGAGGTGTGGGAGCGGTCTGTGTAGGAGCTGCCTTCGAAGAACGCCGAGCTGCCTGCCGCGGGACGACAACCAGGCTGACACGCCGCGGGTGAGGCACGGCGCTCCCTCTGCCGGGTGCCAGCGCTGAGGAGGCGCGAGGGAGGTGGCGAGGGACGTCCGCAGCTCTGTCTCGAGGCAGACCCGTGACCTGCCACTCGCGGTGGGGTGTCACGCCCGGCCGTGGCGTTGCTGGAGGCGGCCGTCGTGGCGCCGTGTCCTCGGGAAGCGCCGCCGGACTCGTGAGGCTGCGCGGCGGGTGGAGGGCTCCCGGCGCTGCTGCAGGACCGTAGCAGGTTGTTCCGACACGCTTCTGGTTTTGGGCTCCCAGAGCTTGCTGCTCTGCCTGCTTCGTTTCCGGCCCCCGTCAGGTACTTGGGAGGAAGGGCTTTGCGACGGCAGGTGAGGCGTAGCCTGCTTTTTAGAAACGTCCTGGTTCCTGGCAGCTGATGACGGGACCTGCCAGGGTTTCGGCCCTGATTTCTCTGCCTCCTGTGCTTGGCCGTAACTCTGGACGGGTTCTGTCAGAGCAGGGGAGCAGGGGCTTCTGAAGGCTGCGTGCTGAGTATGAAACGTGAAGAGCTGCTGGCTTTTGGGGGGTGCAGTGGGGAGCTGAGGCATCAAGTGGAAGAGCCTGGTGGCTTCGGCAGAAGCCCTCCTACAACAGAGCCCCCGTGTGCCTGTCGTGGTGGGCACGCTCGTGCCTTGCCGACGCTCTCCCGGCTGTGCCTGGGGGTAAGGGGTGGCCGGGGCTCCCTGACAGAGCGCGTGGTGAGCTAACAGCAGCTTGGCTGCAGCTTCCTTGGGTTTGCTCAGTCCAGAAGAATCTCTTCTCTCGCCCTGCAGGAAACCCGTGCTTATTTTGGTGGCGCTGGTCGGTCTCCATGCAGGTCCGGTGTCGTGGTTCCTGCGGGCTCTGGGGCACGGGTCCAGCCGGGCCGGAGCTTCAGGCGGCTTCTGGGGCGAGAGCAGAGGGGCTGTGAGGGCTGCTTTGAGGAGGTGCAGCCCCGGGGGGAGCGGGTTAGGGTTAGGGGAGAAGGCACCTACGCTTAGCTCCCTGTCTGCGAGGATCCCTCGCAGCCCTCTGCCTCCCCCCAGCCCAGGCATTGCTTCTGTGACTGCAGAGATTCGGGGCGTGAGGCGGGTTAATCCTCATCCAGGGCAAAGGGGATGTTTGTGAAGCCCAGCTGTGGATTTAGTGCCGCCCTGCCCGCCGCCGCCCCTGGGCGCGTGGCAGCTGCTGGCGGGGATGATCTCTGGAAAAACTTTTCGGCTGAGCCCGGCCTTGAGCAATTGTAATGGTAGGAAGCGGCGCTGCAACGCCTGCCGCAGCGTCACCATTGCATCCCGCGGCGTAGCCGGGGCCCAGCTGAGCAGATTAACTTCTTAGGGTGCATCCCCTTCACTTCCCGTCTTCCCGTGACTAATCCGAGCGGTGAAGCCGCGCGGGCAGGGCAGCCGGCGGCCAGGCAGTAGGTCTGCTCCCACAGGAGCCGGGTGGCGACAAGGTGACTGACGCGTGTCCTCTCCTCCTTCCTGGGCCTTCTGGAGAGCGCTGGTGCTACTGACACGGCCGCTCAAGCCCCCTTGAGCTACTCCAGGAGCCTCCTGCGGAGCCACTTGGCCCAGGGCTGGCCCCAGGAGCACAGCCGCTGCTCGGCTTCGGTGGTAACTCCCGGCCGAGGAGGAAAACAGATAGGGGAAGCCTTCGGGAGAGCCTAAAAGGTGACTTCGGTGGTCTCCATGGAAACTCTCTGTTCTGCAGCTTGTGGAGGGCTCGTAGTGGAGCTGCTGCCTGGCTTGAAGGAGGAAAAAAATAGTAATTAAGAGGTGGGCGCGGGAGGGAGACGCGGCTCCGCGGGAGGGACGCCTCGGCGCGTCTGTGCCGCGCAGGACTGCAGGGAGCTCTCTGCTCAGACTTGGCCCCTGTCCCCTCGCCACAACTTTATCTCTGACTCCTTCCCCGGCCCTGAGGAGCTGGAGATAAGGCGGGAGCGTGCTGCTGGGCCATAGGGCGCCCGGGCGGAGAGCTGCGGCCCTGCTCGTCTGCGGGGCCGCCTGGCCGCGCTCCACATGGCGCACCAGCTGCTCTTCAGCTCCGTCGGGAGGAGAGCTCTCCCTGTGAAAAGTTAGCGCTTTCCAAAAAAAGGGGCTGAGAAAATGCGTAGGAATTCTAGTCATCGTTCCGAGGCGTCCGCGCGCTGCTTCGCGTTCGGCAAATGCCAGAATTGGGCGTGGGGGCAGCGCGCGAAGGGGCGAGCAATGAAAGAGGGAATTTTCTCTGGGCTGCCTGCAACGCTGACTTCTCCCCTCATGGCTGCGTTTCAGCTGGGGGAAAGCTGCTGACAGATCGGACGGACCTCCATCTTCAGGAGTGCCTGGGCAGGACCGCGCTCCAGGTCCGTGGATCCAAAGGGGAGCCTCCGCAGAGCTCGGCGACGGCGGCTTCTGTGAGAGCTGATCTCAGCCATCTGTCTGAAGCGTGAGTGAGCACATCGCAAAGCGTGCCTGAATTCACTGCGGGAGAGAGGGGACTTACTCCGGTCCTGAGTGGAGAGCCAGATCCGAGAGTCCGAATGCAAATGTTGTAGTGCCCCCCGTATCAGGGACTCTTGCTTTGGGGGGGAAGCTGTTCTTTTGGGGGTTTTTAGCTTCTCTGCCTTTTTTCTTTGCCTTTTTTCCTCCTCTGGCATTCTCACAACTGATCCGAAGAGCGCACTCTCTTCCCCCCCGGCTCTGTTCTTTTCACCTTCACAATTGGCTCCCCCCGTGTGTCTTCATTCACGCGGACAAATTGTTCTGGCACGTACACGGTGTGTGCGCGGCGAGGGCACGGCCGGCCGCTCAGCACTGGGCTGCCTTCGCAGAAACTGCTCTGCTTGGGCAGCCTGCACAGCCGCCCTGCGTTGGTTTTTTTTTGGTGCGAGGACATCTCCGCTTGCTCTTCCTCGCCTCGCTCAGGTTACAGTGCCCGCTCTGCCTCTCCTTCCCAGGCGGAGAGGGCAAAGCTGCCTTCAGCTGGAGGGCAGATGAGCGAGGACGCAGCAATGTGACCTTCATAGCTGGCCTTCAAGGAAGGCGGGAAAACCCGCGGGACGGATCGTGTTATTTTAGCGTCGTGTCTTTGTTACAGAGCCAGGTGACGCCCGTGGGGCATGGCAGTGGCCCGGGAAGCATGAGGCCGTGGCGCTGGGGGCCCTGAGGACGGCCTGGCTGGCGGGGACGGGGAGGAATGTTACGGTGGGCAGTGCACCTGGAAGGCGGGCCGCGCAGGGTGAACCACGCGGCCGTGGCCGTCGGCCACAAGGTGTATTCCTTCGGCGGGTACTGCTCCGGAGAAGACTATGAGACTCTGCGGCAGATCGACGTCCACGTCTTTAATGCAGGTAAACCCATCCCTCTGGCAGGCAAAGGAGAGGCGAGCTCGGGTATTGGTTTCATTGCCTGCTGCTGCTCGCTGTTAGGCGCTCTGTTACGTGCTGCCTGCTTCTCATTTCCAAAAAAGCTGCCCGTGTAGGTGGGAGCCTCTTCCCTCGTGCAGCCCTGTGTTGTCAGCCTCAGGGGCAGGGCGCAGCGGGGCTGTAGTTCAGCAGGCTGCTAGGAGAAGGGCTCACTTAACCATATGGCCACATAGTTCTGTCCTTGTTCTCTGCGAACACTAACTCAAGCAGGCACAAAGAGGCACCGTTCGGCTGGTGCCCCCCATCCTCTTTCCAGTTTTCGGCCGCCCCTGGCGCGGACGGGGCAGGGCGGACGCAGCGCACGGAGCCGAGTCCCTGGGTTTAGGCTCCCGAGCCGGTTCCCTGTGGGACAGCTGAGCGCCACCGCCAGCACCGTGGAGTCAGCAGGGATGTGTGGCTAGGGTGGAGGCATTCCCGTTTTGGCAGCAGCTAGCTGGTAGATATCCAGGCTCACAGCGTGGCTTAGCAAAGCAACCGGAGCTGGAGTCATTCTTGTAGGGCAGCCAGTCCGTGTCAGGAGGCTGAATCGGAGCCACGGCTGTGCTGGGAGGGGCTGCGTTTCTTCGTTCGGTGCTCTTTGAACAGGAGAGGTTACTGAGCTGGTCCATGAAGTGCCTCCCTATAATTAGGGTGAAAAATCGCACTGATGCTCGGATGGCTTCGGCTGAGCAGAGGCAAGCGGGGGCCCGACGGCTCGTCCTTTGCAGAGGGGACAGCGCGCTGAGCTGGCGTGCCGGCCAAACTGCTGTGTCAGCAAGGCACAGAGAGTGCACTGCTCTAAATCTGACCCGGGAGAAGACAGCAGCTCACGGAGTGGTGGGTGAAACGTGTGGTTACGTGGGGCCGTTGGGGTGGTCTGCTCACGGTGCAGGGGGCAGCTCAGGACCTCATGAACGAGGACATTCCTCTCTATTTAGAGACACTGGCCTAAATGGCGTCCTGTTGGATGCTGTAGCTTGTAAAACGTGCCGGCAGAGCACCGCTCTTGCGGTGTGTAATTACCGGGCCCAAAGGAATGCTCCCGCCTTGTCCTCCCTTCTGACCACTCCCGGGTGTTAAAGGGTCAAGAAGCTACGGCTGCTGCTTGGGAGGTGGCACCGGCTTCCCAAGCCCCTGCACTGTCAGGCTCTGGGTCCTGAATGATGTCGTGCAGTGATCTGAAGGGGAAGAATGCCAGCGTCCTGCCTAGCTGGACTCTAACATTGGCTGTGCCTCCTCAGTGCCCTTCCTGCCTCTGAGGTGGACGCTCACCTTTGAAGAAGCCCGACCCTTTCCCTTTTGCTGCCCTAGTATTTCAGGGGATGGCTCTCTGCCCCTCGCCGCGGTACCACACCTAGCTGGTCTTGGCTACGTTACCTCCACGTGGCAAACAAAATTGCAGGGAGGGTGTCTGCCCGCTGTTACGTACTGGCCACGCGGTGCTCACGGTGCCTCCCGCCCTGCCATGAGGCCCTGCAATACGCACTGACTGCTCTGACTACCGGTGAACGTCCCGTGCGGGCTCCCAGGAAGGAGAACCTGTCCTGTCCTGGCAAGGAGCTCCCATTTGTACCCCGAGGTCAGCAGAAGGAACTGGAGAATGGACGGGGGTAAAAGGGACGCAGCTGGCGGGTCTAAAGTTCTTACCTATTATTTTTTTAAAGACAAACCATTGTTCCTACAAAATCATTTAGAATGTGCTCCCACGAGTCCAAATGCTGTCTTCAGGTGTCTTGCCTTGCCTGTTGCTGCAGTGAATTATTCCTGTGCTGCCCGTTTCTTCGGCGTTTTGAGTGTCGTCTTCAAAAATGTCACTAGTCTGAAGCAGTGTCTGCATTCGTTATCACCTCCCTCCTTTTCTTTCCCGTTTTGGTAGGGTGTGTGTGGTGGCTTTGTGTGGGGGTGGTGCTTGTACCTTCCCTCATGGTCTAGGATGAACAAGAGTAGCAATCTCTTGAGCGTGGCTGATGCAGAACCAAAGCTATTTCTGTCCAGAGTCCTCCAGTTCTCTGTGCTTCCTGTAGTTCCCTCCTGAACAGGGGCCCCGTGGAAAGCTCTGCTTCCGTATTTCTGAGCTACCTGCTGTTCAGGGTCAGGCACAGCTCTGTCTTGCTTACCAGACTGCTTCTGCGCCGTATTGTGGCGAGGGGAAAAGAAATACCAGGCTTTCTGCTTTCACAGATGCTCACTGGGTAGACTGGTGAGCATGCGTAGGGGGTTTAACGTCTGACACGGGCTCAAACTTGTACTTTCAGTGTCGCTGCGCTGGATCAAGCTGCCTCCAGTGTGGACAAACAGCCGAGACCAAGTGAGAGAGGTGCCCTACATGAGGTATGGGCACTCGGCCGTGCTCATAGACGACACCGTCTACATCTGGGGTGGTCGCAACGACACAGAGGGAGCCTGCAACGTGCTCTATGCCTTCGATGTCAGTGAGTTCCAGCTTCTTGCTCTTCCTCGTCACAACTGCTCTCGATGAGACATTTTCCCTGCCCCTCCGCGGTGCTCCCCGTGTTGTTTTCCTGTCCCTTGGTCTCTCCACGAAGTGGTAGTCTAGGCCAGTTGGGCAGATGAGGAATTGGTGCTGCAGGATGGCTCGGCAGGTTTGGAAGGGGAAGGGGGTGGCCAGTGTGTCTGTGTACTTGACTCCGTAAAAGCCTTTGAACAGAGATGACTGAACTTTTCTAAAAATTAGAAAAATTAGGTTTTACGTTTTCCTATCAGCTTTCTGTGTTCTCTCTGATTGTAACTACAACTGAAGCACCGTCTCTGTGCGGCTGAAGGTTGCAGCGAGAAGGGGATGGAGCTCTCAGGGACTGTGATGTCTCTCCAGGGTGGTCATTCTTTCTAAAAGCATGAGGCAGAGTGAGGAATCCAACGCAGAAGTAGTCAAGGGCAGGATGGAACAATAAGGGCAGGCGTGAGCCAAGTTAGACAAGCCTGAAAGATGAACTCCTTGAGACTTCCAGTCAGCTTCTTCCTTGTGCTGCTGGAACACCTGTGAAGAACAGGAGCCAGCAGGAAGTGGGTGGGTGGGAATGCCAGGAAAAGAGCAGGGTACGCCTGGATGCCGGGGGCAAGTCCACTTAAATACTGACCACTAACTGGCTTGCTGGACTTGTGGTGAAGCTGCTTCCTCTGGTGCTTGGTCATGAATTCCTTTCATCCCCAGGAGATGTCTGAAGCTTGACGCTGCTCTCTGGGCGCAGGGTTTTTCCCTTCCCCTGACACATGGAGCTGAGAAGCCACCAGCAAATTGCTGTGTACACAGAAGCCTTGCCTGGAGCTGCCTGGCGTCCCCGCCAACTCCAGCACTTTTAGCATTAAGTGAAAATGAACTGAGAAGGCCAGACGTAAGTCCTGGTCGGAGCCCATCGCAGCTGTCTGTACACACTGTGCCCGTCCCCTGCCAATCCTGGAAAGCGCGGCTGGCAGCCCTCCGGCTGTGGCGTCAGCCCCATTGTATCACTCGCGTCAGGCTGCACAGAGCCCTGGCCGAGTGCAGCTTTGTCCTCTGGGGCTGGAGGCACCGAGCCGCTCGCCAGTTGAGGCCTCTTCCCTCTCTAACTTGACACGTTATGCTCGTTATGCTCGGGCAAGCTCTCGCTGCTGCCGTGTGACTGGGCTTGGGGGCAGCCCCGCCAAGGAAGGGAACTCGATAGCTGTCGCAGCTTTCTCACTAGCTGGCTGCCCAGGGATTTTGTTGACCTTGCAAGCCCCTTTGTGTGGTTCCAGCTGGAGCCTAGGTGGACGGCTGTGGCCGCGGGCCAGGCTCTGAGAAGTTATCCTCGCGAAGAATGTTGCTTTGGCTCCAATTTTACCGCTTCCTGAAATAAGCAGTGCTGTTGGCAGCTCGGAGCAGTCGGGGAGGGCGGGGGGAACATCTCCTGCTGCCTCGAGGCTTATCTGTGCCTCTCTGTGGGCTCGTGGGACAGGTGCCTGTTTATGCTTGGCAGCGAGCTGCTGGCTTAGCTCCATGCTGCCCTGCATGGAGAACAGCTCGGGCTGGATTTAAAGTCCTCTTCGAATTCAAGGCAGTCCCTGGAGCATGTGGGCTGCTTCTGGCTGGTGTAGACACACGGGGAGCAGTGCTGAAGGAACCACAGAGGGTGGAGGGCAGGGAGGGCCCTTGGAGAGGGGGTGAGAAGACGACGAGGAGCAGATAAGATAGGGAGAGCTGCCCTGCAGAGGTGAGCATGTGCACAGTAGCTCTGTTGACATGGTGAGCCTGTGGCTCAGTGGCTCCTGGCTGGGTTTTGGAGCACTGTTTTTCCTCGGTTAGACGGCATCTCCGAGCCACGAGGTCACTAGGGCCACTTAACGTTGTTGCTTCACTGCAATTGAAACTGTAGATGCAGGGCTGATTAATGACTCACAAGTAGGCTTTGCAAGAGATTCAGTCCAAATAACATTGCTCAAGCAGCGCTGTACTAACCACACACAAAACTCGAGCTGTTTGTCAGCTGGGCAGTGTCAGCAGCTGTGCCAGGGAGCCGAGGACCTCTGTCACCGTGCCCCTCTGGAGGCTCAGGCAGGTAGCTGTGCCTGGAGAAGCCTGGGTCTCTCTGGGGGAGAAGTGTGTATAAAAGAGAGAAGGATTTCTGCCTCAGAAAAGAGGAAGGGTTGCAAAAGGCTATCCCATCCCCACATCTTCCGTGTTTTCTTAGCGTTGTCCCCTGTTTTGTTTCAGACACGCACAAGTGGTTCACGCCAAAGGTGTCTGGAATGGTCCCAGGAGCGAGAGATGGGCACTCAGCTTGTGTCCTGGCAAAGAGCATGTTTATCTTCGGAGGCTACGAGCAGCTGGTGAGTAGTCCCTGAAAGAGCTGTTTGGCCATCCCTTGGGAGAGAGGGTATTCCTGCCCAGGACACCAGCAGAAGCAGGATACAGGGGCCTATTTGTATTCATAGCTGCTTTCATTTTATAACTCGGCAGAGTCATGGCAGTAATTATCCAGGTTAGGCTCATAATGTTTCAGAGAAGATGGTTGGCAAAGCAGGTCTACAAAAACAGTGGCTTTTAAATACTGTTTATTCACAAAACATCCAGAGTTAAAATTTCAATATTTTCTGGTGTATTTCTCCAACACGCCGATGGTATTAGATAAATGTATAAGATTTATAACAAATACAACGTATATTTATTTTAAATTAGCTGAGAAGTGCAGCAGAACAATCACTTTCAAACCTGCAGCGTTGCTGTGAGGCTTTGTCCTAAGCTGTGCGTGTTCCCTGTGTTCTGTACCTCTTCTCGTACCTCGCTGAGCCCCTCCAGCAAGCGCTTGTTTGTCCTCTCGTGTAAGAATCCCTTGAGACAGAGGTCATCCTGCAGTAGCTGCCAGTGTGCTTAGCACCCCTTTAAGCAAATCCTTACGCTCTAATCTTAGGAGGGTAAATATCACTTCAGACTATCGCCAGACTCCAGAAAAGCTGTGCGAAGTCACAGCTCTTTATTTGGAAGAGAGCTGGGACTCTGTTAAGGCAGTCCCTTGGTTTTTCTCCTGCTTTCTGAGTACTGCGGCACGCAAGACGCGTGGTCTTGGTTGCAGCAGCAGCATTACAAATGCGACTTGCTTTTAACCAAGGGCAAACAAGCCCGTATCTGTTGCTGCTACCTCCCCTGCCTGGAGGAGCAGAAGTCTGTGCTGTTTGTGTGAATGTAGGCTCTCCCACGCTCATGTGGGCTTGGTGGAATCCTCAGACCCCTGGGTGTATTTACTCTTGGGTGTTCAGCTTCCTAAAAGTAATCTTAGCTCCTGCCTCTCCTTGTGTGTCCGTAGCAGAGCCACCTTCTTTTGCTACGGTGTGAAGTAGAGGCAAGGTGCTGCTGTGCCTGTATCTGTGTGTAGGACAGTCGTGGCGGTAGGAACCGGGGACCGAATCAATGGGAAGGCTGCAGGGAGGGAAGGGGCAGCTTTAAGAAGAGGTGGGCTTTGCCTCCCTCTTGTTAAGTGGATATGTATGCTGTTTACCCTGGTGTTTTGGAGCAAGCACCACGCCTCCTAGGAAGGGGTGACTCCAAAGGGATGCTCTGGGTCTGTACCACAGCGTCCTTTCTCAGAGGGCCAGTGTGACCGGGCTTCTTAGCCCCTTTGTGACCGGGCTGCACTGCTGTCTTCC
Organism: Oxyura jamaicensis; assembly: GCF_011077185.1. Classification (NCBI taxonomy): domain Eukaryota; kingdom Metazoa; phylum Chordata; class Aves; order Anseriformes; family Anatidae; genus Oxyura; species Oxyura jamaicensis. The sequence goes on from NC_048895.1 coordinate 13,561,116, forward strand.
AGGCCGACTGCTTTTCAAATGACATCCATAAACTGGACACCACGAACATGATGTGGACCTTAATCTCTGCCAAGGTCAGTCTCTGTTTTTCGCTCTCGTTTGAGGAGAAAGTCTCGTCTCCGCTATTCCCTGGGGTAGCTGCCTGCACGTGTCTCACAGCTCCTGTCTGGTGTGGCAGGAGGGGAAGTTCTCCAGGAGAAGGCAGCCGCCCCAGCTGCCCTGTCAAGATGTCATCTCCCCGGGTAACTGGCATTGTTTCCCTTCAACCTGTCCCTTCAGGGTACACCAGCTCGCTGGAGAGACTTCCATTCAGCCACCATCATTGGAACAAAGATGTACGTGTTTGGGGGCAGAGCGGATCGCTTTGGGCCATTTCACTCCAACAACGAGATCTACTGTAACCGCATTAAAGTGTTCGATACAGAAACCAACTCCTGGCTGGACTCCCCTCCAACCCCGGTGCTTCCTGAAGGCCGACGGAGCCATTCGGCATGTGAGTGTGGGTCTGCTGGGAGAGGACAGTGGGAAGGAATTCCTGCCCCCAGAAGGGGTCTCTGGTCCACCGGGTAGAGAGGTGGGATGGCGAGGGCTGCACGGAGCCTGGCTTCTGTGGAAGGCTGCTGCCAGCAGCAAAGCCTTGCGTGCAGCCCTGCACGTGAAGGTGGTGTTAGTCAGAGCAGGTAACTAGCACCGCTTTGCTGCGCTTGATGTTGGGACAGGACGGCACGCTGATGTCTGTGCTTATGCCCCACAGTCAGCTACAATGGGGAGCTGTACGTCTTTGGTGGCTACAACGCACGCCTCAACAGACACTTCCACGATCTCTGGAAATTCAATCCAGGTATTTATGCTTTTAGCTCGCTGCAGTGATGGTGCTCAAAGCCCTCGCGTGTGTGAGTGCTCGGATGAATGTTTGCTCCGGGGTCTGGGAGCCTGTTTGGGGGAAATAGCTCTTCTGACAGCGCTGACGGAAACCTGCTGCTGCGCTTGGCACCCCTGTTCCTCCTCAGACCATCTCCAAATCTCAGTTAGAAAGGGGAAAAGGAAGAATTGCTGATGGATGTGCCTACTCAAAAGGTGGTTGGCAAAATTTTGTCTGATTCTTAGATACGCTGAGCTGTTGGCAGAAAAGAAGGTGTGGGGTTAGGGGAGCCCAGAGGCTGTAGCTGGGGAAACCACAGCATCACCATAGCACACTTCATCTGGTACCCCAAATATCAGTCGACTGTGAGCTGTTTTGGGGTTTTCCATTTGTTTGCTAATTGTTTTGCACAGGAAAGCCTTATATAAAAATGTTATCTGCGAGCAGCCAACTTGCTGTTCCCCCAGCCGATGTGAGCTAATGGAAGAGCTTGTGAAGGTTTTTAGGTGCCCAGCATCCTTGCCGTAGAGAGCAGCAGGCCCAAAGGCTGCTGTCTCCTGGTTCAGTTCCTGTGCTCCCGCAGCCAGCTCGGTGAGGATGCTCTGCATTCTCAGCGGCTGCCAAGAGATGGAGCTGGTTCCTGGGTCTCCCTCCAGATCTGGCACACACCGGGGTCCTTGGGAAGGGAGCCTGGCTGCTCCTGCCGTTCCCTGTGGTGTCTGACCCGCTGCTTTTGGCAGCCCACGGGCTTGGGCTTTGCAAGCAAAAGGCCTGGGCTTGCTGCAGTGGCTGAAGGGCAGAACCTGCAGCTCCCGTCCCAGCAGGCAGAGCTGCTGCGCCCCAAGCAGCCTGATGGAAGTGCATCACCCTGCCTCCCACAGAAAGAGGTGGACAGGGAGGGTAGATGTTAGCTACTTGGTGCCTGTGGGGACCTCTTTTTTGCTGTGGTCTGTTTAAACCCATAACCTGCTCATACCTGGGCCCTGGCCAGGTTTTTCTGACAAGCTGGTGCACTCTCACCCTCATCCCTCCTCCCCTTAGTTTCCCTTTCCTGGAGGAAGATCGAGCCCAAGGGGAAAGGCCCGTGTCCTCGCCGCCGGCAGTGCTGCTGCAGAGTGGGAGACAAGATCATTCTCTTTGGCGGCACCAGGTGAGCTCTGTGGGGTCCGGGGGGTGGCTTTGTGGCAGGGGTTTCCGTTCCCTCCAGCACCGTTACCCTCTGTGCTCTGCCCCGTGCTGTAGTCAGGTTCACTTCAGAGCCACATGGCAACTTTCCATGCAAGTGTGACCAATTATTTAGATCAGGGTTCCTCTGGAAAAGAGAAAGGGGAGACTGAAGATGTCATGTTTGCCCGTAAAGCACCTGGTGACAAACCCTATTCTACACGCAGGGTCTGCTGTGCTGAAGCAGACTTCAATCAGACTTACCCTCCGTTACATGCTGCCCTGCTTCTCCCACCAGAACTCCTTTCTCTCCTTGGCAAGAGGGGCGTCTGCCAGGCTGCAGAGAGATGTCAGCTCAGCTGGGAGCTGTCTGAGGAGCCCTCCACACGAGGCAGCATTCCCTGCCGTGCCAGTGATCCTTAGCAAAGTTTCCATTCACAAAGGGGACCCGGTGTTGAGGATTTAGCTGTCAAACACTGGAAGTGATGCTGTCAGGAGGCAGGGCAGCTGGATGTGGCCAAGAGCCTTAACAGCTGCTGACAGAAAGGAAGCGGCCCATCACCAGGACGTGCTCTGTGCTGCCTGGAGTGACAGGCGGCAGCTCTGGAGCACGGGCCCGTTTGCCAGGATCCACCTTGCACAGGCACCTGAAATGCTTTCAGCCCTCCCAGGGCTTTGGAAAGCTTGGAGGCTTTCTCTGGGACCCTGGCAGTGGCTTTGGGGAGATGCTTCTGAAGACAGGTTGGGGGCAGAGGGTGAGGCAGGTGGGTCTAGCTGTAAAAGTGAAGGGCCTTCAGCCCCAGGAGAGCTTTTGGGGTGGGAGAAGGTCTAGCAGTAGGATGGACGTGAGGGAGCGTTCAGTGCATGGAGGTACTCAGAGGAGCCGAGCTTATCCAGGCTCCTCGGCAGATACTGGCAGCGGCTCGGAGCAGCGGAAGGCTTGCAGGGGCTCGATGGCAGGTCTGGATGCTCACTGCTGCTGCAGCCTTGGGTCGGTGGCACGGATTTGTGTTAGGGCAGCAGCTGAACTGGTGTTTAACCCAGGCTCTCCTAACAAACCGCAGTGAACGTGCCACCAGCTTTTCAGAGCTCAGTCCGCCTCTGCCAGGCAGCCCGGCAGAGCTCATCTTTTCCACGGGGTGACTTCATTGTTCGACTCGTTCCTCGAGCCGGGCTCAGCCCTGACGCAGGCTGGTTCATCGCGCTGTCCTGGGGCAGGAAGAGCTGCTGGTGGCAGGAATGCAGCCCGCCTGGACCTGGGGCGGGGGACAGGCTGCGGTGGGGGCTGTGCTGGCTTCCTGTAATGGTTATCAGGTGTGTCCTGGAGCCGCCTGGCGAGATAAGAAGTTTTCCAGGAAGTCGTTGTAAACGGAGAACTCCCTGCGGTCTGCCTCCTGACCTGCGCTCCCCTCCCGGGGCAGGGGAGGGGGAGAGCACAACAAGGCACAGGGACGGGGTGCGGGGTGCGCCTTGCAGGATGAGCTGGCCTGCGTGGCTTGTAGGCAGCAGCCGCGCCAGGGCATGGACGGGGAAAACCCCTTTGTGAAAACCCCTTTGTGTCCCCCCTCTCCTGGGGGGGTTCCTGTGCCCTGGAGCCTGTTCAAGAGGTGCTCCTGCAGGTGCCTGCTCCTGCAGCGTCCAAATGCTTCCCTTCTTCCGCAGTTCTGCTGAGAGCTCAGTCCCTTTGCCCCCGTCTGTGGTCTCACTGATCAGCAGCACTCCCGTTGGCGTCTGGTTTGAGTGACCAGGCACGTCACGCAGACCACAAGGGACAACGAAGGGGAGCTGGAATGCTGTAAATCAGAGGTTAGCTGAACAGGTTCTGATCCAGGCTTGCCCTGGGGATGTGATCTCCTGACAAGGCTTACAAAGGCCTGGCTGTCTAAGGGAGGATGAGCAGTTTTGCTGGGCTCCGGCTGTTGCCTCGCAGCCCGCTGCCTGGGAGCTGCAGCTCCCCTGGTCTTGAACTCCAGGCTCTCCCCAGCCGCTTGCAGCTGGGCGATAAAACCGCAGACACGCTGCCTGCTGGCTTTCCTTCGGAAGATAAGGGATACCCCAGGTTTTCCTGTGACGTGGATGTGAGATTAGATTGCAGTGCGGTCAACATACGGGGTGGTATTAAGGGGGCTTTTGCCTGTATCCAGGCAGATGGGACCCGTCAGCAACAGGTCTTCTCTGCCAGCACTGAGCTGTGCCCCGGAGTCTGGGGGGGAGATGAGGACTGGGGGAGCAGGTGCTGCCTCAGCTCCCAGGGCAACGCGAGGCTTAGCGGGTCGTAGGTGGGCAGCGAGTGGCAGGGGGGTGAGGAGTCACTGCGCGAGGCTCCAGCTAAGCAGGGAGGACGTGCTAACCGCCTTGTGGCAACCCAAAGCGGGACTTAAAACACCTTTCTTTTCTTTCAAGTTCTCCAAACCACCGTCAGCCGTGGGAGCGCTTTCCCACAGGCTGGCCCATGTGCTGGGGCACGCAGCGCCCCTTCTTTCAAGTGGGTTTGGCAGCGAGAGCAGTGCTGCCTGCAGCGTGGGGCTCCTTCCCTTTCAGTGCCTCTGGTTGCAGGAGGTTTGGATGGCCGCTAGCTACGACCATCACTGTCTCTGGATACAGGTCACAGCTCCCGTGCCCTGTAGCACAACTAGACAGCCTCCCAAAAAGTCCTCTCGGGTCTCCAGCTCGCTCTTGCCCACCCCGCTGGGGGTGCCAGCACTGCTTTTGGACTTTGCACTGAGCGGTGTCTGAATCCTAGATCGGATGGCTGGCCCTTGTGACGTCCTCCTGGCTTGATCTGTATGCGATTAGGTGACGCAGCATCGCTGTGACCTGGTTTGCCGGGGCTGCTGGGTTGTTGGAAAGCAGTTTGGGAGGTACCGGGGGAAGGAGGAGCGTGACACCAGCCAGGAGCTGGTCAGGATGCGGGGAGCACAAAGAACGACGGCCGCAGGAGTGTTTTGGCACCGACTGACGAGCTGTGCTTGGGTTCCGCAGCCCGTCTCCGGAGGAGGGCATGGGCGACGAATTCGACCTGATGGATCACTCAGACCTCTACATCCTCGACTTCAGTACGTGAGCGCTCCCCGCCCGCGCGGCTCATGCCTCTCGCCACCGGCTGCCTGACCGCTCGCCGTGGCGTTTTGTGCCCGACACCCCGGTCCCCCCGTGCGAGGAGTGCTGTGGTTAACCGCCCTCTTTCCGCAGGCCCCAGCCTGAAGACGCTGTGCAAGCTGGCAGTGATTCAGTACAGCCTGGACCAGTCCTGCCTTCCCCACGACATCAGGTACTGCACGCCTTGCTGCGAGGCCACCCCTGGGTGCGCTCCCCGCCTCGGGGGCGCTCCAGCCCTGGGCGCTGTGCTCGTGCTCCCTCTCAGTGTCCCCGTTGGTGTGTTGCAGATGGGAGCTCTCGGCCATGACGACCAACAGCACCATCAGCCGCCCCATCGTCTCCTCGCAGGGCTGACGCCGGCTCATCCCTCCGTCACCCTGCTCTCACTCCTCCACACACCGACCTCTTGCTCCACTGCCTGCATGAATTTTTAGCCCTTTCAAGCAAGGAACGTATGTGAGCTCCGTTTGTCTCGCCCTAGCCAGGCCTCCCTCTGCCCTCGTCACGCTCGGGGCAGAGCAGGCTGCCGGGGAAGGAATCTGCTCGCCCCAGCATCGCGACTGTGAGCCCCCGTCCTCGCCACTGGCTTGCCTGGAGAGCTGCAGCCATGCTGGCCTGGTCCCCTGCCAGCGAGGGCCCAAATCGACTCCTGCCACCAGCCCCGGGCCACGAACTGTGCCCGTGCTGCCTCACGAGCGCGGGGACCTCCACGCGTGCACCCGTCGGCACCGCCCTGCCTCCGGCCTGCTGGGCCCTGTGCCTGCTGTGGGGGCCTGGCCCCAGCTGGCTCCTCTGCCTGGCTCCCGTTGTGAAAAACCAGCGCCCGGGGGCGGTTTTATAAACGCTGAGGCAGAGGTGGCTTTCTGCTGCGCTGTGTGTCCGAGCCAGGGGCAGCCGTGCTGGGAGGGAGAGGGTGCGGGAGGGGACGGCTGGGCCTCCACCACAGCAGGGGTGGGGTGGGAGCTGTGCAAAGCCCGGGGTAGGAGGAGCGGAGGCTCCACGAGTGCCAGAGGAGCTGGTTCCTTGCCTTCTGGCAGCGCCCCGGTGTAGGCTGTGGTGGGTGGTGAGCAGCAAGGGTGAGGCTGGGGCCTGAAGGGAGCCAGGCTGTGCTGGCAGCAGGTCTGGCTCAGGGAGAGCAGCCCCTGGCACCAGGTTAGGCCCGGGGGCTGGCTGGGCATCTCCCCCAGGCTGGCAGGCAGCTCCAGCTCCCCCGCTCACCCAGCAGCCTCTCCAAAGGCACGAGGTGCCGGAGCTTTGTGCCGCAGCACTCCCTGCCTGGCACCGAAGGACCAAGCTGCCTCTCCCTGCGCCGTGCTGGGCAGCAGGGGACACCCACAGACGCCCCAACTCGCCGTGGGGCAGTGTGGATGCACCCCGAGGTGCTCCTGGCTATGGGATGGGGCTCCTGAGGGGACAATCACAAGCTCCAGGATGGAGACACCTGGTGCCCCATGCCAGCTCCCTCTAGGAGAGTGAACCTTTGGTGGGGAGAAGGGAATCACCTTACAAGGGAGGCGGTTGTAGGCACCCTGCTCCCCTCCGAGGGTTTAGGGACACCATGGCCCCCCACACCTCAGGTCCCCAGCCCATCACGGACTTTGTGCTGTGCTGTTGACGGTCGGTCGGCAGCTGGTGGACGCGCACCCCGCGGTGGGATCCCTGCTGCCTTCGTCATTGCCCCCTCCTGAGCTGCCAGGCTCGCTTTACAGACCCCAGCTTCCTTTTATTGCTTCCCCTCTCAGATTGCAGCCGGGCCGCCGGGGCTATTTTTAGCAGCCTGCCTTCTAAAAATAGCCGCGAGCTGTTGGCAGTTGCGTCAGGAGAGGCACCTCTCCTCCGCGCGCCGCCTTGGCCCCTGCGCCCCGGGAGGCTACAAAAGGAGGCCGGGAGCGGCGGGGGTCAGCGGGTTCAGAGGCAGCCGCAGGCGGAGGAGGCCAGAGGCTCTCTGCCAGCTCCGGGCGTGCCGTGCCGGCACCATGACCATCTTCTGCAGCCACTGCCACAGGCCGCTGCAGGCAGAGGCGAGCTGCCTGCCCAGGAGGGCTGGGTCGGCGCCGGGTGCCTCCAAGCCGTTCAGGTGAGCCGCCCCTCGTCCACGGGGCTGCAGGGGACAGGGATGCTGTCTGCCCCTCCCCGGACAGGGCTCCCCAAAGAGCTGGCTTTGCAGGTCGACCAAGAGCGCCTCGAAGGCTCGCCGGGACCAGATCAACGCGGAGCTGCAGGCGCTGCGCTCCCTGCTGCCCATCTCGGCGCGGGAGAAGGAGCGCCTCTCCTACCTCCACACCATGGCCCTGGTGTGCCTCCGGCTCCGGGGCGCTCACCTCTTCCCTCCAGGTACCCGTGGGCACCGCTGTACCTGCCCGCTGCCTCGCCAGCACGGCTCTGCAGGGGGGCACTGCTCCTGCAGGCGCCTCACGCTGCGCCCCCCCCGCAGACTCGGCTCTCCCGGCGGGACCGGTGCTCGGTGCGGAGCTGCTCTCCCTGCTGCCGGGGTTTCTGCTGGTGCTCTCAGCCGGCGGCAAGCTGGTCTACATCTCCGAGAACGTCTCCCAGGTCCTGGGCCTCTCCATGGTAAGGCCTGGCCGCTGTGGAGTCGCAGTCGCTGTCCCCACGAGGCTCTCCTGTGGCCTCAGTGGGCCGTGAGCTCGCGGTGTGCCAGCAGCCGGCACCCCGGGGCAGGCACGCTCCGTGACCATAGCTCCCCGACCAGGTGGAGCTCCTCGCCCAGGGGGACACAGTCTTTGACATCTTGGATGGGCGAACGCGGGAGGATGCACGCAAGAAGCTCCTCCTGGCCCAGGAGCAGCCGGGCAGGGGTAAGGCTGGGAGAACGGGAGGCCGCTGGGGTGGGGTCTCTCTTTGTGGCTACCTGGGAGGGGAGCGGGGCCTCCAGGGGAGCCCCAGGCCCACTCCTGCTTCTCTGCAGAAGTCACGTTTGTCAGCGAGATGCGCACATCCAAGGTCCTCCGGCTGCAGCATGGGGGTAACCGGGCCGTGGCGGTGCGCGGGCGCTTCCTGGCCCCACGCTGGCCGGCCTCCCCCTCTGCAGCCTTCCTGGCCCTCTGCACGCCGGTCCCGCGGCTGGCTGCAGAGGGCGACGCCGGCTCTCAGGACGACCTGTTCCACAGCACGCATGCCCTGGACATGACATTTACTGATGTCACGGAGAGGTGAGGGGTGCCCGCTCACACCACAGCCCAGGCCAGCTGTCCAGGCCAGCCAGGATGGCTTCACTTCGCTAAGCCTAGGTGCGGGATGCAGGCTGGACCCCGCTCCTCTTATCCTCCCCAGTGTCATCTACCACCTCGGCTACCACAGGGAGGAGCTGGTCGGTCAGTCGTGGTACAGCCTCCTGCACCCCGAGGACACTGACATAGCGGCTGCCCAGCACCGGGCTGTGGGTGAGTGTCAGGCCTGGAACTGTCCACTTGGGCTACACCCAAGACCAGGACGGCCGAGACAAAGCCGATTTAGTCCTGCTCACTGTAAAAAGGAAGATGAGGAGAGTTAGTTACATGTCCACATGGGTTCACAAGCACATGGGTGGCTGCCAAGCTGGGGGCACCATCACTGTGCTCTGGCACAGTGCAGTGAGGGGGGACAACCCCCGATGAGCCCCATTTCTCCGAGCACCCCCGTCCCCCTAACACCTCCCCTTTCCCGCAGCGCTGGGCCCGGGGCCGGCAGGGAGCCCCGCGGTGCTGCGTGTGCTCCGCAGGGACCGCACCTGGGCCTGGCTCCGCGTGTGGGCGCGGCGGGGCCGCGGCCTCATCGCCTGCTCCAGCCGCAGCCTCAGGTGAGCGCTAGGCCGGGGAGGCTCGGCCGGCGAGGGGGGGGGGTGGGAGGGCGCCGTGCCCCGGGGGCCGCCCCTCACCGCCGTGCCCGCCGCAGGGAGGAGGAGGCGGCCTACCTGCGGGCACGGCGCCGCGCCTCAAGGCCTCGCAGCCCGGTACCGCCACACAGCCCGGCACCGCCACGCAGCCCGGCACAGCCTCCCGCCGCCGCCTCGCCGCCGGGCCCGGCGCTCAGCCGGCTAGCCGCACAGCTCCGCGCCTTGGCCGACAGCCTCTCGCCGCCCTCCGCCGCCGCTCCGGCCTGCCCCGGGACCGCGGCCTGCCCCGCGCCGCCCGACGCCGCCCTGGCGCTGGCCCGTCTCCTAGGCGACGCGCTGGAAGCGGCCGCGCCGGGCAGTGCGCATGCGCGCCGCGCGCATCTCCCTCCTCAATAAAAGCCCCTCCCACCGAGTGGCTCCGTGACTGACTGACTGCGCCTGCGCGCGCGCGAGCTTGCCCCGAGCGTTGGTGGGCGCATGCCTGAGGGGAGGGGGCGGCCATGAGGGGCGGCAGAGGGGACCGGAGGGGGGGGGGAGGAGGAAGAGGAGGAGGAGGAGGAAGAGGAAGAAGAAGAAGAAGATGAGGAGGAAGAGGAGGAGGAGGAGGAAGAGGAGGAGGCGGCAGTGGGCCCGGCGTCGGAAGGTGAGGCCCTGCGGCCGCTCCCGCTGTGCCTGAGGGGGCCCTGAGGGGGCCCTGAGGAGGACCTGAGGAGGACCTGAGGAGGCCCTGAGGGGCTGAGCCCTTGCCCGCTGTCCCCTCGTTTGTCCCCTCCGTCGGTTCCTGCCCCTGCAGCACGCCCCGGAGCGGCCCAGAGCCGCTGGGCCCGGGCACCGGGGCGAATGTCTGAGGTAGGGATGGGATAGTGGGTGCTCCCGAGGGGTTTGGTGACCCCTCAGTGACCCGCTGCGGGTGTTGGTGGGGCTGGCAGCGCGGCTGGGTCTCTGAAGGTCCTTTCCTGCTGAGCTGTTCCGAGGGGAAAAGCAACCGGGCAGTTAAAGCATCGGGAGAGGGTGCAGGGCATGAGGGAAGCAGGCCGGGCCCGTGATGGAGATCCCCTCAGGACGGTGAGTTTCCCCCAGGGATGGGAGCAGCCCTTCTGGAGCAGGGCACTGCACTTCCTCAACTTCTACCCAGCTCTGTTTGCCGGCTGGGACCACTGGCTCCTGCCAGAACAGCTGGTGGTTTGTTGTTTTTTTCTTCTGCCGCTATCAGATGATGTTTGTGTCCGCGTGAGTGGCTAGTTCTTGCCAGTCTCCTACAGACGCACGGTAGGACACGTGTCCTGCACCGCTGCTGCTGTGCGGAAGGTGCTTTCCCCATCGGATTTTAGTGTGTTGCTTCTTGGTTTCGTTGCCAGCGTGTGTCTCTGCTACTTTCATGGTACTTTTTTGGAAAGGCAAGTGACAGTGCCTTTGTCCTCACAAAACATTAGAGCCGTTTCCACATCATTTTTCCTTTCTTTTAATGTTTTCTCTGCCCCTCTGACTGTCCTTGCTCAGACACTTCCATTTGTCCAGTGACACCCACAAATCTTCCTGTGCAGAGATGAACTGCTCTACACCCCGCTAACTTGTGCAATGAGTACAGATTCTTCCTGGAGCACAGTGTAAAGATTTCTGCACTGAAGGCTGTGAACTCCCCTAAGATGATCGCTTCCCAGGCGTAAACCCAGAAAGAATTGGTTTGGTTGCAGTTAGGAGGAGAACAATATGCTGTTGGTGTAGCACTCGTCATTTGGGATGATAACGTTTATAGCTTGTAAGAGCTGTTCAATCTCCTTCAGTGACAGTGATCTTAAAGAAGCATAGCAACAGAAGACTCCAGGAGAGTATCTTGTGCGTTCATCGGCACTTTGCGTAGAAGTGGCTTTGATGTTTCTTCTGTTGTGTTGGTCTTCTATGCGGCGGTTAGAGGCGAGAAGGAATAATTTGGAAAATATAAGGTGTAAGCTGAGGGGAGCAGTGGTTTCTTTGTCCGTGCAGTAGGAGAGGGATGGCACCACTGGGCTCGTGCCAGTTGTATCCAACTGAGCTGTCCCTCTTGGTGGAATTCAGGGCTGGGAAGTGCCTCGAGAAGCCGTTTGGTTCAGGTGTGTTCTGCTCTCTCTTCCAGATCCATGTTTTATGTCTTTTGAGGAGCGACTCCAGCTGCAGAGCAGTACGGGAACAAGAGTGAGCAAGCAGGTGACTGCTCAGAAGAAAACTGCCAAGCCCGCATTGAAGGAGCAACGAAGCAAAAAGGGGTAAAGGTGTCCTCGTGCTTTCAGAAAGACGTGCCCGTGTGCCCTCTGCTCTCCAGAAGTAGTGCTGGGAACTCCTCACGGGTCGCTGTTGCCTTGGGGCTGGCGTAGATCTCCTTTAACGTGCTGTACAGCAGCGTCCTTCACCACAGCGCTTTGTCTGGGAACGGGCTGGTAGTGCTTGAGCTCTCGATACTCTGTCCTGCTCCCCAGCTGTCACCTGTTACTTGACAGTTCCTTTACGCCCTCTGCATTGAGATGCTTTTAACCCAGAAGCACAGCTTGCTTCTCTTTTAAGGGACAGTGTTCTACCTCTGTCCCCTAGCTGCTTTCTGATCCCCTTCCAGCTTATCGGGGTCTCCTGCCCAGCTCCCGTAGCTGCAGGATCGGCCAGTTGTTCTGGGATTTCATTCATCCTTCTGCTCTTCTCTCCTCTGTGCGGATGTTCCTCCCTCCCTCCCCTCTGCCCAGTACTCTCCTGCTCTCAGTAGTCTGTACGCCTCCTGTTTGTATTCTCTGGAGACGCGATTGATGTGGCGACTGTGGAATGTATTCAGTGCAACAAAGCCTATCAGATCTCTACCGGCCTCCGCAGGCCTCTGCCATTAGCAGCTGCCATAGCATTACTCTTTATTGGCAGTAGTTAACAGTTCTCAGTCCTCAGAGTCATATCCGAGCGATTTGAATGGGTTTCCTCTGGTACACTGGTGTTCCCTCGCCTATTTCTGAACCTCTGCTGAGTTGCTTTTCCTTCCGAATCGAGCAGTTGACCAGAATGTTTCTACTTTGCCTTCTACCCGAGAGGCTGGGAGATCTTGTGTAGTGCAGCATCCTCGCACGGCGTCTCTATTTCTAATACACGGTTTGCATAATTCTGTTTTTATTATTTAATTCCCCTAATCCTTTCAGCGCTGCATCTCTGTAAGTCCCAGATGCTGTTTCTCTCATGGATTTTATAATGGAAGTGAACTTAAAAAGGACTTCAGGGAAATCCCCGGCAACTCGGCTGCTTTCAGCGATGGGCTATAAAGCTGACTTGAGCGTTGCACAGGGGTGTAGCTACATGGGCGGATGTGAAAATACGCTAAATGCTGCCTTGGGTGTGAGCTGGAGATCTGCTTTGTTGCCTCAGGGCTGGCCGTGCTCCTTGCCCCGGTGTAATGAGGTCGTAATGCCAGGACTCTCGGCGGGGGCTTCACACGTCTCTTCCCGTTTCTGATAACGTGCACGATGTATGGACAAATGATGGGATGCAGCATCCCAGTGGTATGGGGAGAGTCATGCTGCCCCCTCCCGCGTTATCCTGCCTTCCTCTCACCCCTAAAGCACCGAGCTCCAAAGGCCTGTGCTGCAAGGACTTGGGTCTTGACCAAGCCACCTCTCTATGTATCACCATGGGAGGAGCCTGGTGTTCTGGCACTGTGCTTTAATACCCTCCAGAGGGTCTGCGTGACTTGCTGGCACATTACTCTGAGCCTCTTTCTGCCCTCTGCTCCCTTCAAATATGTTTTTTTTTTCTCTTTCAGGCCAGTGGAGATGTCTGCCAAGAAACCCGTGCCTTTTCTGCGACAAGTTGTCCCTGTCACAAAGAAGGTGGGTGCTCCTTCTCCCCAGCTCAGGTCCGCTCCCTTCGTGACGCTGAGGGGCACAGACGTGGTGCTGGGGCTGCTGGAGGTGGCACAGGCTGTTAGAGGGAGATGGGGCTTGGCCCGTGCTGAGCGTGGGTACAGGTACCGTGTATTCTGGGGAGAACAAGAGGTGGGGTGCAGCAGGTGCCGATTTTAATTGGGCTTATTGCTGTTGCCTGGTAAACTGGACGCGGACATGATGACTTGGTGAGGGGCTGCCACCTTTGTTGTTGGGCTCAGTCTCTGCTAACTGCAGGTGTTTTCAGTGGTGGCTGTAAATATTGCTAGATAAAAAAATAAAAACGTCCGGGTCTGATCAATGGGAAGAGAGAAAGCAGGACCTTAACGGTAATCCCGGCCCTGGCTCTCAGCTCTGCCTTCCCTGCTTCCAGATCCACAGAGACCCTCGATTTGATGACCTGTCTGGAGAGTATAACCCTGAAGTGTTTATGAAGACGTACAGCTTCCTGGACACCATCAAGAAGCGGGAGAAGGAGGTGATGCTTTATTTTATGCCTGTCCTTGGCCAGAAGAACCTTGCTTGGCAGGAGCAGCTTCCGCAAAGGCCCTTTGCAGCGGAGCTGGCAGGCAGGCAGTGACGCAGCTTTCTGCTCTCTTCTCCAGATGATTCAGAAGCAGCTGAAGAAATGCCGGGACGCAGAGCAGAAGGAGAAGCTGCAGCAGCTCCTGAACCGCATGGTAAGTTGGGTGCAGCAGCTCCTCTCCTGTGAGGCACGAAGGGAGGAGGTGCGACATGAGGGCTGTCCAGACACTTGTGGACACGGGCCATCCTTTCTGTACAGACGCAGCAAGAGCAGGCACAGAAAAACCAGCAAAAACGGAGGGAGAGGGAGCTGTCTTTGAAGAGACAACAACGGGAATTGGCCAAGCAGGGGAAGAAACCCTTCTTCCTGAAGAAATGTAAGTACAGAGTGTGAACATGCTGCTGACAGGGCTCCGAGCTCTGGAAGCGAGTGGTCGATAATTTTGCTCGGAGCTGTGGAGGGATGGGTCTGGTGCTGGCACCCGAGTGACAAGCCGGGCCTGGAGCCAGGGAGGGAGAGGCGAGAAGGGGCCAGTGTGCAGAGATGATTCAGGCTTGGGTTAAAGCCTTGCTCCTCTCTCCTTCGCAGCTGAGAAGCGGAAATTGGAGCTGGCAGAGAAGTATGCAGAACTGAAGAGGAGCGGAAAGCTGGAGAGCTTCCTGAACAAGAAAAGGAAGAGGAATGCCATCAAAGACAAGCGCCGGCTGCCCTCGCAGAAGAACTTGTGACGGCTGGACAGGCGTGCTGCTGCCTGGAGAGGTGGGGCTGCTGCTGGGATTCCCTCTGCCCTGGCCAGGTCTGGGAAGTGGCCCCCCATCTTCCTGCCATCACTGTACGGTGATGCTGTTAGGCTCCAGACCTTGCACCTGCTCATCTCTTCCTCTAGCTAGGAGAGCACAAGCTGTGCCCTGCATCACTGGCTCTTCTCTGGGTCTCACAGGCACCAGGTGGGAAGGCTCTGGTCAGAGCCCTGCTCAGAGCAGGGCCAGCACTGAATTCAGAGCAGGTTGCTCAGGGCTTGCTTTGTTTGGGGCTGGAAATGTGCAAGGACAGATACCACCACCTCTCTGGGCCCCTGCTCCACTGCTTCTGGGTCTCAAGGGGATTTTTTTTTCTCCTCCAGGAACGCTGCCTGGTTCTAGCCTATGATACTGTTCTCAGTGACGTGCCCGGCTCTGTCTTGTTAAAAACCTCGTTACAGGTCTGGCCGTGAGCAGGAGGACTTGCCTGTAGGCCTCTCCTTCTGAGACTCGGTAAGCCAGCTTCCCGCAGCCTCCCAGCACGGTTCTCCAGCCCCTGCCAGATTTCACATCCTCAGTTGCAGTGAGCCCAGAGGGCCAACGCCTTCCTGCTGGGGGCCCGGCCTGGGTGCGGTATCCCCCTGTAGTCTGGCCAGTGCTGAGAAGAGGCGAGAGAATTGTGTCCGTGTCTGGCGAAGCAGCCGTGGTGTGGTGGCCAGGCACACTGCTGGCTGGCGGGGCACGGCTGCCTGGTATCTCCAGCAGGGCTGCCCCCTTCTCAGCCTGTTCCCTACAGGGCTGTTGGTGCTCCTAGGTCACACTGGCTCTGCACAAAATAAATACTTCACTTTTCCTCTACTCCCAGTGTCGGTGCTGTTGCAATCCAAGCTGTAGTTTGAGCTCGCAGGACGTGCCTCCCTCCAGCACTCCCCCTGACCAGCACCTCTGTCATTTCTCCTCCCTCCTGCTGGCTCTCTCCTCGTGGAGGTGATGCGGGTGTGAGCCCAGTGCTCCCCGTTGGACCCAGGTCAGCAGGGCCCCTGGGCGCTCCCTGCCCAAGCTGGGCACAGCCGCGCTGCTGCAGGCGGGCAGCTGCTGCGTGGGGCCCGGGGAGAGGCCTCGCAGCGAGCAGGAAGCGAGGCGAGCGACGCCAGCGTGCCTGGCTGAGGGCGGTACTGAGGCATCTGCCTCCCCGCACATCCTGCTCTGCTGACGGGTTTTGGTGAGACTGGGGGAAGGCGGAAGAAGTGGGATGTGCCAGCTTGGTTAGGGATGACAAGGAGATCCTCAGCCACCATTAGCCCACGCCTGGCTTGCTTTGCGCTCTGCCCAGCCTCTTCCTCCTCTCCTGGCCTCACGCTGGGGGATGCAGAGCCTGCCGCATCCTTACGCCTTTGGAGGGGGGGTTCCTTGGCAGCAGCGTGGTGGCACCGAAGCTCAAGGCTGTCACGGCCTCTTTGTGCTATCCGTTTGCTGTGCCGTGCTTTGTTTTCATCCTGGAGCTGAACAAATCTCTCCTGGTAACGGTGCAAGGAGAGAGCTGAGGAAGGAGGCTGGAAGCCCTGGCTGAGAGGCCATGCAGGAGTGGCCTTCCCAGGTCCCCGTGTCCCCATCCCCTGGGACACAGGTTTCACCTCCTGTCCAGCACAGGAGAGCTGAGGAGCGAATGCCCCCCATGCAGGTGCCTGGCACCTTCTCCCCGGGTCTGGGTGGCCACCAGTGAGCTCCCCTTTCCCCACCACCGCCACGTGACACTTGGACACGCTAGGGACGGGGGACGCAGACACAAGGAGGGCTCAGGTCTTTTATTGCAAAGAGGGAGATACGAAAAAGGTCCCCTGGCCGAGCCCCCGCTGAGCCTGCGGCTGTCCAAGAAGGAGGAGGAAGCCCTCGCTCCCCCCAGCGTGGGCACCCGGCTCTCGCAGCACGGAGAGCTTTTGCCCGGGGAGGGAGGAGAGGCAGGATCAGTCCCCGCTGTCCAGGGGCTCTGCGGCCCTCCTGGTGTTTCGCAGGGATGGCCAAGCGTGGCGGTGCCCAGGCTGCTTCATCACGTGTTGTCCTGGGCCAGCTCCTCGGGGCAAGCGGGCTGGTCCCGGGACTTGCCCGGCGCCGGGGAGGGCTGGGGCTGGCAGGCACCCTGCGGGGCAGGGCCCGGCCCCAGCGGCGCGTGGTTCCGATGCCGCTGGTACTGCACGAACATGCAGACCTTGAGGCCGATGGCCAGCATGTTCTTGCCCATGAAGATGCTGGAGACGCGGGCGTCCCTGAAGAAGACCATGTTGCTGCCGCGGATGAAGATGGTGGTGATGTTGACGGTGAGCATGCTCAGCATGGGGTACAGCATCATCCGGTGCGGCACGATGCCGATGCCTTGCATGCTGATCTCGCAGAGGGACACGCAAGGGAGGACCAGGAGCAAGATGTAGCAGTAGAAGAACATGATGCCCTCCGCCCAGAGCGGCAGACCCTTCTTCTGGGGCTCCCACAGGTTGGCCTGGATGTCCAGCACATCCAGCATGTCCACGATGACCCAGAAGAGGCGGTTGCGGAGATCTTCCTTCTTCTTGAAGGTCCGGACGTACTCCATGCGTTCGGTGGCCACCAGCAGCACGTAGAGGGCCGGGATGCAGACGGAGAGCAGCAAGGTCAGCGCTTTGCGGGCCATGAGGTCCAGGCTCTTCCGGTCAGCCTTGTAGTTCTGGTAGACAAAGTAGACCTTGATCTCCAGCACGAAGACGTAGAGGAACCAGAGGATCATGGCGTAGCCCCGCTTGGCTGTCTTCACCTCCGCCCCGACCCAGATGGCCACGTAGCGGAGCACCAGCAGGAAGCAGACGTCGCCCACCGCCACCATGACGCAGATGCCCAGCTTCCTGGAGCCCTGGCTCTGCTCCACCAGGTAGGCATCCATGAGGATGAGGCTGCTCATGATGAGCACCGTGGAGAGGCACACGTGGGGCTTGCTGATGGGCGGGGCGGGAACCATCCTGCGTGGAGGAACAGGCAGGGCCATCAGGGAGCCGCCGGGCTCGCCCGTCCCCACCCTCCTGTCCCCCCCTCTCCCCACCAACGGTGGATGACCAAAGGGAGGGGTGGGGATGGTGGCTGGCCATCGACTCTTCTCCCAGCCTATCTACCTGCATTGTTTCAAACCCCCAGAACGTGCCAGGCCACGTCTCCGCAGGACATCCTGCTGGGGAACAGGTACAAGCCCCAGCTCAGACCCCAGGGGCTGCGGGTTGGGGGACCATGGGGCAGGCTGGGTGTCCCTCGAGCACTCGGGGTGCTGCTGCCTCTTCCAGGAGCTCCTCGCACTGCCGCAGGGAAGGGCACGTGCCTTATTTTCTGGGGGCTTTCCCGGTCTGTGGCCCTGGTCCTGCTCTTTCCTGGAAGGCACGCACGGCCGTGGCTGTGCTCTCAGCCCGAGCAGGTCCCTAACGG
The DNA here is from genome assembly GCF_011077185.1 of Oxyura jamaicensis. Taxonomy (NCBI): domain Eukaryota; kingdom Metazoa; phylum Chordata; class Aves; order Anseriformes; family Anatidae; genus Oxyura; species Oxyura jamaicensis. Next base: position 13,578,667 of record NC_048895.1, read on the forward strand.
CTGTGAGCCAGAGCCCATCTTTGTAGCCTCCTTCATTTTCATGCTCAGCATTAGGAGAAAGGACAGCCGGGCTAAAAATAAGCCGTAGGGTGGGAGGGAAGAAATCTGCCCAACATCTTCAGTTTCCTCCAGCCTCGTGCTCCTCAAGAGCTTTGCCTACAGCTGTCTGCCTGCGCCCGCTGTTCCCCGGCATGATGAGCAGGGAGCAAGGAGAGGCAGCACTGGGCCACAGCTCCAGGACCCGCAGAGCTCTGCCAGAGGCCCTCGATTTCAGCCCGACGCTCGGCTTCCCGGCACGGGGGCAGAGCAAAGCCCAGACCCCACGAGCGCCCCGCAAGCCTTAGGTAGCACGGGCGCCGTCGGGCTCCCCCCTCCTGGCCAGGCACAGCTGCAGGCAGCTGCTGCCAGTGCCGGAGGGAGCAGGGAGCCGGGGCCCTGCGTGGCACAGCTCGGCAGCTGCTCTGGAGGGGAGCCAGCCCCCGGGCTGAAATGGAGGACGAGGCTCGGCTGCTCGCCGCGCTGCCCCAGCACTGCCTGCTCAGCCACAGGCAGGGCAGGTGGCACTGAGCAGAGCGAGCGCGTGGGAGCGGGGCACGCGAGGCACCACGATGCCAGAAGTACTTTTTGGCCAAGAACCTGTGCGCTCTGAGGGATGCGACCTGCTGGGCACGGGTGCCTCCAAGGCAGAGACGCCAGAGGCTGGAGGGGATGAGGGAGATGATGGTTCCGATAGATGGGGCACGCCTGGAGCACCCGTAGGCTTCCTATGTTTAACCCTGCAGGCTCCTCAAGCCTTTGGAGGAGCCTCCCGCCCCCCAGCCCTGCGCTCAGCATGCTGCCCCCGTGTCCCCAATCCCACCCGGCAGCCGCTCTGTCCCCCTTTCGGGCCACAGCGGGGCCTGCCATGGGGCTGCCAACCCCTGGCCCCTGCGACGAGCGAGCCCCCCGCACGCTGGCGTTACCTGGGGGTGCCCGGACAGGCGAAAGCCCCAAATCCCGCATGTCCCGAGCCTTCGGCCGAGCGTGCAGACGGGCTGCAGCAGGAGAGCGGCGACGTGGAAGGGAGCTGCTCCGAGCCGGGGCGGGGGGCGGCGCGGAGGGACGACGGCCGGGCCGAGGGAGCGGGGGTCCGCGGCCGGCTCTCGCTGTCCGTTCGCAGCATCGCTCGGCGACCCTCGGCGCGGCGCACCGGGGGCGGGGAGGCTCGGCGAGGGAAACGGGGACGCGGCTGGGCTCGGGGGGAGACCCTCCCCCGGTCCCCGGGGCTCAGCCCGCACCGGCGGGGCTGAAGCC
>NC_048895.1:13580359-13639293 GCF_011077185.1 Oxyura jamaicensis
TCGATGGTTCTGGTCGTGGTGGCGGTGGTAGGGGGACATTTGGACCGGATGGTCCTGGAGGTGTTCTCCAACCCCTGGGAGTCTGTTACTGGGTAGTATTGCTGGTGGGGCGATGGCTGGACCAGGTGGTCTTGAAGGTCTTCTCCAACCTCAACGAGTCTATCAGTGTGCCCTACTGGTGGGAGGGGGGTGGTTGGGCCAGGTGGTCCCGGAGGCGTTCTCCTACCTCCACAAGTCCGTGATTCTCTCAGTGGTAACGTTAGTGGTTCCGAGATGGTCGGACCAGGTGGTCTCGGAGGCCTTCTCCAACCCTAGTGAGTCTATGACCCACGTGGAAAATAAATCGCGGTGAGAACCAGCCCATGGAAGGGGCGTCAGGAGGCTGAGGAGCTGGGAGCGAGGAGCGTGGGGGCCCAGCAGCTGGGCAACCGGGGGCAGAAATGTTTGGAAACTTGCCCAGCTGGTCCTGCTTTGGAAAATTGCCCATGGAGGTGCTGGGCTCTGCGGGCAGCATCCGGGATGGAGCGCGCAACGCGTGCCTGAGGAGCAGGGACAGCTCTGGGTGCGGGTTTGGGTGCTGCGGGCAGCAGGACGCGGCGGCACAGCTTTCGAGTGCCTCGAGGTGGTGTCTGGCTGTGGGTGTCGGGCAATGAGCCGGGCGGTGGGGAAGCGCGTGTGGACGTAGCCCTGGCACGTGGAGGCTGCGAGCAGCTGACGGGAGGCAATTCTTCCTTCCCAGCCCTGGCTTCCTGCGGTGTCTGTGCTTGTGTGTCTCAGGAGCCCCGCGACGCTGTCCCCTGCCCGGCTGCGCTCCGGGCGCGGTGGCAAAGCAACACCCAGTCAGGGGTAACGGGGCTTTTGTCCCCTACACGCGCCTGGCCTTAATCCTCCCGGCCCTGAGCGTGTGTAGGGGCTGTCGAGGGGTTGTGCCCGGGCCGGGAGGATTTCGGGGAGGAATGCAGGGCGCTGAACCAAGCCCCCGTTGAGTTCTGGGGGCTGCCTCGCTCTCAGATCAGGGCCGTCATCCTTCCTGCTGGGGTCTCTCTGGTAGCGGGGCCAGGCTGGGAGAGGTGTGTGCCGAAGTAAAATGTCTGTCTGCATCGAAGCAGCGCCGTGCTGTGCTTGCATTGTTCCGCGCGCTTGGAAGAAGCGCGTGGAAGGACTTTGTGCAAACACGCTCTGGGGCTCGGGCTTGCCAAGCAGTGTTATTTTTCAACCTCGGTTAATAGCTCGGCTCCTCTGCGCGCTCCCTTTAATATGCGAGCGGCCATGAGCGCGAGTTCTTAAAGAATTAGGAATCGAGGTAAGATGGCCCGCTTGGGTTCGTTCCTGCTGTTTTTCCATGACACCGCCGGCGTGTTGTGGATGTTGGTTCCGTGGTAAGTCGGGGCGTTTCTGACTGGAGGTGCGAGATCCAGGCAGGCAGCGTTTTGGCTCAGGGATTGCTGTGGCCGAGCTCGGGGAGCGAAGGCAGGTTCTGCCTGCACAGCCCTGAGGACGCAGGCACATTTACACAGCATCCCGCAGCCCTGGGGGCTCACGGGGCCGCTCCATCCCTGCGGGAGCGCAGCCTGGCTTTCCTGCAGCCCCCTACAAATTCCCTTGCCTCCCCGTGCTCGGTGTTCCTGTAAGGAACCATCTCCTTCCAGCTGGAATAACAAGCGTTTGTCTGCCTCTGATGCTCTCCAGCGCTTCCCTGGGTAAATCGGTCAAATTCCAGCCTCAGCAAAAGCTGCTCGGGGAGCACCAAATGGCTCCAGATTAGTCCCCAAAACAGTAGGATGCCACGGGGGGGACGGCGTAGCTCCAGGCAGGGAGGGGCCCCGGCTTCTCCTAGGGAAGCAGTCTCGTAGCCAGTGATATTTGCCGTGTCTGAATTATGATTTCCTCTTTGTCCTATAGAGAAAACAAAATGTTCCGAGCGGCCGCCTGATTGCTTATTAATACCGTGGGCTTGGCCACGCGCCTGCGAAGCGACATGCCTGGTGTGCCGCCCGCCGCCCGGCCCTCCCTGCGCCTCGTCCGGCACGGGGGAGCGCGTCTGGGATTTCTCCGCGCCGAGTTTCCCTTCTGAGCACGTGCTGGTGCCATATTAAATATTTACGTTTACATTTCTGGGGAGCTGGCTCCGCCACGAGGCGCCGTGGCTTTGTTCAGGTGCCTCAGCGCATGGCCGCTGCGCTTACGGGACCGCTCCCCGCTCTGCTGGGTGATTCATCTGCTGGGCTCCCGGCCCCAGACTGCACGGGCATTTCCTTGCGGGCCTGTTGCAATGCGAGCACCGTTAGGATTTACTGCCCGCTGTCGTCTCGCGGGCGGTTCCTGCTTCTCCTGGCTCGTGCGGTCCAAGCCAGCGAGGGATTCTGCTTGGTTGACAAAAACTCCTGTTGTGCTCTCGTTTTCCTCCTCGTGCTGATTTTTAGGCTTTCACTGGGAACCCGTCTTACTCTGCGGGGTGAGCGTGGCATGAGTAACGCGAGGTACAGAGCCATGTGGGACAGTCGCCTGGACGCAGACGCCCAGGTGCCGTGCGCAGCTGTGCACCTCACCTGCTTTCCTGTGCGTAGGATGCCCACATGCCTTCCGTAGCAGCCTAGGATGATGGCTGAACTCACGCCTTCGGTTCCATTTTCCAGAACTGAAGCCCGCTAACAATCGGCTGTTGCGCTGTGACAACAGTAACAGGGCTAGAATAAGAGCAGTCCCGTTGCAAAGGCTTCTGCTGCTCTTCTCGTCGCTCTTTAACGCTTCTCCTCTGCCAGGGAAGGAGTTCATGTTCATCCAAAGTGTCTCGTGGGCAGTCCTGCTGCCTGCCTGGTAGTGTCCCTGAATCCATATCGTTTAGGCTATATTTCCGAAGAGCTCCCTTTCATCTGTCCTGCATCTTTCCGGCGTTCCTTCAGCTACTTTCTGATAGCCTGCTGATTTTCCCACCTTACTTATGCATCCAATTTCTTCCCGTCCAATTTCTTTGAGGGCCTTTCCCTCAAAGGCCCTGCACACTCCTCCTGATAATCTGGGCACCGTTCTCACGTTTTTTTCCTTGCTCCTCTGTTTCCTTGCACACCTGTAACTGAGTAATCTTCGGTTATGAATCTTAACTTCTCTGTTTTCCAGTTACTTTTCTTTTATCCTCAGGATTTAGAGGCTCTTACTTGCGAAGCTGAAGCAGCCACGACTCCTTGCTGCATGGCTTTTGTTCTTCAGCTGGACGATGCTCATGGGATGCGTTTTAATAGCTCTGAGGTTTCCTTTCTCTCCCAGTGAATAGCCGGCTTTTTCCTGTAGTTAGGCTTTCTGAATGTTCTGGGATGCACTTCCCAGGAATACGGGCCCGTCCACTGCCATTTATTTCGGTCCGCCCGTACCTCGTGCCCGAGGCTGCTGGCTCTGGGTATTCCTTTCTTTCTTGTGCGCTCCTTTGTCAGAAGCAGACCCAGGATGTCCATTTGAATTTCATGGCACGCTGTGTATATGAATAATTTACTCATTTTTCCCCCCCTGGTGTTTATCGAGTCCCTTAACGGAAGCTTTTCCTCTGCCTGTTACGTTCCTTCATCTCCCGTCAGACCACAGGACAACGTTGCTGTTTCTCTGCATTTATGCCTTGCTCGTGTCACCGCGTACCGATGAGAGGTTCACGCTCACCTGGGGCTGACCTTGTTGCCCTGCCCCTCAGGGGAGCATCACCCCTTATTCCAGGGACCTGAGCAAGGGGGTGAAAAGCGTTTACCGGTTGTGGTGAGAATTATTTTTGAGTGAAGGATCTTTACGGTGCCATTCTTTAGACTTCAGCTTTTTTAAAATGCAAATATAAATGGTTTTTGTTCCAGTTGATGAAGCTTCGAAATGGATGCCCGGGCACTGCCTTTTCCTCAGGGCTGCATTGCTGCTGTTGTGGCACTTGGGTCTCCCCCCATGCTCTCTTCTGAACCGTGCCGTATCGTGGTGCGTGTCGTGAGACCTCTTGTACCGTGGTGCCGCGTTCCCGAGCCTGCAGGGCGTCAGATCCGAGGCACGTACCCACCGTTGGAGCCACCAGCACAGGAAATGGATGGGGCGGTAGGTGGGCTTGCTGCTGTGGTGAAGAATCACAGAAGTGGGGAGCTGTAAGGACAAGGCTGCAAGTGGTGTTTCTGTAACCGCTCTGTGGTGGTGAACCCATTAAGCGCGTTTGGTTTTGGCCCGCAGACACGGCGAACGAGCTGTTCAGCAGCAGGTACCACGGCCGGCAGCTCGTGCCGTGGCCCCGTGGAGCTGCGGTGCGTTCGCACCTTTCTCAGAGCAGTCTTGGACCTGGGGGCAGCCGGTGCAGCAGTTCTGCTGCCCTGGCGGACAGACAAGTCAAAACCCTGTTGCGTTTGCCAAAAAACGGTCTGTGGCTTCAGCCACGCTGCTTTCAGCACGGCCAAACTGAACGGAGACCAATGTTCCTTCAAAACTTGCACTTTGGGGTCTTCTGTCTGCCCTGAGGTTGCTTTTGGGCCGGACCCCAAGTGAACAGCGAGCAGTTCAGACACGGCGATCTGAAGTGAGCACCGACTAGTGCACGGTGTGATACGTCCCAAGCCACGTCCCCAGCGTGCTGCCCATAAAAAAACCCAACCAAAACGTTTGCTGCAGGACGCCGCCTCGTCACCGACTGGTGGTTAGTCAGCTCTTGGCTCACGTGGCTCGGGAGGCCGTTGTGCAGCAGGAATGGATCCCGTCACGTGCTTTCTGTTAAACAAGCCGCTCGTTTGAAAGCGGAGCAGCAAGACGACCTTGTGGTTTGGACACCGAAGCGAGGCTTAGATGCGGATCCTGGATCTGGAGCTGCTCGCTCTGTGTCTCGCTCACGTCCCTGTTCCCCCCGCTTTGTTCCCAGCTGCTCGTTTCCAGGCCACGGCGTTGCTGTTTCCTCACTCGTGCTGGGATGGCTGGAGCTGTCTGGTAAAGCTGAAGCGACCGCGACGTGCGGCAGCGTTGCTCTGAAAGCCAGCGTCCTGCGGCAGCGTGCCAGCGCTCACCAAGGGGGGGATTTGTCCTTCCTGGGGAAAATGGGGCCTTAAGGGACTGCTCGTGTGCTCTGGAGAGAGATAGCCGAAGCCAGAGGAGAAGGCTGGGGGCTCTGCTCTGACTTCACAGCCAGAGGAGCGGAGCTGGGGAAGCCCGAGGGTCTCAGAAGGGGGCAGCAGGAGAGAAGCCCTCTCGGAGCCCCATCACCAGCAGCTTCATCCCGACCTGGGCCTGGGGGCCCTCTGACCCGTCTCAGGGGATCATGGAAACCAGCGGAGTCTGGAGGAAGGCCTGAGGAGCACCATGTGGAAATGGGGCTTTTGTGACCTTACCGCCGAGATTTTAAGGTCTGTTTGTGCTGAGCAAAGCCCTCGCTCCTGGCAGGGGCCATTGGTCTCCGCGCAGCGTGCAGCGGAGCGTGAGAGAGGCCAATGGCCGTGTGAGCGGGGTGCTGGGCGTGCTGGGACAGGCAGTCCGGGCAGGTCCCAGCTCCTCCTCAGGAGAGGCTTCTTGACAATGCTTTTATCATCTGGAAACCAGCTGGTGTGACAGGAGGCTCGGGCAGAGCCCCGCGGTGGTGGGCGCCGCCTGTCCTCTAGGGGCTGCGCTCCCGGGGTTGGATAGGCACAGCTAAGAAGCGGCAGAGACAGGGATTAAATTTCCCCTCTCTGCCACAAGCAGCGAAGTCTGGCCGCAGCAGAGCCTGGGGGATGTGGTTATATCACTGCAGCTCTCTGTGTGCCTGGTGGGGCAACACTTGGTTGGTCTGGGTTGTCCTCAACCAATTTTCCTTTTTTTTTTTTTTTTTTCTTTCCCCAGTCCCCAGATGTTTGGGTGTTGCCAATAAACGAGTCGACTTCCCGTCTTCCCATCCAGTTGCCCAGTTCCATCCTGGCTCAGCCCACGAAGATCCACGTTTCACAGAAATCGGTGGTTAAAGGGAGGCTGGGGGTCCTGGCTCTCCTTTTCCAGCAGGGTGCCAGAGAAGGCAGCCTGCAAAGAGTCGACGCGAGTGCAGGAGAGGGGGTGGGAGGGGACGGTGTGTTTTCAGGCCAGGCCGTTTGATGACTAGCAGCAGTAGCTGAAGCACAATCCGGGCGGCGCCTTGTTTTCCAGTGAGGCATCCGTGTGGGTATTTAACGTGAAGGGACGCGGAGTGACGGCAGAGTAGTTTTAAGTGCTTCCACTCATCCTCTGCACAGCAAAGCGTGCTTGCTGCCTACGTACGGAGGTGAACGTGCCTGCGAGCCAGCGGGGTGAGGCATGTCAGCCCGCAGCGCTGCTCTGCGGCAGCTGGGGGAGGAAGGCTTTAACACCTCCCTCCTGCCCTAAACCTCTGCCTCTTCGGGGCCTGGCCGCGAGGAGGGAAGGGAAAGCTCTTAACCTTATTATTGGTTGTGAATACAGCACGCAATCCAATTACTGCCATCCTTTAAGCCGGATGCCGTCGGACCACAGTTAAGGCGGAGGAGCCTTGGTTCCCTACCCCTGCAGGCAGGGATGTGGTGTCTGTGAAGGAGGAAGGCAAGGCAGTCGGTTACTGGCCCCCAGACCTTACATTCTCTTCCGAAAAACGACGAGGCACTGGTGTCCCATCCTGTTGGCAGTGCCGGGCACTCCTGTTGACGTGAATACGAATAGACTCGGGGTCCCAAGTGACAAAAGATTAATAACTCCGCTTAATTACAACCTACTTTTTTTTCCTAACACTGCGAACGTAAATGACTTTTCAAGGAGAGCTGCCTGTGAGACGCGCAGGCTGGCGGAGCTCTTGGGGCAGAAGGCAACGCTAAGTAGATCAAGGTTTAAAATCCAGGGGAGCTCTGATCGAGCGGTCCGTGTCAGTAGGCGGTGCGAGAAGCTCCCTGGTCTCTGCCTTCAGAGTGGATATCGTGATTTCAAGCCAAAGAAGCTTTCTGGTGAGGATACAAGTGTTCAGTGTCCTTCTCTGCTGGGGGGGCCTCAGGCTGAGCCAGCTCTGCAGGGCATCTTCCTTGTCACAGCCGGCAGCACAGCACCCTGAAAGAGGTTATGAAAGGGGAGTTACATTTGGTTTTGCCAGCAATATTTGATGATACAAATAAAGCACGTGAGGTTTTGGAAGTCAGTTCTGGTTTAACCCAGAAATCAATTTAATTCGGCTCAGTGCACAGCAAACGTTTGCTGCTGAGAGCCCTCGAGAAGGAGCCCTGGGTCGTCGATGATGCTGGTGAGTTGACTTTGACGTGGCTTCTTTGTCCAAGCAATAGGGCAGAGACCAAGATGAGGGACATCCTCAGCAGCAGCAGGGAGAACAACAAATGCTGGGGAAAAAGAATCTCCTTAACAAATAAATAAATACATTTTTAAAAAATAGGTTGTGTGAGGGTTTCTGGAAGTACCTTTGGAGTGCCCTGGCTCTTGGTTCTTGACTCCCTGTGTGAAATGAAGCCACTGAGAGGGAGATGACTTGCTCGTTTCTGGGTTTTGAGAGAAATTACCTCCTGCTGCTTGAAAGGAGGCTTTTGAACAACTTCTTCCTTTATTTTGCAATCATGAGTCTTTTCTTCCCTCAAGATGAGATGCGTGCTCTGCAGAGCGTCGGTTCCTCTTCCGGTGTGTAACCGAAATAGGTGTCCGCACGCACCTTGAAGACAAAAACGTGGACCTCCGTGGCAAGTAAGCACCTTTGGCAAGGACTTTTGGAAATGTGTGCTCCAAGAGGGATGGGGTCTGTTTATGGCCTAGGGACCTTGTTCTTGTGCGCGGACAGCTTGCGGTGTCTGGGAGGAGGAGAAGAAGCTGCCGAGCAGCCTGCTCACGGAGTAGGTCTGCTAACGACATAGCACGGCGAGCCAGCTGGTAGCCTGGAAGTAAAATGACCAGAGCAGTGAAGCAACGCAGTGGAGAGTTTTTCAGGCTTGGGAATATGGAAGGGGTTGGGTGTGACTGATTAAAATACCTTTTCAAGAAGTCTTACGTTGCACTTAAAGCCACATATGTATGGCCAATGCCAATCTTTGGACGCCCAACTTTGGGTTTGAGTTGCTGACTTCCAGCCTGAAACACAAGGATTTTCTGCTTGTGCTGAGTTTCACCACATTAATAATGAATTTCCCGTATGGAGGACAAACAGACAGCAAGTTCACCAAAGCTGAATGCTTCTTTCCTCACTGTGCTTTGCAGAGTGAAGCTCACGAGCTCTCTCGTGGTATATATGCAGGTCCACAGCAAGTGCCCTCTGAATATATCCGTCCAAGCATGATTCTGTTTTCTTTTCTCATGGCAAGACATTAGTAGCCTCTTCCACATGGACACACCTGAGAACAAAAGTGCTTCGAGTTGCCCAGGGCTCACAGGGCTACTTTCTTTCTTGCCCCCCTTTCTTCCCCATCTCCCAGAGTTTGGTGTGTGCATTCTGTCGCATCGATACCGGGAGGTTTCCTTTAAAGCGCTGTGATTCTTCAGGCAGGCTTAGATTGCTTTTTTGCTCGGGCTTCTGAGGGATGCTTTGGGGCATTGTCATCCTCTGAACACCAAGCCTTTCCTGTCCTTGAGAATAAAGGTCTGACTTTGAAGGCTCACGCAGCTTTTGCTCGGAAGGAAGGTGCCTAACACAATCAGGGATTTTCCAGCAGGACGAGCTGTGTGTTTCCCAGGGGCTGCAGCTTTTAGATGAAATGGGTGAGATGCTCCAAAAACAAGGCTTTCAGCATCCAAACTGCCCCCGTGCTGTGAATGACCAGTCTTTATCCCAGCGGGATGTAAAATCCTGCTCCCCACGGCAGGCAGCCCACAGTCACAGCTCCGGAGCGGAACAAACCTGGTGAGCGGTAGCTCCTTCCTCAGGCACCTGCTTCAAAGCAGATCAGAGAAAGCTGAGCTTTGAGGTGTGTGGCTGGTTTTTTTTTTTTTCTTCCCTTGTCCTTTGGGATGTATTTCAAGCTGTTTCTCAATGGCTGTTGGCAGACTTCCAGGCTTCGCTGGCTGCCTTGCTGAATCACCTGTAGTGCGAATAGTTGAGTAACACATGAGGATTGCAGCAAGCGCGAGGGGCTATGGCTGCAGCGAGCAAAATGCCCTCTGGTGCCCAGGGGATGCGGATGGAAAAGCCTGCCTGGAAGTGGTGTTGGGGGCAGCTTCTTAGTATGAGGTGGTATGAAAACCCAGCGCTGGCTCTCAGCAGCTGACACCCCTAGCAGGGAGCCTCGATGAGCCGGTAGCAGTTTAGTCCCTTCCCAGGTGGTTTTCTCACCAGCCCGAAGGAGAAGTGGGGTATTGTGGCGGGGATGCCGGGGAGCTGCCCCTTTGGACACAGAAGGGCACTGCCCGGTGGGACTGCAGAGCTAGCAGCAGCTCTGCCGGCAAGCAAAAAGACATTTGGATGAAAACCCACTTTGAAACGTGGCTGCCGGAAGGCTCCTATGGTTTTTGATTCCTTCATGCGTGTTAGCTGACTTCCATCTCCTCTCGTATGGACCTGGGTGAGATTAGTCAGCCTCGTTTTTGGTGGAGAGAGGGCGGCATACATGCCTGCTTTCCAGTCCTTTCTGAGGAGCTCCTCACTCGGTGGGTGGGGGGAGAAATGCCAGCGCTGCAGGCTGCTGGGGACGGATGCCTCGCCTTTTGCTCCTTCCTCCTGAGAAACCTCCACTTCCCCTGCACCCAAACCTCCTCCCTTCCCCAGGAGAGGGGCAGGGGCACTGGAGCTGTCTGTGCAGCACCGGCCGCAGATATTGATCTCCCATCGGTGGCTCCGCTTTTAGACCAAGCGGGAAACTGGGTAATTAAAAATCCTATTTCTTAGAAAAGGAAAAAAAAAATCGATCTTTTCTCAAGCCGAGTGCCGCCATTTCCTGTCAGCTGCTTGTCCCTGGGCATACAGAGAAGGAAAGCTGTCTGTGGCTCTTCTGGGAGCTGTCTCAAAGGCTGGCTGACCGCGGTGGGAAGCAAATCCCATGGCTTGCTTTACCTTTGTGGAGTTCTGCTGTGCCAGGATGGGAAAAAGACCTTCAGGAAGCCCTGACTTTGCTTCTCAGTATAAAGGCTCAGGTGCTGTTCAATGCAGCAGTGACTTAAAGCTGTTGAGCTTCCCTCTCTGGAGCTTTCAACTTGGCAAATGTTGAATTTGTCTCCTGCTAATGAGTATAAAACACCACGCTGCCGGAGTAGTGACCCCAGAAAGTGGGCTGCTGCTTTGTCCGTGTCCCCGCTCTGAGGGGGTGGCACCTTCTCAGCCTTGCAGCTTCTTATTCATTCTCTTGACAAACCTTACAAAAAGGACAATAAATTTCAGAGGTGGCTTGACACCAACCCAAGTTACGTTGTTGCTTTCTGATAAATGATGAATCATTTTTCTATGGGTTTTTGGTGCTTTGCCATTTTCGGTTTACCCGAGCAAGTCTGGTGCTTGTGGATGCTCTCCTGGAGGCCAGACCTGACAGACTTTTAAAACTGATGTCCCACCTCATCTTCAAAAATATGGAAAAATATCCCAGTAGGAAGTCTCACATGCTGGGCTTTGACGTGATCCAGGCACCGAGTGGTTTTCTGTTAACTCTCTTCTCAAATATCAGCATTTTTTTCATTTTTTTCCCCAAAACTAGATGTTGTTTGGCATCTTTCATCTCCTGTGAGGCAAATAGCTGGGACACCTGACCCAAAGCTGTCGTGTGAGCTCTCATCATAGCACAGCTCATGTTGTCACTTGAAATTGCTCTAGCATGTTGCAGCACGGGGCACAGGACAAAACAGATGAAATAAAAGTACTCATATCAAGCCAACAATCCTGTGACGACGGAGATATGTTCACACTTCGGTGTGCTGAGGGAGAGGAAGGTGAGAGTCACCCCGAGGTGGCTAGTTGCTGGTGTCTCACCTTGAGTGGAAGCCGTGCAGGGCGATGGGTGTGCCTGGCATTGGAAGCGCTTCCCCCAGGTGACTCACGCCTTGGGCTGGTCAAAAGAAAGGGAGAGAGCTTTGTTCCTATCCCAGGCAGAATTCCAGACCCTCCACCGGGTGCGACACCTTGGATGGTATCAGTTGGCAGCCCCGGCCCCACAGCTCGGGACTGGCAGCCCTCCTCTGCTGCTAGTTGCAGCGCGTGCGTGGCAAGCTGCCTCAGTGCTGGCCCACAAGGAAACAAATCATTTTTTTATTATTATTATTATTATTTTTAGGCTTGTTCGTTGCTGGATTAACAGGTTGAGTCAGTTCATCATGTGCTTAAACACACGGTGGTGGGGGGGAAATCACGGGGAGCTGAGAACAAGGCATGGGCCTGCTGGCTTGCCGGCATCCTCCAAAAGGGACATCGGTGTCCCCAGAGAACCAGGGTGATGCTCAATCCTTGTGAAAAGCCTCTTGCCTGAAATGAGCCTGGAAAAGAACCACGAGATCTGTTTGGAGCCCCTGGGGTGGCGGGGGGGAAGGCTGTGTGTGAGCAGTAACTGGAGGCTCTCGGACAGGCACGGCCTGCGGCGCGAGGGGCACCAAATGGAGCCCTGCTGCGTTTTCTGTCAGGGGCAGCGGTGTCAGGAGAAGGTCTTCCTGCTGTAACCCCCCTTCTTGTTTTGTCACTGATGTCTGTTCAGCCCTTTGATTGCTGTGGCCTCGGTTAAGGTGATTTGTAGGATAACAGGGCAGAATAAAGTGTTTCTCACCAAGCGCCAGTTCTGCCGGGTGTGTTATCAGTTGCCAACCCCCGGCACCTTCTTGAGGTGACTCCTTGAACAAAATTCCCTGCAGAGATGGAAATATGTCTGCAACTGAAAGAGAGGCTCTTCGGAAAGGACCGAGGCACAGTGGAGCTGCACTGAAGCGCGGGGGCTCCCAAGGGGATTGCAAGCTGTGTGTGTGTGTATAAGAACTCATCCTTTCTCATGATGTGTGAGGCTGGTACGGATTTTCCTGGGCACAGGGGTGTTTTAAGCCCAAGCGGCCGTGCTGTAGCAGGGCTGCAAGCTGGCAGCGTTCACCGAGTGAGCGGCAGCCATCTTCCCAGAGCTTCACAATCTTGAGCCAGACACAGCTCAAGCAGGAGCCAGAGGGGTGTGCTAGGCAGGTTATCACTGGTGCTCAGATACCAGCCTGATCAGAAGCTGTGCAAAATCAAGACTAACTCCCAGAAAGAGCTAACAGCCCCTGAAAATACACAGTTGGCCTTGTGTCTTATGTCTGCTGTCAGTGAAACACGTGCACGTGTGGGATTTATTACTGTGCTTTGCGGGTGTTTGGTTGCGGAGCTTTTGCATCCCGCAGCACCACCGGAGGTGAGGTTGGGCTTGCTGTCGAGCTGTGATATCGCAGGGGGAGGCAGAAGCAGTGCTGACAGAAATGCAAATGGTGGGTGAGTCTCACGTTTCAGGTTCTCTCTGGAATTGCTGGAATAATTTCTGCTTCCTACGTGGCAGTTGCGAGCCACCGGAGGGGCCGACAGGAGCATTTCCATTAAGCCTGCCGACTCTCGCTGATACCGCAAGCCGAAGGGATCGCGGTGTTGTGTGGCTGAGGCTTAGCCAGGTGCTCAGCATCAGGTGCTTAAGTGCAAGGCCTGAGAGACGCTGTAAACAAGGGGGCGGGGGAAAGGCCCAGTTTTTTTTCTGGGATTTTGGAAAACGCTGGAAGACTGCTGTGCCCTGACTAATTGTCAGCCCTTATAAGGTGGTTTGGAGGATTACTCACTGCGCTTCACTGAGCCGAGCGCTGTGTTTTTATTGCCTGTGGTGCTGAAGCAGGCCAGGCTACTTCTCAACAGAGAGCAAGCAGCTGGAGCCGCACGCAGCGCCACGCATGCCGCTCCGAAAGCGGTGCGTGCCGTCCTTGGAGATCTCAAAGGTGTCGTTCTTTCAGAGGGAAAAACGTGGGGAATCTGTCGTGATGGTTGTTGAAAGACCTGCCCACGGTACCTTTGCAGCCCACGCGGGATGTCCAAGCTGTCCCCCCTGCAGCTCCCCTGCAGCCCCTGCTTGCTCACTCCCATGGTAGCGAAAGGGTTTCGTTGCCTCCTGGCTCTGATGCATTTTGGTCAGTTTAAAATCAAGCTTTTTGGAAGTAATTTTCTGGTTTCAGTTTAGATGAAAAGACATCAGTGACTTAAGCAGAAACATGGCTCTTAAAACAGCTCTTGCTGCAGGGCAGCTTATTCCTCTGGAGCTTGTTTAAGTGGAGTGTAGTTCAAACTGGGCTGTGAGCTAAGCCCTCGAAGGCAGGATTTTTAAAGCTCCCAAGGTAACTTAGGACCTCAGTCCTAAGTCCTGCTGGCTCCACAGACTCACAGATTCTGTTCTGCAGCCCCAAAGCTTTCTTGTAAGGATGCTCGCAGGGCCCTGGGCGCGTATCTCTTTGTATGAGACAACGTGAGTCACCGTGGCAGAAAATGAAACTTCCCCTTTCATGTGGATGCTTTCTAGCAGATAAGAAACTGATTAATTAAATGCTAGACATGGCTGTAAAATAGGGAAATTAAGGGTTGGGGAGAGATAGCAGTCTCTTTTTTGTTTCCTTTAGATTGAATTTCAAGCACATCATTATGGTTATGTGCTGTGGGGCATTTTATGCATATCTGGACTGACATTTTCCTGTCTTTAGGATCTTGACCATCTTTCTCAGCACAATAACATTGTTTTCATTTTTCTTGTGAGGTGCCCAGCACTACTGTGTACTGCATGTTCAGGGCAAGCTGGGCTTTCTATGCAGTTGAATATACTCTTGGGTCGTGATCGTAACAGTTCAGAGTTGCTGGCCTATGGAGAGAGAAAGTATCAGCTCCTCTCGGTGGCTCAGGGACTGCTGAGTGGTTGGACCTGACCCTTTAGTTCCTGTTGTGCTTCTCAGCCATGTCAGGGGCTGGAAAGTGGGGAGCTGGAGTGGCCATGGCTGATCCACCCAGCGTAACGCCTGCTTAGGCATGTGGGGTCCTTTTGTCACATGTACCAAAGCAGATGAATGTTTCCTTATCATATATAATGTTTTCTTATAATATATAATTTCTTATAATATATTCTTATAATATTATATGCTTTCCTATAATATATAATATAATGATGTTTTCCTATAATATCCCTATTCTTCCAAGGCTAGAGAGTTGCCAGATGGACGTGTGTGTCTGATCATTTTGTGGTTCCCCTTACACCGCCCGAGCCACACGGCTTGCTGAAGGCGATTTTCGACTCAGTGATACCACTGGCTTGCCCCTGGGGATGTTCTGGCTATTGGACGTGTATGATAAAAAAAACAACGGAGAAGCAAATATGTGATCAGGGCTTGAATTCTCGCAGAGCTGTTCCTGATCTCAGAACCCACAGGAGTGTCATGTTACTGCAGTTCCCAGATGGAGATGCTGCGTAATGCCTGCATGAAATATCCCAGCACGCTAGGGACACGGAGCCTGGGAGCTGCAGAGGCCGTACGTGGACAGAGAAGGGCCATTTGGTGAATGGTAGCACCGATGCTGATCTTCAGGCTGGGCACGGGACTGCTGCGGAGTTAACTCTGTGCGAGGGGGTGTGCAGGGAGAGCTCCTGCCTGTGTGAGTTGGGTTTGCAGCCCAGCACGTGCCCCCTGGGTGTACCACAAGCATGCCTGAGCATCCATTCCTGGACTCTGGGGGTGCTGACGGGGAGTTTAACAGACCTAGGGGCGATGCTGGGGGCACAGAACTACCGTTAGTTGTTTCTACTTCTGCTATTCCAGAAAGTCATCTTAAATATTTGTGTTGCATCTCATCGCGTTTTGCTGCTTACTTGCCAAGGCTGGTTGCCTTAGACACCAGGGCTCTGGTAACTAGGACAACAAGATTGAGCAGGCAAAGGTAGAAATAATGGTAATAACTTTCTCAACTCCTTCTGAAATAGGCTTGTATGAACCAATACCATGCACGTGGGCGACTTGTGCAAGGCAGAAAGGCAGAACAGACTGCTGACATCCTCAGATCCTGCTGGCAGCACTGCCCTAACAGAGCAGTCGCATCCTCCTGCATCTGGAAACAAGCCGCCAGGCGTACGTGGACGTGGCTGACCTCCTCCTCTTCCTCCTCCCCAGGGCTAGGGCTGGAGCAGGGCCCAAGAGGTGCTGAAGACGAGCCCTCAGGGGCCAGCCCTGATGATTTGGCATAGCCTGAGTGAGAAGCTTTTTTCCAGAGACGTTGTCCTCTCTTGGAATAGTTGGTTGGTTGGTTGTTTGCCGGCTGGGAGAAGGCTGGGAGCTGGGAGAAGATCATGACTGGTGTCCTGTCTCTCATTCCTCACGTGGCTGACTTTTGGAAAATGTTTACATAGTGGGTATGGCTAGAAGTCAGCTTTCAATGCAGTTCTGCTTTCCTTTGATAGCAGGCTGTTTCTGTCCTTCTAGGTAATCCCAAATCCAGACTCGAGGCAACAAAACAGTATTTCCTGGCCTACCTTTGAAACATACTGCTCCTGGAAGCTCCTGTGGATCTGTATCCTGCTGTCCCTGTGCCTTGTTACTAATGCCTTTTCTGCAGTAACAAACTAACACTGTGTTCTCTTCCCTGGAAAGCCTCCAGCTCCATGAATTCATGCTAGCAAGATACTTGTCTAGCATCCTTCGCTGCCCTGGGTGTTGGTGTCCTGTAGACAAACACCCTTGACCAAGACTCCCTTATTCTGTGCCCCGGTGTAAGCTTGGGATCATCTGGCATTGCGCAGAGCAGGGCTGGAGGAACTGCCTCCTTGGGAACATTGGCCTCGGGAAGGGCAGCATGTCCACTTCTCATGCAGCTGCAAAAAAAGGAAAGTACTTGTAGCTTCTTTGCTCACCTGGTAAGGAGGAAAAGAAATTCCATTGCCAGCTGTGCTCTGTCAAAACCGTCTGCAAGAAACCTGCTTCTGATGTCTCGGTTGGCTGCACGTGTGGAGAGGGGGTCACAGCAAATGACAGGTCAGAAGTGTCAGTGATAAAATAACCGTGAGCTATTTCTGTACCGGTCATGGGATGCGGTGAGTGGCTGAACCCTGCCCGGGATATTCACACAGCCTCATGAAAAGCTCAAGTTAAAGATCCGGGTCTTAAAAATAACCTGTTGGATGGGATCCTAGGCATCCCTTTGATAAACAGCGCCTAGATTAGGGCTGTGGAGCATGCTTCTGCTGTGGGTATGGTGTCCCGGTTTGAGCAGGTATTCCTGCTATTTTAAGATCAGTGCCTTCTGGTTTTGAGGTTTCAGCTCTCACTTTTACGTACCACTGCTCACCCTTTGGGTGCAGACCCTGGAAGTCCTCTCCTACAGCCCCGTGAGCTGGCTGTTCTTCAGCTGCCGGCGGTGCCTGGACTTGTGGTTGTCGAGTGCTCGTGTGAGCCCAGGAATTCGTGACACTGAGATTTCCAGCTGGCTGCAGTGCTTCGAGAGGGCACTGGGAGTTCATTCCCCTCAGCTGAGCTCGGCTGGCTGGCCCTGCTCTGCCTCTCTGCCCTTTCTCCAAGATCCCTTCACTGGCTGCACGAGGAGGCCCCCGTGACAGACCGCACCAGTGAGGAGCCCACCAGTGGCCTACAGTGAGAGCTGTAAATGCTCACACAGTAAAGACGTGGCTGGGCAATATCCCACAGGAATACGTTGGGTTCTTTTATTATCGACCACAAATATTGTAGTAATCAGTGCTAAAGAGGTCTGGGAGTAGCCTTCCCCAGGGTCTGGCTGTTTTTTGTGGACCAGGGAGGGTGCAGTCGTGGTTGAGCAGCCCTGCTACTGACTGGTAGCCTCAGGGAAGCCACAGACCCAAGAGCTGAGAAGGCTTTCGGAGCAAATTCTCGCTGGGGCATCTTCTGCTGGTCTTTATTGTCTGGTGGGTGCCTGCTTCACGAAGATTGCCTCCTGCAGCGAATCTGCAGGCTGTTCCTGCTCAGGTGCCTCCGTAAGGACCTGTCTGCTGAACAGGCTGAGCGCTCATCACTTGGCCAAGTGACAGTGAAAGCAGTGCGGCACCATAAGGCGAAGCACCGTTTTCAGGACGAGCACTCTGTAGGGAGCACCTGGGCCTGCTGAGATGTGTATGCAGTACCCCTTGGTGACAGCTGCGGAGGCCAGCGTGGCGGCAGCGCGTCACCGTCTCCTCCTGTGGCCGTCCAGCTGTCCCGTGAGAGGTGGCGTGCTGCGGGAAGCCCTTTGCACAGCCACCCGTGGAGCTCGGGGAGCCTTGGAGGAGGAAGGAGGGGAGGCGAGGATGTCTGGTGTAGCTGCGCCGGTTCTGGGGAAGCGCTCCGCTGAAGAGTCTGTGTGGTAGCGTTGCTTCCTCCCACGTTTCTGGGAGCTGGATGGGTTCAGTAGCGTGTCTGACACGTTTTAGAGGCTGCCAAGCTCTGTTTGCTCTCTCTCTTTCTTAAGGCTAGAGAAATAGGAAGCTTGAGACAAAGTAACTTCAATTAATTTAACATCAGTGACTAGATGTGTTTGCCCTCCTGATGTGACGGGTTGGTTCGTCGAAGGATTTCACCATCTGAGGATGGATAACCTCGAGAATCACTGTGATGAATCAAGAGTGGTTTGCCTTCTCATCCCTAGGTGGAAAGGCACGGCAGCTTTGCCATCTCTACTCTGGTGGACGAGGTGGTAATAACAGGTCAGCCTCACACTGAAGTGTTGGGCATTGCCCAGGCAGCATCCCATGTCTGGGGTTGGGATGCTGCCATTTACAAAGAAACCCTGCTCCAAGAATTCTTTTATAAGGGATTCCTTTATCTAAATAGCTTTGGTTTTGAATAAGAACATTAAAGCTACTTGTGTGTTCTGGCTGTAGTTCTGTTGTTTTCTTAGCCGTGACATTTTGATTCAATGAACTTTATTTTAATGGAGTTTGAGCCTGGGGAATCTTTAACAAAATTAGGGAGAAAAAAAGTTCAAATCAGTATCCAGCTATGTGACACTACCCTGATATCCTCAGCTAGGGTGGAGCTGAGAAGACGAATATGGCTGCAGTGGTTTGGTCTAGACCTGCCCCCTGGTCTAGATGGTGAGCAGCCTGGGTGCTTCCTTGGCTGGAGCCTTTCTCTGCAGTGGGCACGTTGGAATTTTTTTTTACAGCTTGAAGTGCTGGCAGAACGTTTTGGGGAAAATGGAGAGGAACCCCGCCCACCCCCCCAAAAAAAACAAACAAACAAACAAACAAAAACAGAACAAGTTGCCCGGGATGGGATTCGCTGGAACAGTCCAGAGAGATGCCAGCGTGTAGTAGCTGGACTACTGTTTATGTAGCTGCTTGCTTCAGCCAGTGTCTTTCCCAGGGGACTGGGAGGTGAGAAGCAACCCTTCTGTAAGGCTGTAAGGGAGATCTGAGAATCTGTAGGTTGGTAAGCACCTTTAGCGGAAGCCAAGGAGCGGGTAGTGGAGCGCATGGACAGGCATGACATTGGTGTATGGTCCCTTTTGTGAAAAGAAGACTTACCTCTCGGATTTTGTGGAGTTAATGGGGCATAAGAACTGTGAGATCTCGTTGGTAGACTGCTTGGATTCCCTAAAGGCCTTCAGTAAGGTTTCTCAGAGGAGCTTCTTAAAATGCTGGGCTGCTACAGAACAAAGGGGAAAGTCCTCACGTGGACAGATACTTGTTTAAATAAATAGCAGGAATACATAGTCAGTTGTCATGGCGAAAGCTCACCAGTGGAGATGCGGAGGGGTCTGTACACTCGGGTGCCTGTTCAGTATTATCCTAAATCAAAATAATCTTTCTTGGAGAAGATTGCTACAGCCCTGAGGAACTCCAGCCCAGGGAGTGTCTGGTGCGGGACCATATTCGGTGCACATTGGCACATAGACGGGCTCCATTTCAGGGAGTATTCAGCTTAGATTTGCATTTCGGGAATGCAAGTTGGACTGTTCAGGCTCAACCTTATTTTTCTTTTCTGACTGAGAGCATTAAGAATCTGACATGGCTCTTCTTGGCAAAACAATGGCCTGAAGCCCTTGAAACTTTCCAGAGATCAGCACTTGTATTTAAAGTAGGGATGTTCCTTCCTCCGGTTTCTTTCCCTGAAGCGCTGGATGATATTAGACTTCTTCCCTTTCCTTAGAAAGAGGAATGCCGATGCTGAATCCCGGGGGAGCCCTCACGTGGGGCTTACGGAGCACGTTCCCGTCAGCCTCTGACAGGAGCCGCTGCGCGAGGCGCTCTGGCAGCTGGAGCCGAGTGGTTTTGCTGACTGTGCCAGCAGCCTGCCCCAGCTGCAAGTTTCGATGAGCTCTGCATTTTCTTTTTATCCCTGTCGTGACTCAGTGGTACGGTAGCACGCATTTTATTCTGCACCTATGCTCCTGTGTCCCCGGTCCCGTGGCTGTTGAGGCGTGTTTTTGTGTAAGGCCTGCCGGCCAGACTGCCTGTGCTCCCCTCTGAGGAAGCTCTCACCACCACTGTCACCCACTAATCCATGTCCCTCAGCACCACATCCAGGCTTTCCTTAAACACCCCCAGGGACAGTGACTCCTCCACCTCCCTGGGCAACCCGTCCCAGTGCCTGACTGCTCTTTCTGAGAAGAAATGTCTCCTCATTTCCAGCCTGAACCTCCCCTGACACAACTTGAGCCCATTCCCTCTAGTCCTATCACTAGTTACCTGCTAAAAGAGGCCGACCCCCAGACCCCACACCTTCCTTTCAGGCAGTTGTACAGAGCAATAAGGTCTCCCCTGAGCCTCCTCTTCTCCAGACCAAACCACCCCAGCTCCCTCAGCCGCTCCTCACAGGATTGTGCTCCAGGCCCTTCTCCAGCTTCGCAGCCCTGCTCTGGACAGGCTCCCTGCTGGGCCTCTCCTCTGACCTCCGCCTGTGGAGACAGGCACAAACAGAATCTGCTTAAACTTTCTGTGGGGAAACACGGGTGTCTGCTCATGTACAGAGCCCAGCTTGCGTCATCTCTGGCCTGTGTCTCTGTGCCACAGCAGCCCAGGGTGGGCTTGCGCTGGGGGCTTCTGGCTGGCGCGCTCCAGCCGCTCCTCCTGGGAGGCGCTGCCTGCTCGCTCGCCTGCTCTCCAGGAGCTGCTTGCTGGCACGTGGGAGCTCATTGCAATTCAGGGGAAGTAGCTGAAACTTTTCTGGAAAAGTAGGTCAGGGAAATCTGCCTGTCAGGAAAGTCTGGGGGGAGAAAAGGGGATTTGATGAAGGCGATAACAGCCCAACGCAATCCACCTCCATCTGTTTCTATTGAAGGGATTTGTGGCTTGAATGTAAATCATAAAGGCGTCTATAAAAATGCAGCTCCTGCTAGAGTGGCATCTGGTGACCTCGCTCGGCAGCGGCACCTTGTAGCTCTCTCCTGTCTGAGCTGTGCTGCCTTGCAGGTAGGCTTTTGGGCAGCTGTCGGGGCTGGCAGGGTACGGACCATCAAGTCTCAGAGGGCAGCAGCGTGTCCTGCTAGTATCTTGTCAGCACGGCTCCTGTTTGACCACAGTGCTTTCCTTTTAAGAAAACCATGCTTATAACAGGCAGACTGCACCTGAGGCTGGATGGAGGAGAAGCCTCGTGAGCAGCAGCATCCTCTTCTGTTGCAGCAGGTAGGGCTGTCCTTGCGTTGCTCAGACAGCGCTGAGATCCGTCTCACCCACCTCTTCCTCTTTGCAAATGTGCCTACTGGTAGTGAAGAGGCTGCTGGGTTTTCTAGCAGCCTCAAACGTGGAAGAGATTTATTCAGTGCTGCTGCTTTCAATAGGTGCTGGTCTGCTGCCAAAATGGGGAGAGCCAGTTTGGTTTATGTTACTGAAGCAGCTCAGGTTTTCGGGACCATCGATGGCTTTACGCTGTTCTCTGTGTTACACACCGAGAATTGATTTGGGGCGGAGAGAGCAGTTCTTCTTCACGCTGCCAGTTCTTAGCTGAGAACTGGCCCGGTAACTAGCCTTTGGCTATGGGAATAACGCGTGCCAAGAAGGCAGCCTCTGTCTCCTGTTCTGCGGATGCTTTGGGACCAAGGTCCAAATATAAATCAAAAAGCACCAGATGTGGACTCAGCTGGAAGCATAAATTTCAGGTTGGAAGTGCTTCAGTGGTTCATATTGTAAAGGCAAGTCCCAAGGAGAGAGGTTTGCTTCAGAAAACTCACCAGGAATTGTGCTAAAAACAAAACCTGGGCGAATGAGGAGAATCTTGTTTAGGCACAATGCGATTAATGCATCTTCACGCGAACACTTGAGGCGACGTGCACTCACCTGTGGCTTCTGCCAGTGCAAATGCGATGGACCTCAAGCCTCTTTCACAGAGTTCAAGACGTGGATGCTGGGAATAGGAGTCTTCAGAGGCTTGGATGATAGTTGGATCCTTTATCCCTTTCGGTGGTGAGAAGAGAAACGCGCAGGGCTGTCAGACCACATACACCTCTGTTCTTCAAAATGGGCCGGAGCTGGAGGACCAAATGCTAATAGCCATGCTGCCGGTACTGCTGCTGTCACCAGGCTCCCTGGGGCTCTGCTGCAGCCTTGCTTCTGCCTTTCTTACATTCTGGAGCATCTCAGCTGTACAGAGAAAGCCTTACGCACCTTCTCACGGAGGTAGGTTGGAGTCGGTGGGAAGTCCTTTGCCGCCTGTAGAGCAGCTGGCGCACAGCAGCATGGGCTCAGGGTGACCAACAAGGTAAATTGCACCCAGTCCTGTGAACCCCTTGTGGCGTTTCCTCCCGGAGCCCTATAAGAATTACAGGGTTACGCAGTGTATTCATTTTTAGCTTCTTTTCTGAAAGTGAAAGGGTGACTGACTCACTTTGTGTTTACTAGAGGGAAAGCTCACAAATAATTAATCTGCTTTTGTACGGAAATGAGAGCTCATTTAAAATCTCCAAAGTCAGTCTATTAAGATTGGCTCGCTGAAGCTACTTTAGATGTGCTGGATTATAAGAACACTCATCTAAACATGTTTTCTGTAGAAAGCCCAGTTAATTGGATGGAGGATTATTATTCCTGAGCAGTCAGAAACCAACGCATTCCGGTCGGTGCCCTCCAAGAGGCTGGAGCTAACAGATCTTATCGCATATACTTTCCTTTTTCACGTGAAGGTTCAAAGAGGAGAATCACCTTTCTGCTTTTTCAGGCTCCCAGTTGGTTTCCTCCGCTCTGTGACTTGCCTGCAAACCGAAGTGTTTCACTTCTGGTTGCTCGTGGTGTTCTCCCTGTGCACCCAGGACAGGGAGAGGCTAGCCCTTGGCAAACTCTGCTTCCAGATGTCTGTCCGGTGAGCTCCCCGTGCTCGCTTCTTTGAATTCTTTAAAGCTATGAAGACTCTTAATGCAATTTCTTTTAAATTAGCAAATTTATAATTATTATTATTAGACGTGTAGTAGGGTGATAGTTAACATTTCCATGTACTTTTCATTTAAATGCATTTTTCTAAAGACTTGAATACAATATCTTAACTTTTGTGTCCACTCTAAGGAGCGCTTGCTTGGCTCTTATCTGCACGCATCTGCTCTGGAGGAAAGCCACCAGACAGGAGACGGAAAGGAAGAGCTTTTTGCAAACAAATATCCTTGCACTGAGGCTCAAGCGTAATGGAAGCTGAAGGGAGGCTCGGGATTGCTGAAGCCTGAGCTTCTTGGCCCAGATGAACAGTCACCATCGCGTGCTCCCCAGAAAGCACCCGAGACTGAAGGCTTTGGGGTCTGGGCAGGACTGTGTACCTTATTAACCTCATCCAGGTATAAAATCCTGGCCCAGAGAACTGTGCCCTGCAAACTGTGGGTGGTTTTCAGGAGCAGTGCTGTGTGCCAGGACTTGCCACCTGACTTCGGATCATTCTTGGCTTCTCCGGGAGTGAGATCAGGGACGGGTGCTGCCTAGAAGCCCCTTTGCCACTGAACTTGGGCTGCTTGGGTTACGGGGGATAATGGGTGGTGTATATATAGAAATAGGGTGGTAAATGTAATAATAACTGGGTGCAGAGGAAACAAAACAAGTTTCAGAGGAGGCTCACAAAAGCCCTGTGACAGATGCAGCTGATTTTTACATGCAGAGCGTTGACTAGGGGAAGATCAGCTTGTGCTTTGTGGCAGTGCAGGGAAATTAGCCTCGTTGTTGGTTTGGGGTGGGGTTTTTTTTGCTTTTTTCTTTCCCCCCGCAGGTAAGACGTGCCTTGGCCCCGTGCTGCCCGTGCTTTGGCTGTCACAACGTGAAGGACAGCGGGGCTGTGCGTGCCGCTGGTGAGGGCAGGGGTAGCTGCAGTGGGGCCCAGCTCTAACTGGCCTTTACACGCCTCTCTAATTACACGTTGATTTTAAGCAGGGATTATTCTTGTAAAGCCATATTTTAATTCGCCAAGGCAATTTCAGTGCATATTAAAAACTAAGCCAGTGCAGGCTTTGCATCTGCCAGTTCTGGCAAGATCGTGGTGGTTGGTTATAGAACCCAGGAAACCCAGGAGCTCCAGACCTTCCTCCTCTTTTCGTGGCACGAAACCATTTAAATTCCTCCTGCTGCTGGTCCGGCTGCAGGACTGCCTCTCCGTTGTACAAAGCAGGGCTGGCTGTGCTACAGGTCTGTAAAAAAGTGCAGTGGTGGTGTTCTGTAGGGTTCGGGCAAGCCAAACCGCACTGCCGTTGGTAATTGTGCTTGGATTGATCTTCTGTATGCTTGCTTCTCAGCCCTGGGAGCTGAAGATAGTGCGGTCTAACCAGGCCGCGGTGCTGCCCCTCCCTCCAGGCACCGGGGTGGTTTGTCTGATCCCCTTACAGCGTTTCTTTTTAAGGAACTGCCAGATAGTTCTGAACTAGGTTTGTCGTTTGAGTACCTTCCTGGGACGCCCCCGGTCCTGAGCCTTTAGTTCAGTTTGCTCCCCTGGTGTCATTGTCCTTTGACTTTCGTCTTTCTCTTAAAAACCGTAACTGGCGAGGATTTCACAGTAACTTGCAGTCTAAATTATTGCCTGCCCTTCCTAACCACTTCCTCTGCGTTAGAGTCAGAGGTGCCTTTCCTGGCTGTTTTCAAAACAGCATTGTTTTGGGCTCGAACTGGCTTTTATTTCTTGCACGGTTTGCTCAGTGAACCAAAACAAGTCACCTTGTTGTCTCTTCTGCTTCAGCGGGCTGGTGCGGAGCCGCCCGTGGGCCAGTCCCAAGGTGCATGCACTGGCATCCATTTCTCGAGCAGGCCACGTCGAAGAGCTGGGGATGAATCATTTCAGGAACGTTTAACCGCCTCCCGTGTGAAATTCAGAGAACGTGCAGGTTTGATTTGGCCAGCACACACCCAGACAGAGGCAGAAAGGAGCACCTCCGTCACACCGGGCGGTTGCAGACAGCTCTGTGCTAAAAGGAAAGCTGCTCGGTGGCACCAGGTAAGCTGCAGCTCCTTGCTGTGCAGCGTGTGAGAGCTCTGCTAGGGCTGTGACAGCTGGCAGGCTCTTTCTAGGCAGGTCGCAGGGTTTCTGTTTCGATCTTGCTTGTTGCACTCAATGCACAGTTTGCTCGCCCGTGATTTTACCACTTCTGTCCCCCCTTTTCAGACAAGGTGCTTGTGTCGCCTGTGGTCAGCACAGTGGCCTCACTGGTCTAGGCCGGTGTGGTGAGGGACCTGCATATCAGAAGGGCTTTTTGTTTGTTTGTTTGTTTGTTTGTTTGTTTTTAAGCTGCTGGCAACCTCCATGCAGAAAACCAAAGCTCATTTTTGGTCAGCCCGGTCCCTTCTTGCTGCTGCTTGGGAAGCAGCCTGCAGAGACCGAGAGGTGGTGGGTGGTGGGTGAAAAGCAGTGCTCTCAGCAACGCTGCCACGTGCAGCCACGGGTGGGTACCAAGCTTCGAGCTGCCTAAAAGGAAAAGGTTTAAAGCAAAACTAGTGGGAAAAGCCTCGAACAGAGGCTGAATACGTCTGGGAAGGCAGCGCAGCAGGTTTATTAAAATAGCAGCGCTCTGGCTGGTGCAGATCTTGGGGGGATAATACCAGCCCACGATGACTTGGTAGGGCGTTTCTCCGTGGCTGACTTTTTCTAGCCCAGAGCAGCATGACCGGACTGTAAAATGGCACGCTGGGCTGCTGCTGGGTTGTGTCTGACATGAATCAGATTAAAGGTTGGCAGGAGAAGTACGTTGTCGGGAAACATGCAGTTCCAATTAGCGTATTCGTCTTTCCACTTCAGTTGACCGACGGGTCATCCGATTCTCTAATTTAGCTTTTATGGAAGAGTAGGATGGTCGTTTAATAAAAAGCAAACAAACATCACCGTCTGCAAGTGAGAAGTGGTTTGCATGGAGAGCTGTGCAGCCCCAGGGTGAGGCACGTCCAAACCTCCAAGGGTGGCCCCGAGGAGAAGGAAATTGCTGGAGCCGTCGGCAGTGGGAATCCTGGGCAGCTTTGTTGGGTTGAGCATTGCTTCTCTGTGCTTAGTGGGAATCTGGAGAATGGGGAACGCTCCCCACATTGGTGCGTGGCCTTGGCCAAGCACGTGTGTCCTGACCTGGGGGCTGTGACCTGTGTGATGGCTCCGAGCCCTGCATCCTCACAGCCCGGCTGCGCTGTCCTGCTGCTCGGAGCCATCCTTTCCTTAGGCACACGGCGCTACAAGCAGTTCACGTCTTGCTCCAGGTGCGCCGCCGGCACGCCGACGTGTTGGCAGCACGACAGCAGCTGAAAGCCCGAGGTAGCTGTAGCTTTCTGGAGAGGGGAGCACAGAGCAAAGCACCCTGAGGGCAGCGTCGCTGCGGGTCTGCCTGCCTCTCCCCGTGGCAGGGCTGGCGCACACGGCTTAGTGCATCGTGGCCGATCTCCTTTATCAATGATGTTTCAAAAGCATAACCTGTTAAAGCCCTGTGAAGGAACCATCGCAGCTGGTCCGAGAGCAGTTTGGGCTCCAATACACTCAGACACCAGCTTTGAGGAGGAGAATGATTTTGCACATCGCGTTACCTAGAGAGGAAGAGTTTTATATCCTCGGTAACCCGCTCTGCCGTGGGTGGCTGTGCCGTCTCGGTGGCACCACCACGCTGCAAAGCATGGATCAGGACATGGAGGAGTGCTGAGAGCTTGCGATGGGCGAGCAGGCTCTTCCCGGGAGGCCTCTGGGTGGCACTCCGAGCTCCTGGGCAGCCCCACGCATGTCCCTGCAGCGGGAAAGCGGCTTCTGTGTGCGTGCGTAACCGAGCAGCCGGCGGCAGCGAGCTCAAGGGCAAAGCACTGACCAAAGCAGAGCTGTTCTGAGATCATCTGCCCGGGGATTAAAGAGTTAGGCACCCTTCCAAGGGCTGGTGGGAGCAGGACGTGCCTGATAAGGGTACGTGTGCAGTGAGATGGTGACCTTTAATGCAATTAAAAAGGGACTGCCCAGGCGGATTGCAGCTGGGGCTGCTGGGGTGGGCTTTCTCTCCCGGAGGAAAGATGAAATGCTGGGGTTTATGCAGTGGCACTGAGGGCACGCTGAGTGTGTTGTACGTGGAAAAAAGGCTGGGTTCTGCCCTGAACGGCTGTCCCACGAGGGGGACTCTGGACAGCTGAGGGCAGCCAGCTGTGAAGACGAGGAGGGATGGACATAACCGCTTTGCAGGGCACTGTTCTTCCCTTTGCCTCCCGTTTGTCCTAACTGAAGACGTCATCTTGCTCTTTGGCCACGTACACCCTGCTGACACCGGCACTCTTGGCCATCCCCAGCATACCTCCTGCTCCTGTGTGGGGGCCCCTCTTTTTTTGGGGACCCCAGGAGGGGGCTGGCATGGCTCTTATCCCCTGCTGTGCTTGTTAAAGCCACCTGAGTGCCCCCTGTGGGAGAGCAGAGAGGCAGGAGCATGCTAGCAAGGCGTGCGTGCTCTGTCGCCCTTTCCCCAGGGGAGGCTTTTGAAGCAGGCTGACGTCGGCCTTCATCCCAGGTCATCTTCACGCACGTCACTGGCCCACCTCCCTGAGCTGCGGCGCCTGATGAGGAACCCGCTGCTGTCCCAGTTCTTCGCTCCTGGTTGCTGGCAACAGGGACGTGGCTTCTGGAACGGGAGTAGGTCTCCCTCCGCACACGGGAGGTGCCTCATCCACGTATATCGTGACACAGGGCGCAGTGCCTTGACTTCAGAAGGCCAGGAGAGCACTGTGGGCAGCATTACACCACTCACACCCCATTTCTTTGTGCCTTTTGAAGAGCCCTCAGTGCTGCCTGGCTTTATGTTCCAGCCTTCACCTTCAGCGTGTGACTCCAGCAGAAGTGCTCCTTAGCCCCTCTGGCTCCTCCCTGGCTCTCCTGTGCAAAAACAGATGTCCGAGGGTCCTTGGTTGCACAGAGCTCAGGCTGCTTCTCTGCCAGGCCATTTTCCAGTCCGTGGATAAGCTTTGGGTAGTTGTATGGCTCCGGTTTTGCAGGGTGTACTGTCCTGTACTGCTCACACCTTGCGTTTTCATCCCATTTTCCTCGCCCCTCTGCCAGCCTTAGGAGCTGTACCTGTGGTACAGAGGAGCTCAGTGCCTCGTCCGGGATGCTCTGGAACATGACACCTTTGAGGCTGGAATGCCATCAGGATCAGTGAGCTCCTGCGTTTGCTTTTTTTTTTTTTTTTTCTTCTTCCCCTTGGCAGGATGCGTGTTTGCGTGGATGTGGGTGTGCTCCTTTCCCTTACCGTCATCTCAGCTGAGGATGGGGGCAGTGACAGACGTGTGACCGTATGTGCCTGCGCTCCTCTTCCCTACCATCTCCTCGGCCGGCAGCGGCGGTGCCGTGCAGCCGAATACAGAGGGAGCTGCACAAGTCAAAGGAAGAAGCTGCTTTGTTGTGCTGCGGGGTTAAAAAGCCATGCTCAGGGGAGGGGTTTTGCAGGTTGCAAGCAGCATTACACAGCTGCGATCACCACAACCCAACACAGACTGTCCTTGCCGTAGTTCCACAGCCCAAGAGCAGTTCTAACTTACCCTATATGATCAGGTAGATCCAGATTTATAACTTACCTACCAGAAAGTTTAGTGCCTTGAGGGGATCACGGACGCACCGTTCTGATCGTCGTGGATCAATCCTGTCCTGTGGGGATCTGCAGGGATGAGCGAGGGACCCGCTGCTGTCCAGACCCGTGCCTGCACAGCAGTGACACCGATCTGGGCGATGCATGGGCTGGTTAAGTAACGGGTAAAAAGAGGGTCATCAGGGATAGCCAGGCTGCTGGGGAGCACCCTTTTGAAGCAGGTGTGCTCTGTTGCTGCAAATAAATACATTTAGACTCCAGAACACGCGTGCTAATCTCGGTGGGAAGGGAGGTGGTGTTGCAGAAAGCACTGGTTTGAAAAGGGTTTGGGGTCGCAGGGTCCTGGGCAAGCGATATCTCTGGGGGCAAGGGCGGTGGGTGGAAGCAGGCGCCCAGCTTTCTGCACGTGGTGTGGCTCTCCCGCTGCGTGCAAGAAGGCTGGGGAGGGTAGGAAGAGGAGAAAGGAGCTTTAAAAAAGTGCCTTATCAGACATAGAAGAGCTCAGCTGTCTTAGGCTGAGGAAATAGGCAGAGCTGATCAGCATGCACGCACTCTTCCCCGAGGAGAGGCACCAGGTACTGGTGGGATTCCTGAGTTCCTCGGAGAGGGGCATGAGCAGCTAATAATGAATGAGCTAGTTTGGGTAAGGAGCACGTTTTACAGCGAGAACAACTGCCAGGTAGAACTGCAGTCTTTGAATATCCTCACATTAAGACTCTTTATTGAAGTTTTAATGTTTTGGGGATAAATTTCTATGTGGGTAACCAAAACAATTGGAAAATTTGAGTCACCCTTGACTTACACACGCAAGCCTTGCACCTCCAGGATTTCCTCTAGGATCTCTTCTAGGATCTAGGGAAAACCAAAGTGAGCACTGGTTGGGGAGTGGTGGCAGCTAAGCTTGGCCATCTTTCCGTGCAAATAACCTCCGTGGGAGTGTCCCGCAGGCCCCTAGGCAGGAGGTCGGGGTGGCTGGCAGTCTCTCAGGCACCGACTAATCCTTCGAGTAGCTCTTCTCGCTGTGCCTCGGTCTCCTTCGTGGTTTTTCCCTGCCACTTACCGTGCCGAGTCCCCGGGCTGCGAGGTGCTCGGGGTGGCTCTGCTGCACGAGGCGTCCTGCGGGGCTGCTGCCTCCTGAGTCCACTCTGCGGACTCACTGCGCGAGAGGAGAGCCGAGCTGTGATGCCTGCATGGGAACATTTGCCTTATCTAAGTCCAGGATAAGAATGGATTTAGGTGCTTTGGTTTATAAATAAACAGCACTCGTGGCCAAGGTAGATTTAAGCAGAGCTGGCAGCAGCCCTGCTTGGGAAGGGATCTCTTCGCCACATGGCCTGCTGTTGGACTTCCTGTCGCACGTTAATCCCTTAAGCCTGCTTTAGCTCCGTTAATTTTCCTTCTTCCCTTTTTTCCCCAGTGGGCTGTCTCAGTGGCGCGTGAACACCGGCGTTCCTTGGCCAAGCCTGTGCCCACGGCGGGGCCGAGCCTCCAGGCTGCCTTCTGAGCTCCGGGTACCATGTGGCAGGGCCCCAGGGATGGTGGTGCCTGAATGCGTCCCATTCTCTCTGTCTTACAGGCTCTGCAGTCTGCGCCTGAAGAAGCTCACGGTGCTGAAAGAGCTGGACAAAGAGCTGAGCTCCGTGCTCATCGCCGTGAAGATTCAGGTAGGCTCCTCTCCTTGCCTGGTGGCAGCAAGCCCATCCTCGTGCCCTCTCGGTGAAACGCCAGTCTGCGTGTCCCCTGCTTTGTGCCATCCCCTTGCTCCTGCCTCCTATAGCACCCTTGGGGTGATTCTGGCTCCCATGCAGGGGGGAATGATGTCCTGGGGACAGCAATAAGCTACCTGGTGCTGGCTGGCGTTGGGGATGAATTTGGCTAGGCCTCCGCACTGGGACAGAGTGTGTCCCACTTCCCTGCCTCAGCCAAGGCTCTCCTTACAAGCTGCTGTTGAGGTTTGGCATCCCCTACCCCGCTCCCGAGCCTTTAGGTGAGCTGTAGGCGCTGGGTGCTTTCTGGCAGCGCTCGCTGTCCAGATCCCCCTCCCTGGGGAGGGCAGGGGCTGTGTGAGGGATGTGCGTGACTTCTGCAGCATCTGCACCCTGTGGGATCTCGCGGCTGCCTCTGCTGTCCCCTCCCTTTCTCCGTGCGCCCTGGCCTGCCCTGGTGCCTCTACTCTGAACCAGGCAGAGGGAAGAGGAGAGGATCTTTTGTCACCAAGGGGAGAGGGAATTTGCCCCCATCCTCACACGTGTGACCCTGCCCTCTCCCTCTCTCTGCAGCTGGTGGGGAATAGATGGGTTCTTATGGGTTGTGGGCACACACTTTGCCAAGGGACAGCGTGGAAGCGCGATGCCTCTTGAGCGTGCTGTCCTTGCCACAGCTCCCCTGACCCAGCTGGGATGCCGGTGTCCTTCCTTCGTTCTTGTCAGCCGGCCAAAAAGCTGCTGATCCCATTGAAAGCATCATGGGGCGGGTGCTCGGCAGCTTTGTGCTCCCCCTGAGCTCTTTGTGCCGCACACATTAGGATCTAAATCCTGGATTAGTGCTGGAAGCTGCTGCATTAGTGGAGCTCTGGGAGCCGGGATTTGCCTTCATGGCAGGGCAGGTTCCTTGCCCCGAAGGATCTGATAGCGAAATGTGTGAAACGCGGGGCCTGCCCACGTTCCCCTGTAGCTCGGCACATGTCACGGGAGCGGGGTGGGCTCGTGTGCCTACCTGGGCTGCTTCCACCGGCCTGAGCGGCCACCGTGGCAGGGCTGGGGACCGCCGAGCCTTCCCGGGAGGCAGATGGAAGCTGTAGGCAGCTCCAGCGCAGCCTGCCCACAGAGCAGCCTCAGATGGCTCCATCCCTCCCGCTCCTCTCCTAGGTAACAGATGAGTCACGGCAGCAAGGAGCTGTGTGAAGGCTGCCCAGCGAGCGTTGCCGTCTTCTGGGTGGAAGCAGATGATGCGTGTGGTTTGTGGAGGACCTCACGAGTTCCCAGCTGGGGACTAGAGGAGAGCGGAGCTGTAGTATCTCACATTTCAGCAGTAGCTCCTCTGGGCCGGGGCAAGGCCTGTCAGGATGCTGCTGCTCCCAAGGGCACGTTACACAGAACGGAGGCTCGGGGCCTGCATCGGGACGACAGCCCCAGTGCTCCATGAAAGGACGCGTCCCAGAGGATGGTGGAGGCCTCTCTGGGATGTCCCAGTGAGCACAGTGATCTGGTCTTTAAAAGACAGCTTCCACGTGTGGTGTTGCTCCCTCATCTGGAAAGATCCCTGTCAAAGGGCCGAGGGAGCTTTCGTGTCTGCAGATCACCCTCATTTCCCAGAGGGGATCTGAGTATTCAGTGTCCTCGGTCAGGGGCTTCCCGTGAGGTAAAAGTCCGAACTACTGAAGTCCAAACTGCTAAAAAGGGGACGTGCTTTCATCCCTTTTGTGGTTTTTAAAACTTTACCCCTCGCTCTGTTTTTTAACAGCTTGGAGATGTCACGGAACATTTCCTACTGCGCATTGTTCAGCGTGGCGTTAAGAGATTGAAACGTGCCTGGCTCAGCACCACAAAGGTGCAGTTATCTTGTCTTGGCTTCCTCGCCGTGATCACGGTGTGAAGGGAAGCGTGGTGCTCCCTCTTGGCAGAGGGAACTCCCAGTGCTGTAATTCAGGAACTCCCAGCCTTGAGCTGCGAACAGAGGAAGCAATCGAAGGAAGAGGAAAGCTGGTCCCCACGCTGCCAGGGCAGGTGCTGGGGCAGGGTGGCAGATCCTCCTGCAGCCGCTCGCTGGATGTGGCTGGAGACTCAGGTTCAGCCCTTGGTGCTGCTGCGGAGGGGTGGTGGTGCCAAAGTCTGTGTTTTGAACACCCATCAGAACAGATTTATACCCAAAGCTGGGGGCTGTACCTGGCAAACCAGGCCTGGGAGTCGTGTGCTTGTGGAGAGCAGCACAAGCTCCAGCATGGTTGTTAGTGAAGATCTGCAAGCAGAACTGCTCCCTGCTGCTTTTACATCCTCGACAGTCTGTCATCTGTGGTCTCCACCGAAACGGTCTGATACTACGTCTTCTTGTAGTACCACTGGTGATACTTGAGTGTTGTGCTGAGGGCTAGGCCTTGCCTCACGTTACCCGAGCTGCAGAGCAGCTGAGCCATGTCAGGGGCTCAAAGCCATGTCGGACAGAGGTTTGAATTTCTCTAGTGTTGGAGATCCCTCAGCCTTCTTGTGTCCTGTCCCAAGTATTGACTGCCCTTGGGAGGGAGGAGTCATTCCCAACTTATCGTGGTCATTTCCCATTTTCCAGCTCATCCCCCTCGCTTCTCACCCTCACCTTTGTGAGGAGTCCAGCTCTGTCTTCTCTGTACCCTCCTGCTAAGTGTCTGTGGGTAGCAATGAAGTCGCCCATCACCTTCTCTTCTTCCAGCCGATCAATCCCCAGCTCTCTCAGCCTCTCTTTCCATGTCCTGTGCTCCGGCCCCTGCTGATCCCAATGTCTTCTGCTGGACTTGCTCCAGTCTGTCGATGCCTTCCTTCTACTGGGGAGCCCAAACTGGTTGCAGAGCCTAGGTGTTGTGTCACCAGTGCTGAACAGCGGAGCAGTCCCTTTCCTTACCTGCTGCTGCTTGCACTTTTTCTGGGCTGAAGCTCAGCAAAAAAAGTGGTAAGGAGCACAGAGGCTGGTGATGTTTAAGAAACCTTCATTTTCACATGACCCAGACTAGGCTCAGCTTTCCTTTGCCGTAGCGCCGTCCCCAGACATAACATCTTCGTGAAGAATAACTGCACCGGTGTGTTCAGTTTGATGAAAGACTGAATCTTTGGTGGGAAGTCTACGACGACAAACAGCAAATGGTAAATGTGTCTGAGTAAAAGGTTGTCGTGGTGCTGACCACCTATCGCCTCTTAATGAAGGGCAATGCAGGAAGGAAGAGTCAGTGTGTTCTTGGCCAGGAAGGCTCCCAGATGGTGAAGGGGATTAGCTCCACCTCCTCTCTCCGTTTCGGGAAGCCTTTTCGCAGGGAAAGCCTTGCTCCTGGCACAGTGGCTGGGAGCAGTGTTGCAGGCAGCTCAAAAAAAGGCCTCTTGGGAACGAAGGACTGTTTCTGTAGAGCTTGTCTTTGCCTCGGTATCGGCAAGAACTGTAATGCTGCACCATGTGGAGGCCTTTCCTTTCTCCTCTCTATAGGTTGTTTTTCTTTTTTCCCCTTCTTTACTAGCCAACAATCGAGGTGCAAGAAAGGCCTTCAACCAGTGCCACCACTGTGGGACATTTTATCCTTGAAGCTGGTCCCACAGCCCTGTGGGGACACAGCCAGGGGGTATGGGCCTTTTGGGAGGGTCCCTGAGTTCTGCTGTCCTGTGACCAAGAGAGCCTGGTGCATACAGGGGACATTTTTCATCCCCCGGATCATTCGCTCTCTGTGGGTCAGCAGCCATGCCGAGTTGGAGATAGAGAAGGTAGGAGAGAAGTAAAGGAAAGGGCACTAAGAGTGGGCTGTGTTGATAGAGATCCTCTTTTACTGCCCTCCTGGGGGGAAAAACAACTGTGTATGTGGAGAGGTAAGGACTGTTGCCAGAGGAAATGGCTTGGAAGAGTTTTTGGAGAGATGAGCTGGGCAAGGGGGGGACCCCTGAGACAGACAGACCCCGCAGAACCAGCTGCACCTGGGTCTGTCTGCTGGCAGAGACATGATCCAGGACTGTCCCTTTGTCCCTTTCCTGGCCAGGCAGTGTGCTCGGACCCTTTCCTTCCCCTGCTGGCGCTGTCTGCCTGGCTTCAGCAGTGTCTGAAACCGCAGCGTCTGGGAGCCAGGTGAAGCAGAGCAGGCTTGGGAAAAGCAGGTCCCAGCAGGTGGGAAGGGAGAAGAGACCTTTGGCAGCTCGGGAGCAACCCCAGTATTTCACAAAGTGGTTATTGGCATTTGCAATGTGGCTCTGCGAGGTGGAACAGAACAGAGCCAAGGCGCTGGCTCCTTCCTCACGGGCTACGAACACCAGGCCCATGTGCGTGCTGCGGTGGAGCCTGTGGCCAGAATGCTCCAGCCAAACTGTGCACCTGCCAACCTTCCTGCAGGGTTCGAAGCGAGTCCTGAGGTCAAATGAGTACGTCCTCCCACCTGGCGGCCTGATGGAGACAGAGCTGGAGCTGACTTTCTCACTGCAGGTACCTCACCTGGCCCCCTGGGCACCCAGGTGCTCCCCTCGTGCAGCATTTCTCAGCAGGCATGGCTTTGGGGCTCGCTGGGAGGGGGCAGCCTCTGAGGAGGGGCTCTGGTGGCTGCCTACACCCTGATGATCACAGCACAGGTTCATGCTGCTGGCCTGCTGCTCCGGGGTTTCAGGGGCAGTGGGGATTTGGGGGATGATGGCAGGTGGCCTTTGAGGGGCACCTCAGAGGTGAGCAGGTGAGATCCTGCTGTATGGCAGCACCGAGGAAGTTCCCTACCTCCCCGTGTGCCATCCCGAGCCCTGCCCTCACACTGCCGTCTCCCTGTGCTTCCCTCCCCCAGTACCCACACTTTCTCAAGAGAGACGGCAACAAGCTGCAGATCATGCTGCAGCGGAGGAAGAGGTACAAGAACCGCACCATCCTGGGCTACAAGACCCTCGCAGTGGGCATCATTAACATGGCCGAGGTACGGGGTGCTGGGCACGGAGCGGGAGCTTGGCACCGCCAGTGCCAGCGCCGGGGAGGGAGCTCGGTGCCACGAGTGCTCTGTGTCACCCACATTTGTCTGTCTGCCTAGGTGATGCAGCACCCGACGGACGGAGGGCAGCTCCTGAGCCTCCACAGCAACATGAAGGACGTGAACATCCGCGTGGCCGAAATCAGCATCTACTCCTTGTCCAGCCAGCCCATCGACCACGAGGATGGCAGTGTCCCCTCGGGTCCTAAAATCAAGGCTTCAGGTGTGTTAGCGTTCACCCACAGACCTAAAGGCAAGCGTTTGGGGTGGGCCATGGGTAACAGAGCGCACCCCCAAGCGTCTGCCCGCAGTACTGAGCGTTTCGGAGCCTTGACAGATGTCTCGCTCAGCTGTGGCATCTGCAGTGTCTGCTTTCAGATCGCTCCCCAGACATTGATAACTACTCTGAAGAAGAGGATGACAGCTTCTCCTCGGAGCAGGAAGCCAGCGATGATGCTGTTCAGGGCCAGGTAAGGGGTCTGGCGGGGTGGCTTTCATCCCGGTCCCATCTCTCAGGCAAGGATCAGACGTTGAGGGTCTGCGTCACCCCAGGCTCTCTCATCTTTCTTGCAAACATTTGTCGTGGTTTCAGAGGGCAGAGAGCCACAGTTCCTGACAGCAGGAAGGACTGTGGTGCACGAGGACTTTGGAGAGCTGCAGTGTACTTGGATGAGCCATAGGTCTCACCCATGTGTCCTGGGAGCTGTCTGGTCTGCAGCACAAAACCCGTGCGGAGCCCCTTGCACCATGGGTTCTATCCCTTCTCCCTGTTAAAATAGGCCAGAGGCTGTCCTGAGCTGCCCTCTCTCGGGGAGAACAGAGCTTTTAGGAAGAAGTAGTTTGGGTCTTAAAATGGTCAGGAGGCAGGCCCATCCCAGCGCTGTGATGAGCTGTGCCACTGCTGTTTGCTGTCCTCCTGTTGTGCTGCGTACGCTCAAGGACTAAAAAAGCCTTGTGGTGGCATGCTGGTCAGGAGCAGCGGCAACCCTGAGCAGCTCAGGATCCACCAGATCACCTGCCCCATCGTGCCAAGCTAATACATCAGTACTCCGTGTGGAAGCTGAGTGCTTCTCTGAGGCCGATCCCCGGAAGAACACTTGTATGACCCAGGGAGACCCCGGCTTGTGTCCTCGGCGTCCCCAACTCCAAATATCCCATCTCTGCCACTGCTGGGTGAAGGAGAGAGCTGGGGTCAGCACGCTGCATGCACAAGCTGTTTCTCCTTCCCCTGCTCTGCTTGTGTGGCTGTGGACAGGGGCTGAGGGCGAGGAGCAGGGCTCCCAGCTGCTCTCCCACACGTGCAGTCAGGGTGCTGCGCTCTCTGAGCTATCGCTGGAGAGGGGAGAACAGCTCGTGGGTCGTGGGGGGGCTGGGAAAAGAGGTTTAGGTTGCAACAAGGACGTTGCAGAAGGCTGCTGTGCCTCCTCTGCACCCTGCTGGCACGTTGTCCCCCTGGAGGGGCAAGGCCACTGGTAAAGAAGGTCTGTTGGGGGAGAATGGTAAGGAGGGAGAGGGGTGGGAAAGTGAGAAGCAAGCCCCTGGGAAAGTGGGCCAAAGCTTTTCAAAGTGGGAGGTAAGCGTGGGGCGGGGAGGCTTCCGGGAGCTGCTGCTCCCTGCAGCACCCAGGTTGCTCTGACGTGCTGTGGCCTCTTGCCCCAGGATCTGTTTGATGAAGAGGATGACCTGAGGAAAACCAAGAAGGCCAGGAGGAAAATGATCCGAACCACGTCAATGACCAGAGTAACATCTGCATTTCCAATGTGATCAAAGGGATGGAAGGGACTCAACTTCCCCCCCCTCCCTGCAGAGCGGGGGCTGGATTTTGGGGTGGGGGGATGCTGGCACTGGTGCAGAGCAGGTGATGGAGCCCTTGGCTCTGAGCAGAATGGGAAAACCTCCTGCCTTCTCTGGATTAGCTTGCTGGCCAGAGCCATACCCCAGCTCGTGGCCTGTGCCATGCTTAGCCTGGCTTTGTGCACATGATGATCTGTGGGCTGTGGTTCCGACTCAGCTCCCCAAGCATCTCCTTGTCCCTGTCCAGTCCCTGGGCGCCTTCTCCTTGAGTTCATTCCCCATCTTTTCTCGACTGAAAGCAGCATTCCTTAAGCAGGTGTTCTGGGACACGGGATTTAAAAGGAGAGAAAGTGCTCTTCCAGCCTGTAGCAGAGTCATAGTCCCTGTTCCATCCCCCATGCCCCGATCAGCAGCTTCTTGCGGAGTACAGATTTAGTCCAAATCCCACAGCAAATTTAAGGACCAAGGCAGATCCTAGCTGAGCATGGGCCTGTGGACCCCGAAAGGATCCAGTGGGCTGTTAAAAGGGAGCAACTACGGGCTGTGCATTTGACATCTTGGAACCTGCTTGGATAGTTTTGCTGACCTTTTTTTTCTCCCCTTGCTTTATTTTAGCAACCAAACTTCAAGCAGAAATTTGTGGCTTTGCTGAAGAGGTTTAAAGTGACAGAGGAGGTAAGGAGCAGGAAGGCTGCCCCACCTGGCACTGGCTCCTCACAGACGTGTCGGTGTCAGGGTGCTGGTTCCTGCTAACCAGGAGCCTCAGCCTGAGCTGCAGGTGCTCAGGGCTGTTCCCAAAGGTGGTGTGAGGCATGGCACAGGCTGGGGCTTGGCCTTTTCTAAGCCTTCTGCCTCAAAAAGGCAACTCTGAGCCTCACACTCAAATCAAAACCACCTTCCCAAAAAGCCTGTTGGGGGGATGTCATGCTCATGGCAGCCTCCTTTGGCCCAGTGACAATGCCACCTGCACGTGCCAGGCCTGGGATGCCGATAACTCCCTAACTCTTCGTTGCCCTCTGGCTTTGGTCCCACAGGTCCTGGACTCTGACCCCGTAGACCAGACCCAGGAGGTGGAGGAAGACCTGGGCTTGCTCTATGACAGCCTGGAAGAGTGCAACAACAGCGACAGCGGCCCAGAGATTGAGGACAACGAGAGCGTGCACAGTACGCCCAAGCCGACCCTGAGGTAAGGATTGCAGGAGGTCACAGGCCACCAGCACCGTCCGTGGGACCTGGAGAAATGCCCTCTGACACTCCTCTGTTGCTTGGCCTAACGTAGGCATTGTCCCCTCTCCTTTCCCATTGCCATCTTCTGTTGGCACAGCCGAGTTCCTCACTTGCGTATCCTGTTTAAAAACACCCTCAAAACTGCCCATAAAAATCGGTTTCCTTCATACTTACTCTCCTTTGATTTCCTCCCAGTCCGGCACCTGACACTCTGCCTGACCTGCTGTAAGAGCACCTCCTTGGTCTAAGCCCCTGCTGTCGCTAGCTCTCACACCTTTCTGCTGACAGTCCTGGCCTTCTCAGGCTTTCCACCCCAAAGCACGCCTGTCTTCTGAGCACGTTGTCTCGAGGCTGCTAGGGCCAGTCCCCATGTCCCCGTGGGATCTGCATGTTGTGCTCCCACCCTCTGTGGAGGTGCATGGCCGGAACCCTCAGCGACACTGCTTGTCCAGGCACCCGCTGGCTTGGCTTGCTCCACCAAGCCCTGCTGACTTGGCACGAGGTCTGCAGCGCGCCGTGCCGGGAAACCAGGCTTTTCTCCCACGTGGCCCGCATTCACCTGGCCTCTGCTCGCGGCCGTTCTGGTTCTGTGCTGTCCCGTGAGGAGGCTGCCTCTCTGCTTGGCTGCCTCACGGTGCCCTGAGTCTCTTCTCGGCGAGGAGAGACCAAGCCGAGATGAGTTGTCATTGTCTCTAGAGCATAATTCGGATTAGAGCATATCTGAGCATAACTCGGATTAGTTTGTATCCCTGATGAAGGTGCTCAGCGGGGGCAGCAGACCTGGTCTGCCGCAGGCAGTGTTTGAAAAGAGAACTGCCGGATTCAGGAACCGCTTCAGGGCATGGGGAGGAGACAGGAACAGGACTGCAGTCACATCTCCCACAAACCCACGAGCTGTTCGGGAGGAGACAGCAGGTGTGTGGGCACGGGGGAGCTGCTGAGGTGGTCTGCTCGGATCTCCAGGAGTTTCACGTCATCCCTCACCACAGGCTTTAAAGAAACAGAGGTGCAGTGGGAGAAAAAGGACGGTGGTCTTGTGGTCAGATACCAGCTCACATACGCAAAGCTACGGAAACTGTAAGAATTAAAGCCTGCTGGGTGTGATTAAATATAAGACCCTGCTCTGGCTCTGCAAATCCACAAAGGTCTGGTCCCTGGGAGAGCATCCTGCAGTAGGTGCTGGTGTGTGCTTGCATCTGCCCTGACAGCCTGTCTTGGGCGTTGCTGTCTCTGCTAGGACAGCCTGTTGGGCCCTGGGATGTTTTTCATCCTGCTCCCAGTGTCTCAGTTTGCATTCTGTTCCCCGTTTCTGGCGGTGCTGAGTGCCTATCCCCTTGCATTCCCCCAGGGCTGCCTGGTCCCAGTGCAGAGCATTCTCAGCCTCGGGAAGCTGCTGGTGACCTTCCAGCCCAGCCTATGAATTCAAGAGGTGCTCCTCGCGTTGGGTTTGGCTTTTTGTCATAGCCAGCCTTGCTAGACACCACAAAGCTCCCTGCGGGGCATTCAGGTTTGCTGCCCTGCCTGGGGGGCAGCTGGAGGCTGTAGGACCTCAGCAGTCAGAGCCTTGGTCTGGAGATCAGAGGGGAAGGAGCAGAATTCTCCTTGGGTGGCTGAGAATATGGACAGCGGGGAAGGAGGGCTGGGATTTACCTAAATCCGAACCCGCTGAGACTCTGACCCCATCACACCTGGAGGAGAGAGCCTTCAAACTGCAGAGGAGGGAGAGCCGGGAGCGGCGGGAGAGCTCTGTGCTCGGCGTGACACATCCTCTAGTGACAAAAACTTCTGGGTTGCAAGGGAGAGAGGGCAGAAACAGACACAGCTTCCGTGTGGCGGCGGGGAGGCAGCCCCGTTTAAAGGGGGCATTGAAAGCCAGACCAAACGCACACCATTTGGGTGAATCCGGCGTCTGAGGGCTGGGGACACCTGCTTGGTGAGGTGCCAGCCAGGGGTGTGCCGTATCGGGGACAGTACAAAGGAGAGGTGCTGGGTGGGGGCTGGATTTTTAGAAAATTTAGCATATTTCTCTGGTTTAACTCTTTAATGTACCCAGTCTGGATGGACTGAAATTTTTGGCTGAGAAAAGGCAAGTGCAGAGCAATGACTGCAGGGTGGTGATGGTGCCTGAGGTCCCATAATGGAGACTGCAGGGGTGGAGAGGGCAGAAGTATGCCAATAACAGGAGACACCAGCTATCCCTGTGTGACACGGGGAAAATATCTCATCGGGGCACAATGCAGACTCCAAATCTGTGGCTTTTGTGAATGAACGTGTCGTGGAGCTGCTGGCCACGGAGCTAGCGAGGGCAAAATTGAGCCACGAGTTCTCCAGCCAGTCTGTGAACGCTGCTGCCGAAGGGCTGCTCGGTGGTGGGACCATCACTTACTGAGACGAAACGTCCTTGCAGGAGCAGTAAAAGCAGAGAACCCGACACCGTTGTGCCTGGCAGCAGCGTGTGCTGTAGGCGAATGAGGAAGTAAAGAAAAGGAAAGTGCAGGGGGCAGCCAGGATGTTCAGAAGCCCGTGGGCATCCTGCAGAAAGCTGCAGATGAATCCACACGAGGATAACAGTGGAAACGCTGGCGGAGTACCAGAGGAAGGGCTCCGTGTGCTATGCCTGTGGTCATCCCTGCAACCCAGCAGGCCTGCGTGCACAGCAGCCAGAGCAGGAGAAAGTTTGGCTGGGAGTGAGCGCCGACGGGCAGCCAGCAGCTCAGGGGGAAGTTGCCTCGCTTCTCTAAGAGGAAGCCGCGCGTTGCGGGCGGGCTGCCCGGCTGCAGGGGCCCCGGGAGAGCTGCCAGTGAGATCCAGTGGTACAGCCCGCTGGGTTCCCAAAGGCTTCTGTGCTCTCTGAGCAGCCCACAGGCCGTGGAGGGGTCCGTGACAAATAAATGATGGGCGGAAAGAGGGGAAACGAAGGTGGAAGCGGGCAGCCCTCGCTGTGGTGGCAGAGACCACCCCGCTCCCCAGGAGGGGTTCCTGTGCTGACCCCTGTGACTTGGGAGCAGGAGCTTGGAGTGGCACTGTGCGGCTCTACCAAAACATCAGCTCTGAGGCCTAAAAAAATATAAAAATTAAAATGTTAGGGAACAAAATAGAACGCTGCAGTACCGCTGTGCCACCTGCGGTGCTGCTCTGTCCGCAACACTGCGGCCTCAGAGCCCTGGGGAAGGGGAACGCAGGAAGGGAAGGAGGAAGCTGCCACTAGAAGTGTGCAGCAGCAGCGGTCGGAGAGCCGGAGCCCTCCCTGGAGAAGGGGGAGCAAAAGGGAAGGCAGCAGAAGTCTGTGGGAGCCCTGGCGGCACAGAGGGCAGCACGGTTGGGTTGCGGCGTTGGCGGAGACCCCGCAGCGGTGAGGTGGACAGCTGCCTAGCTGGGGCTGCCTTTCTGCACCCTGCGGTGGCAGGGGATCACCAGAGGGGGCAATGGCTGCTGGCTAGGAGACAGAGACCTGCCTCCAGTTCCCTGGGGACACGGGTTTTAGCCTGCTGGGGCACGAGGGCACGTGGGTGTCCACCCCTGCGTCCCACCGGGGACCTCTCCACGGTGCTCTGTGCTTGGGACAGGCCGGCGGGGTTGCGCTGGGGTCGTGGTGACTTTGTTCCTCTCTTATTCCTGCCTTTTTCTCTCCCGTCTGTCTGTCCGTCCGTCCGTCTGTCTGTTTCTCTGCAGGCGTTTCTTTGAGGGAGTCTCTCATTCTGGTTCCCAGACTGAGATCGGCAGTCTGCACAGCCAGAAAGGGCAGGATCAAGAGTCGGGCAGCCCTGTGAGTTACACCACCACCACCACCACCACCACCACCTCCTGTCCCCTTCCCTCCCCGGCCAGCCCAGCATCCCCGCAGCGCCCGCGGCTCCCTCTGAGACCAAACCCGGGGCTGCTCCTTCCCTTCTTTCCTCTTCTTTTTCCCAGTGCCAGCAGACAGGTAGCGATAGCCTTCCTGGCAAGGCAGGGGGGCGTCCTCTGGGGCCGGTCCCAGGGGGATGCCGGGCTCCCCCGTGGGAGCGCATGCTGCGAGGCCGGGCCAGGTCCCACTGCGGGCATGGGTCACCGGCAGCCGCCCCGCGCGGGGCGCTCCGTCCTGCCCTGACCCCGCTCCCTGTCCCCCAGGGCGAGGCGGAGAAGAGGAAGCCGGGAGCGCCGCGAGCACAGGAGGAGCCGGGAGCAGAGGTCCCCGCAGTGGTGAGTCCAGGCTACGGGGGACAGAGCGGGGCTGGAGCTCCCTCGGGCACCACCTCGTTCCCTGGGACGGGCAGACGGGGCTGGACAACAGCAAGGGTGGAAGGAGGGTGAGGAGATGGGGCTGCAGGAGGTGCAGCTGAGCCCCATCGAGGCCCTGCAGCCTCTGCCCTGCTGTGGGGCCACCAGGGCGATCTGTGGGCACGGGGAAGGAGGTCGGGGAGCACGGTGTGCACAACACAACTGTGTGTGGCCCTCAGGAGCTGGCCGCAGAGGAGCCGAGTCCCCGGCTGGCCCCCGCAGAGGCTGCCACGAGGGAGGGCAGCGTGGACAGGCTGGCCCAGCTGGGCCCCGGGACCAAAGCCGAGCTCCCCAGTGCCGTGTCGCCCAGGTAAGGCAGCTCTGGGCCCCGTGGCACAGCTGAGAAGGCTCAGCGTCGGCTCGCTGGGGTGAGGGGGGGCTGGAGGAGGTGGGATTTCCCCCCCCCACAGCGTCACCTCTCCCGCTTCTCGCTCGCAGCAAGGCAGAGAGCAAGCAGCTGTGGCGTCCCCGCAGCACCTCCGTGAAGGACCGGCAGAGCTCCAAGGGCCAGGGCGGCCGCACCAGCAGCCTGGACAGCGAGAGCTCTCCTGACTCGTGGCACAGCACCCAGGTGAGGCTCCTGGAAGCCTCCTCACCTGCCGTCAGCAGGTCGGCTGGGGCAGCCTGCTGAGCCTAACCTTGGCGGTGACGCTGTCGTAGGTGCCCCGAAAGTCTGTTTACGATCAGCTGAACCAGATCCTGGTCTCCGACGAGCATCTCCCAGAGAGCATCGTGCTGGTGAATGTCGCCGAGTGGCAGGGGCAGGTGAGTAGGTGCGAAGGGACCGGGGGGTTCTCCGGGCCGGGGCAGGGTGTCCGAGGGAACCCGGCGCCAGCCGGGCCCTCTCCTCTCCCCCTACGTGGCCCTTCTTGGGGGACACGGAGCATTTGCAGTGCTGAGCTGCATGCACAGGTCTGTCTGTCCACCTGCTCCATCGGTGCTGGATCCCCAAAGCACACTGCCCAGAGCAGCCCCAGCAGGGAAGGCTGACAGGCTGCGTGCCTCACGCCCTCGCTGCTCCGTACTGCTCAGAGCTTTGCCGGATGCCGTAGCAGAGGTGCTGGACTCCCCCTGCTGGCCCCGGGCCCCGGGGAGCAGAAGAGGCCCCGTTCCCTGGCCGGAGATGGGAGGGCCTGCTGGAAAATCAAGGCAGGGCCTGTGGCAGGAGAAAAGCTCCTGGGGGAGAGGCGGTGGAGTCCGTCCCCACGCTGCACGTCCTTGGTGTGTTCCTGCTCCATCTCTCACGCCGACAGGAGAAAAAGGAGTGATGGCCGTTCCCAGATCCTGATGTGGCCGCTTCTAAGCCCCCCAGCCTGGCCCAGCAGCACTGTTCAGCTGCATGCAGGCACCTGAAGAGGCACAGAAGGATTTTGGAGTGCCGTGGAAGAGAGCCAGAAAAGGGAACGAACAAAAGAGGGACCGAGCACAGAGCCGGGCCCTGCTGTGGGATGGCAGGGCTAAATCGGAGGGTCCCTTGATCAACCCCTTTATCTCGGAGCGCAGCCCGGTTCCTGGGGCAGCAGTGCCCTCGCCAGTGCAG
Source organism: Oxyura jamaicensis (assembly GCF_011077185.1). Taxonomy (NCBI): domain Eukaryota; kingdom Metazoa; phylum Chordata; class Aves; order Anseriformes; family Anatidae; genus Oxyura; species Oxyura jamaicensis. The sequence goes on from NC_048895.1 coordinate 13,623,674, forward strand.
GCTGGTGGCCGCTGTGCTCAGAGACAAGAGCAAGGGCTGGGAGGAGAGGGGACGCTCGGGCAAGCAGCCAGGGATGTCCAGGTGGTGGCGGCCCTCCCGTGCAGCATGCGTGGGGACAGGGCCCCAGCCCCATCCCAGAAGGGCCTGGGCAGGTGTTATCTCCTCGGGGCACCCGCGGCTTGGCCTCACCCCGGGCTCTCTACCTTGGCAGTACGTGAGCGAGCAGCTCCTGGCGCACAAGCAGCTGGTCGTGTCCACCTGCTCGGTGGCGGACATCCAGGCGGCCTTCAACACCACCGTCTCCCGCATCCAGCGATAGTGAGTGCAGCTCGGGCTCAGTCCTGCCGCTGCAGGGAAGGGCTGGGGAGGGCACTGTGTCCCCCCCGGGGCTTGCTGGGACGCTGTGGCAGCAGCGGGGTTCTGATGCTGGGCTTGGCTGGCCTGGCAGGGCACGTCCCCGTGCCACCTGCTGAGCCACCGAGGGTCCATCACGGCCTCTGTCTCTCCCTCTGGCAGCTGTAACTGTAACTCCCACATGCCTCCCCCGGTGAAGGTGGTTGTGGCAGGGGACCAGAGCTACCTGAGCGTGGTCCTCCGGTTCTTCGTGGAGCAGCTGGCCAGCAAGACCCCCGACTGGCTCAACTACCTTCGTTTCCTGCTTGTGCCACTGGGTGAGCGCCACCACGAGCCTGGCTTGTCCTCCCCCGCCTCCCCAGGCCCCCCCTGCCCGGATCCAGCATCCCCCTTCTCGCCCGCAGGCTCCCACCCCCTCGCCAAGTACCTGGCCTCGGTGGATAACAAGTACAGCACTCTCTTCCTGGACACGGCGTGGCGGGAGCTGTTCAGCAGGGCTGAGCCGCCCGCTGCAGGTGAGGAGCGGGGCCCGACGGGACCGGCAGCGCCCCGAAGGGAACACTCGGGGCCCTCACCGCTCCCTGTGCCCGCAGACACTGTGGACATCGCGGGCCGCGTCACCCAGTTCATCGCCGGAGCCAGCCTCTCCCACCAGCTGCCCATCTCCGAGGCCATGCTGACGTACAAGCAGAAAAGGTGAGCGTAGCCCGGGGTCGCCTTCCCCGCCTCGCGGGCACGTGGGAGACGGGGGACAAGCTGAGTGAGGCCCCGCGCCGCCCCCCCTGCCACCCCCTGGTGTGCACGGCCCCCGCAGCGGCTGCGGGACGGCGGGGACGGACTGCCTGGGCTGGGCTGGGCTGGGCTGGGGGCTGCGAGCCAGCACCGTGCTGCCCCGGGGGTTGACGCTCGTGTTCCAGCTGCACTCTCACCTCTCCCTTCTCTTGGTTTCTGGCACCCAAGGAAGAGAAGTCTCTATTTTGATTTTTATATCAGGTATTGGCTTGTGCTTGCTGTGCCGCTGCCTGGCCCGCCCTCCCTCCCCACCCCATGTGCGTCCGTCCCCCTCTTGCCGTGCAGAGGAGCCGCGGCCCCAGAGCGGGGCAGGGCTGCCCTCCCGCATGCAAGCCCTCTCCCGGCACCGGAGGGGCCGACTCCTTGCCTCCTTGTGTAGTGTGCCCTGTGCTGCCATGTCGGGGACAGGGTGTCCCAGGGGAGGGAGGGCAGAGAAGAGGGGCCCGGCGGCCAGGAGCCAGCTTCGGCCCCTGCCAGCGCGGGGGTCCCCCGAGCCACGAGGCTGCCCAGCGTGGCAGGCGGCGCCCCCCGCCCCTGACCGGCCTTTCTTCCTTGCGCAGCCCCGATGAGGACTCCTGCCAGAAGTTTGTACCCTTCGTGGGGGTGAGTGTGGGCCACTGGGGCTGGGGGAGAGGGGTGGGGCGTGGTGGGGGGCATCATCTCGCTTGTCTCTCCTTGCAGGTGGTGAAGGTGGGCCTGGTGGAGCAGTCCTTCAGCGCCTCCGGTGAGTCCCTGCCTGCCCTTCCTCACCACGGGGAGCTCCTCGGAGGTGTCCCCCAGCCCCCCTGACCCCGCTTTTTCTCCCCAGTGGACTCAGACGATGCCACAGCCTGCGCTCCCTCGCTGCTGAGCTCAACGCCAACTGCCAGCGGAGCGGCCCCTTACGGCAAGGAGACCGTCAGCACCCCGCCGCCCTCCCCGTCTGTCAGCAGCGGCCTCTCGGGGGCCGGGTAAGGAAGCGGGTGCTGGGGCACGAGGGTTTGGGGTGCTCCCAGGCCAGGCCGCCGCGTCCCGGGGCTGGCTGCAGCTGGGCTATGGGGTGTTCCGCTCTTGGGCAGGTCTCTGAGCCCCGGCGTGGAGGTGATGGGCCTGCAGGTGGACTACTGGACGACCCAGGGGCTGGACAGGAAGAAGGAGGGCGAGAAGAGGGAGACGGGCATCAAGAACACGCTCAAGAGCAACTTCCGCTCGCTCCAGGTCAGCCGCATCCCCGGCATAGGGGAGCTGGTGCCGCCCAGCACCATGGCCATGACCGTGGTCACCAAGGAGAAGAACAAGAAAGGTAACTCCTGGCCCCACGCTGGGGGGCTCAGCCAGTTGTAAAAAGGGCAGGGGGGAGGCTGCGGGAGGGCAGAGCTGGGAGCTGGCACGGCAGGAACCAGGCGGTGAGGCCAGCCCTGGGGAGAGGGGGTCCCACCCCGGGCCAGGTGGGGACGTCCTGACGTTGGTCTTGTCTGGCCATGGCCCCCCCAGTGATGTTCCTGAGCAAGAAACCGAAAGAGAAGGACCTGGAGCCCAAAAGCCAAGTCATTGAAGGGATCACACGCCTCATCTGCACGGCCAAGCACCAGAACACCATGTTGCGAGGTGAGGGGAGGCGCCAGCCCCACGGGGCCGCAGGCGCCAGGCCAGGGGCCCGGGGCCGTGCCTCACCGCCCCGTCTCCTCTCAGTCTCCATAGATGGGGTGGAGTGGAACGACGTGAAGTTTTTCCAGCTGGCAGCACAGTGGCCAACGCATGTCAAGTACCTCCCTGTGGGCATCTTCGGCTACTCGAAGAGCGTGTGAGACGCGGGGCAGCCCTGGGACGGAGCTGCGGAGGGGCACGGGAGGAGGCGGCGGGCCAGCCGTGCTCTCAGCCCCCGCTCCACAGCCCAGCCCCTCCAGCTCTGCAGAGGGAACCTCCCCACCCGCACCGCTCCCGGGGGGCCGAGACCCGTGACGGTGAGGCCACTGAGACCGGCTCCACGCATCCTCCGACACCAGCCAGGGCACCACGCCATCTGCCTCCCCTCACCCCCAACAGCAGCCTGGGACAAGGGTTGGCACCGGCCAGCGGGGACCCGGGGGGGTTCTCTGGGCCCCCCTTTTCCCCACTGCGGCCGCCGGGGCCCCAGCTGGGCTGGGCCCGGGCAGCTTCCCAGCGTCGGAGCCACAACAGGGGCTGCTCAGCGTGGCGGAGCCGGTGCTGAGCAGGGCCCCCTGCCCTCGACCAGCCCTCGCTGCCGTCCCCACGCTGCTGGGGCCTCAGCCACGCTCCTCGTCCCCCCGCAGCCCCGCTGCTGTGGCTGGCAAGGTGCTGCCGAGGCCGGCCCCAGGCTGCCGGGGGGGTCACCCTCATGTCCACATCCCTCCCCGACCAGCCCTGCCCCACGGTGCTGCCAGCTGGAGGTGCGGCATGGGGGGCACCTGGTTTTTTTTTTACAAGATTCTATTTTTTTTAAATTTATTGTACGGTTACTTTTCGGGATTAATTTTAATAAATTAATGCTGGTACCATTACGGCCAGGGGTGGTGTGGCTCCCTCCCCGCCCAAGGGCACGGCTCAGAGAGAACAAAGCAGCGTGAAGGTGGCTACCAGCACCTCTCCAGCAGGCAGGGCCAGCTCGGGGGGGTGGAAGCCGGAGGCATAACCCCATCCCGCCACCCCAGGGGCCAGCCACAGCTCTCAGACAGATCAAGCCACAGGACTGGGCGCAGTGTGGCTCGTTTATTCAAACTGAAAGTCCTCAGGAAGGGCTGGGCCCAGCCTGTGTCCTGCTGGCCCAGCCTGGGCCTTGTCTACCTGAAGGTGGAGAAAGTCTGTCTCCTCTCAGCAGCGGCTGGGCTTGCGGCTGTCTTGATCTCTACAGTCTGGAAGGCAACTTGGGGCTGGGCCTGCGAGCTGGGGGGCGGTGGGGACTCAGCAGGGACGAACTCCAGGACGTGGGGCCTCTCTTCCTGGCGCCGCAGGTAGCCCTGGTTCAGCAGGTGCAGGACGCAGGACAGCACGTCCACGCTGTGGCAGCAGAAGCTCAGGAACTGCAGCCCCGGCCCCAGCTCACCCTTCTGGCAGGCATCGATCACCTACAGCAGCGAGGGAGCCGGGAGCTGCAGGGCAGCCCCCAGCACGGCCCCCGGGCAGCTCCTCGCAGCCCCCCCACGCTCAGCCTCCGTACCCTAAACACCAGGTTGTCGATGTGCAGCTGCTTCTCCGCCTTGAGGACGCGGGTGATGAGGCAGCAGAGGACGTTCCTCTTCCTCTCCAGGGCGCCGCTCTCGGCCCTCTCTGCCCGCAGGTACCTCTGCCGGGGCAGCAGCCTCAGGTGGCGGCCGGAGGCTTGGGCCAGGGCCGCCCGGTTCAGCCGCAGGGCACCTGGAGCTAGCAGCCGGCCCACGGTCAGCCAGGCCCCGAGCCGCTCCCTGCAGGAGCCCCAGGGCGCCCGCGTGGCTGCTGCGCCCAGCCCGGGGCCTCCCACCGCTGCCCTCACCCCAAGCCCCAGCCCCACGCACGGCCCCGAGCCCCGGCCCCATGCCCAGCCCCGCACAGACCCCACCACCCGCGTGGCCACGAGCCCCCCACGCTGCCCAGCCCCGATCCCCAGCCCCACACTCGCACCCACCCCAAAGCCCGGCCCCAGCCTCGACCCCGGGGCCGAGCCCCAGCGGCCGGACTCCCCCCAGCCCGGCCGCATCCCCCCCGAGCCCCTCCGCCCCCACGCAGCCCCCAGGGCTCAGCCCAGCACCACCCGAGGGTGCCCAGCCCCGCGCTCACCCCCCAGCGCGCAGCTCCGCACCAGGACGCCCTCGCCCTCGGTCAGCGGTGCCAGCGCCTGCTGCAGCAGCTCCGCAGGGAGCCCCGTGGCCTGCAGCAGGGACTCCACGGCCACCTCCTGCGGGAGGGGAACAACGGCCAGGCGAGAGCCTCAGCGCCCGGAGACCCCCAGCAGGGGGCACGGCACCGGCTGCACGCCCGCGGCCCCAGCTCCCACCTCGGCGCCGTTGAAGCGCAGCAGGACGAACATCTGCAGCGTGGACACGTGCAGGACGCAGTCTCCGAAGTGCAGCTCGGCACGGCCCAGCCACGTCCACTGCAGCCGCCGGGGCCTCGTGCACGTCCAGCCCCGCTGGCTCTGGCCTGCCGGGGACACCAGCGCGGGGGGACATCAGCGCTGGGGGACATCAGCACCGGGGGACACCAGCGCCGGGGGACACTGCAGCCGCCGGGGGACACCAGCACCAGGGGACACAGCACCGGGGGACACCAGCACCAGGGGACACCAGCGCCGGGGGACACCAGCGCCGGGGGATATCAGCACCGGGGGACATCAGCGCTGCCGGGCATCCCCTGCACCCAGCGGCACCGCCGGGCACCCCCCACCACACTCACTCTGCCCGCAGAAGGCGGCGAAGGCGGCCAGCGGGGAGCTCAGCGCTGCCGAGAAGAACCTGCCGGGCTCGTCCATGTGGCACAGTGGGGACACGGGCCAGCAGCGCGGGGACAGGGCCAGCACCGTCACCTCCGGAGCGTCCGCCAGCGAGGCCTCCCCCGGCGCCTGGGCACGCGGACACGAGGGCAGCTCAGGACCCCACGAGGCACGCGGCGGCCCCCGGCCCAGCCCCGCCGGCCCGCTCACCTCGTCCTCGGGGCTCTCGGGGCGCGCGCCCAGCCCCAGCAGCCGCTTGTCCCGCTCCTGCAGCTGGGAGAGGCGGAACTGCCGCTGGAGCTCCTCCGACTCGGCCAAGTCGCTCAGCATCTCCTGGGGGAAGCGGCGCGGGAAGCACAGCCCGATCTGCTCCAGGACGGCCCCTTCCAGCCACGAGGGGCCCTGCGCCAGCAGCCGGTCCCCCAGGTACAGCCTGCCACCGCCACCGGCCGCACGTCAGGGCCGCCGCCGCCACCCAGCCCCGGCCGGGCCCCGGCCCGGGGGCCCCGCGCCGGGCCCCGCGGGGACACGGCCGCCCTCACCGGTAGAAGTGCTCGAAGGTGTGGGCGAACTCCAGGCCGCTGAAGACGACGAAGGGCTCCAGGAGCTGCTGCAGCAGCCCCGTGCTGCCCACGGCCCCGTGGAGCTCCTGGATCTTCCCGTCGAGGTAGCGGGCAAACTGCTCGCTCACCTGCGGGGGGACGGGGCTGGGTGTGCGGGGTGCCCCACGGCCCCGGGACGGCACGGGGGGCAGGCCGCTGCCGCCCTGGAGCTCGCCCGAGGCCCCGCTGCCGGCGCCGCGCTGCCGGGACTCACGTGCAGGGCGGTGAGGAAGGAGAGCTGCAGCAGCGCCCCCGCGAAGCCCTGGCCCAGGGCCACCACGAAGGCAGCCTGCTGCCCAAAGAGCTCCTCAGTGGCGCCGCGCAGGCGCCGGTACAGCCCGCAGTATCGCTCCACCACGTCTGGCGCCTGCCCCGCCGCCTCCAGGAGCCGCTGCACCTGCGGGGAACGGCACCGGAGGCTGAGGACCGGGACCGGGACCGACCGCAGCCCCGTCGCCCCCCGGCCGGCCCCCAGCCCTACCTGCTGCTGCACCACGCCGCGCCAGCACTGCACGACGCCCCACAGCCCGCTCGGCCTCCGCACCGCCGCCACCCTGGGCGGCGCCTCCTCGTTCCTGCCCTCCTGCCCGCCTGCCGGGGGACAGCCGGGCTCAGCGCGGCCTCACAGCCCCGCACGCGGAGCAGCAGCAGCACGGCCACGGGGGAGGCTCAGCCACGAGCCCTCCCCGTGCCTCAAGGCCCTCTGCAGAGCCCCCCGTGGCTGCAGCCCAGGACTCGTGGACCCTCGCAGGAGGGCGGCCCCTCGCTCACCCGCCGCCCTTGCCTCCTCCAGCTCCACGCCGCCAGGGTCCACGTGCACCAGGAGCTGGGTCAGGAGCCGCACGCGGGAGCCGAAGGCGGCGCCGCGGGACGGGGGGCCTTGGGGCGGCTCCCCGCTGCCCAGGTACTCGCCCAGCAGCCAGGCCAGGGGGCTGACGCCGCTGGGGTCTGCGGGCACAGAGACTCAGGGCGGGCGCCGGCGCACGGGGCGGGGGGGAAGGGGCCCGGCGCGGCCCGAGCGGGTACCTGGGCTGGTGATGCTCTGCACCAGGGGGCTCACCAGGGCCTCCCAGCACGTCCTGCCCAAGGCCCGGGCCGCCTCGTCGTCAGGAAGGAAGCGCTCGGCGAAGTCTTGCTCGTGCCGCAGCGCCCGGTTCAGCCTGCAAGGGCGAGCGGGCAGCACGCCGCGGCACCGGCGCCTCCGGCCACGGCCTCCCCCGGGAGAGGGTCGCGGGGCCGGCAGCCGGCAGGACGCCCCCAGCCAGGGCCCTCCCTGCCAGCGCAGGGCACCCCCCGCTCCCCTCTCGGGCTGGCAGCGCCGGGAGGCCACTCACTTGCCGAAGAGCTGCAGCAGCCGCCCCCGGTCCCGGCGGATCTCCCGGCACCAGGCGTGCGCCCGAGCGGTGCAGCAGAGGAACGTCCGCCGGCACAGCTGCTCCTTGAAGACGGGCCAGAAGGTGGGCTTGGGCCCCAGCACCTCGATGCCGCGCACGCGCGTGTCGATGCCGCCCTGCGGGAGAGCTCGGCCCTCAGCTCCTCGCGCGCGGCCCCGCGGCCCCGCCGGCCCCGGGCCGGCCCCGGCTCCCCACCTGCTGGCACCGCTTCACCCGGATCTGGATGACGGGCCAGAAGCGCGTCATGTTCTCCAGCAGCACCACCCTGCTGGCCGAGGGCAGCACGGTCACCTGCAGGCACACGGCGGGCCCTCAGCGTGCTGGCGGCGAGCGCCGGCCGCCCCAGCGCCCGTGCCAGACCCTCCCGGGGCGGCGCCGGGAGCAGCCCGGGCGGGACTCACGGCGTTGAGCTCCGTCCGGATGGCGGCAGGGCTGTCTCCCCCCAGCACCACCACGCGGGCCGGCATGTAGCTCGAGTCCTCGCTGGCCACCAGCATGCTCATCTCCCTGCAGCGCGGCAGACGCGGCACCCATGGGGCCCGCGGGGCAGGGCTCGCGCGCAGCCCCGCGGCCGTCTCCTCCCTGCGCGGCCCCGGCCCCGCGCCCCGGCCCTACCTGACCACCACCCCGCCCTGCATGTGCACGGTGATGAAGTGGGAGCCGCTGCTGCCGTTCGACTCCCAGTAGGTCTTGGGGTTCCTGTCCGTGAGCTTGCCGGCGCGGTGCGGGTTGGAGGAGACCTGCACCTTCTCCCAGCACTTGTCCTCCCTCACCTCCACGCCGGAGCCTGCGGGGAGAGCGCGGGGCCTCCAGCTGCCAGCCCTCGCGCAGCAGGCGCCGGGGCCCCGCTCCCCGCGCTCACCTCGGCACAGGTTGCGCAGGAAGACGTCGAAGAAGGGGACGCTGATGGGCCGCTGGCTCCGGCGGTGCTCCTCGATCTGCCCCAGCGCCAGCTGCGGGACGGGGACGGGGACGGGCGGTTACCGGGGCCCGCCTCCTCCTCCCCCGGCCCGCCGCAGCAGGCCGAGAGCCGGGGGCTCCCCGGGCCCACCTGGATGCAGCCAGCCAAGACGCTGCCCGTCAGCGTCCCGTGGAGGCCGGCGGCCTTCTCGCAGTCGCTCAGCAGCTCCAGCAGGGCTGGCGCCATCGGCACGGCCGGGCTGTGTTGCTCCAGGGCCTTGGCCAGGGCCTCGCGGGCGCCCGCGCGGCACATGGCCACCGCGCAGTCCTTGCTGGCGGCGGCCAGGCGGTGCAGGAAGCCGACGACCTCCTGCACCACCTGCGGGGGAGGCAGCCCTGAGCGGCCGGCCCAGCGCCGGCAGCCCACGGGGCCCCCCCAGCACCGTGCCGTGGCGCTCCTGCCCCTCTCCGAAGGGGCCGGGCCGGCGCCGGGCACGCAGCCGCACGAGGCCGGGCCGCTGCGGGCAGGGGCCCCGACGCACCCGCAAAGCCGTCCCTGCCCACCGGCAGCGCCAGGCCCCCTCACCTCCCGGTCGCTGCTGTGGGCGCTCAGGGAGGACAGGCAGGGCTGCACGCACTCGTGCCAGGGCAGCGCGTCCTCCCGGTAGCCGTCCAGGAACGCGTTCAGGATCCTGAGCGGAGGAAACGGGGCCCGCTCGGGACACGGCCCGCAGACAGCCCCGCCGGAGGCTGCCCGGCTCCTCCCGCAGGGCCCCCGGATCCCTCGCGGCCCCCCCGGGCCCACCTGAGGATCCGCAGGCCGACGGTCTTTTCGGCCCCCGGCAGCTCCAGGCTGCGCAGCAGCATCCGGAAGCAGCCGCGCTCCTGCGGCCGCGGGGACGCCTCGCCGGAGGGGACGGGGCCTCGGCCGCAGAGCTGCCGCTCCAGGGCCACCACCACGTCCTCGGGCAGCGCGCCGTCCCCCGGGCTGCCCGCGGGCGTCTGCGCGTCCCCGGCCTCCAGCAGGGCCTCCGCGCCTGCGGGACAGGGACGAGGGACGTGGCGGGCCCAGCCCGGGCACCGTGCCCGCCGCGGGGAGGGGCCGCGGCCGCGCGCTACCTGGGGTCTCGGGGCCCAGGGGCAGCCGGTGCTCCGCCAGGCGGTTGATCACGCCGAGGGCCAGCATCGCGGAGGGGCCCTGCCCGTCCCGCCAGCAGCTCTGCAGCACCGCGGGGAGCTCGCCGCTCACCAGCTGCTCCGCCAGGTCCCGGTGGCCGTCCACCAGCATCTTCAGCACCAGCAAGCCGTTCCGCACGCCCGAGGAGCCCCTGCGGGGACACGGCGCCGGGGAAGCGCCCTCAGCCCCCGGCACCCGCGGCCGCCCGCCCGGGGCCCGTCCCCCGTCCCCCGTCCCCGTCCCCTACCCTGGGACGCTCTGCATGGCGCGCACGGCGGCGGGGATGGCGCTCAGCAGGCCTGGCGAGCCCTCGCCGCAGGCGGAGCCGATGCTGGCGAAGACCTCCCGCATCAGCTGCGCGTCGCCGTGGCTCAGGGGCGAGGGCTTCCCCACGGCGCCTCCGGGCTCGCCGGCTCCCACCAGCACCTTCAGGGCCTGCGGGGCCCAGGGCGGCTCAGGGGCTGCGGGCGCCTCCGCCGCCCGCGGGCGCGCCCCAGCCTGGGCCCGGCCCCGCCGCCCGCGGCACCCCCTCGGCCGCGCCGCTCACCGCCAGGCCCGCGTGCTGCACCAGGGCGGAGGCGGCGTGCTGCCGCATGCAGGCCAGCACGGCCCGCACGCCGCCCTCCGTGGCGAAGGGCACGCGCCAGCCGCGCCTCTCCATCAGCAGGGCCACCAGCCGCAGCGCCAGCACCACCAGGCGCTTCTCGGCCGCCTCGGCGCTCAGCAGCTGCACCGCCGCCTTCACCAGCTTCTCCCTGCGCGCAGAGGGCGCCTCAGGAGGGGCCCCGGGGCCCGGGCCCTCCGGCCGCCTTCCCCAGCGGGCAGCCCCCGCGCGGCTCCCCCACGCACCTGGTCCCCGGCCCGCCCCGGGCCTCGCCGCCCTCCTGCTGCTCCGGCTCCGGCTCCTCCTGCAGGACCCTCACCATGTGCTGCAGCCCAGCCACGCGCAGCTCCGCCTCGCAGCTGCTGCTCCGGATCACGTCCGCCACCTGCGCCACCTCGGCCAGCGAGCCCCTCCTGCTCGCCCCCTCGCAGCTGCCCCACGCTGCCGGAGGGAGGCCGGGCCGTCAGGGCGGCAGCAGCGCCCGCAGCCCCAGCGCCCGCAGCCGCGCGCAGCCCCCGGCGCCCTGTCCGTGCCCCGGGGGCTTCACCTCTGCTCTCCGCCGCCTCCGGGATGTGCAGCCCTTCCCTCTCCAGCAGCTCGCCGAACAGCTGGGAATCCGACTGGGAATCCGACCGGGGCGCCGCACGAGCGCCGTCCTCGTCCTCCACCGCCTCGTCCTCCGCCGCCTCGGCCGCCGCCGCCTCGGCCCGCGCGGCTCCAGGGCCGGCGCTCCCGCAGCCGGCACCCTCCGAGGACGCCGCGGGGCTGCCCCCGCCGTCCCGCTCGGCCCCCCTGCCCGGCCAGTATTTGCTGTAGACGCGGGAGCCGCGCAGGTGGCTGCGGGCGCTGCCCCGGCTCCGCTCCTCCACGACCCGCAGCACCTTCTGGGCCAGCTCCGCGGGCACCGGCAGCTGGATCAGGGCCTCCTCGTCCAGCCCCGGCAGCTGCACAGACGGGGCCGCGTCACCCCTCACGGCCGCCGACCCCGCGCCCCCTGCGACGGCCGCGACCCAGGCGGACGCCGAGGCTGCGCCGCCACGGGGCCCCGCTCCCTTCCCTCGCGGCCTCCCTCGGCCCCCACCTGCTCTGCCTGCTCCCGCTGCACGAGGCCGGCGATCTCCTCCTGCTCCCGCGCCTCCAGCTGCTTCACGAAGAAGAGCAGCTCCCACCACTCGGCACGGCTCAGCGTCTCCGCAGCCTTGCTCGGCTGCTCCCCCAGGTACGGCAGGGAGTACAGCCCCCCCAGGGGCTTGGAGAAGAACGGCTGCACGACTGCAGGACAGCGGGGCGAGGAGAGGCGGCGTCAGCTCCGCCAGCTCCCCCGCTGCTGCAGGCCCCTCGCTCCCACCGAGAGCTGACGGGCGGCACGAGGGGTCCCCGCTTCCCCCAGCCTGCCGGGAAAGGGAGGCGACAGGAGGGAGGGAACGTGCCGGGAGCAGGAGCACACAGCTGAAATGGGCACCTCTCGCTCGCCGCTCTGCCAGACTGCCCCCACAGCGCCTGGACCAGGTCCCCCAGCACCAGCAGCACCCACAGCGCCAGCAGGGCTGGGTGGGAGAGCTGCAGGCCCAGCTGACGCGATGCTCACCCGCTGCCAGTTTGTGGCTGTTTGTCAGCGTCCCCCTCTGCCGGCCCTCCTGCTCCTCCTGCCCCGAAGAGCCGATGATCTCCACCATGTGCCAGTGAACCCAGTACGTGCAGCCCAGGGCTTGCCAGTACACCTGCGGAGGAGAGCCCAGCACAAGTGACCGAGGGAACCGAAGACAACCCGCAGTGCCCCCGCGCGAGGCTCCACAGCGGTGCCAGGAGGCCCCTCGCCGGCCCCGTCCTGCCAGCAGCGGGTACCTGCACGGGCGGCGTGCCGTCATTGCTCTGCCGAAATTCGCCCTCGTCCCCCGCGCTGACCTGCTCGTAGTCCTCCAGCATGCGCACCCGCATGCCGCGCACCAGCTGCGCCCGCACGTACTCCACGTAGCTGCTGCGGCTCGGGAAGGCCGAGCGCGTCTTGAAGGCGCTGGGCTCTTTCGCTGGGGGAGCGGGGGCTGCCTGGGCAGCGGCGCAGGACGCGGCCCCGTGCTGGAAGATGGAGCGGGCGATGCGAGGCTTCGCCTCCTGCCGGGCCGGCGGCTCTGGCTCGTGGCTGTGCTCCCAGCCCATGGCACGCAGCAGCTCCACGATGAGGCCGGCCATCGCCATGCTGAACTCAAACTCCTGCTTCACGCGGCTGCTCTCCGGCTGCTCCCCTCCCTGCTCCTCGCCGCTGCCGAGCTTGTCCAGGAGGGAAGTGACGCGCAGGTAGCGCTTCACCAGGGCGAACAGCTGCTTCCCGGGGATCTGCAACGGGCAGGGCCCTCAGGCACCGCCTGGCTGAGCGCCTCCACCCCGGCTGGCTCCCCCGAGCCCAAGCTCTTCCGCTACCTGGGGAAGGTGGATGCCCTCAAAGGACATGCCCTGCTCCTCCGCCGAGATCGTCTCAGCAAAGAGCTCCAGCAAGGTGTAGCGGCTGTCAAAGTCCATGTGCTGCTCGACGCCGTCCTGCTGGCTCAGGGACAGCAGGACATAAGCCCAGCTCCCTGTAAGAACAGCAGAGACCCTTCAGGCCCCCTACAGGCACCCCTCACGCCACCCTCAGGCACAGGAGAGAGAAAATACTTCCCTGTCCTGTGTGTGTGCTGCAAGGACGGCGTGCCAGCATAGGGCAGAGCCGTGTGCACGGGGAAAAACGTGGCACCAGCGACTGGGGGGCAGGGGGGTCTCAGTGCCAGTGACGGGAGCACGGTGGGGCTCTCAGCCACCAGCCCCCCCGGCGGGAACAGCGCGTGTCCCCAAAATCAGCTACCGGGGGACCGCCATGAACGAGGCGAAGGGCTCGGTGTCAGGGGCTGCAGCAGGACGGCAGGGCCTGGTGCCAGCTGCGAGCACGTGTCTGCACCTTCCCCAGAGGTGCCGTGCAGGCGCGTGGAGCTCACTGGTAGCTTCGCCCCTGTGAGCGAAGGGTTCTGTGTGCGTGCTGCCCCGCGGCACCCTGCTTCCCTCCCGGCCCCCCCACCTGCGTCGTGCGAAGCCAGGGCCCTCAGCATCTTGCCGGCGCTGCGGCAGATCTGCTTCTCCTTGTGGCACAGCATCCTCGTCAGCAGGTCGAGGGCTCCCGTCTCCCTGAAGGCGCCCGCCAGCGAGCCGATGCCGGCGTAGGCGCTCAGCACGTGGACGGTGTTGAGCACGGAGGCGGCCTCGGGGGCCCCGCTGCCGCCCAGCTGCCGGCCGGCTCGCCGCACCAGGCTCCCGACGTCGGCCTCCATCTCCCGCAGCGAGGCTTCGTCGGGGAACGGGCCGGCCGCCCTCTCCTCCTCGGCCCGCGGCCCCGCCGGCTTCCCCTCGCCCAGCAGCGCCGGGCAGCTGGCGCACACCTCCTCCGCGGACATCCACAGCGACACGCTCCCGGCATCGGGCCCCGCCGAGGAGCCGCCGCCCGCCGCTCGCTCCTCCGAGCGGACCACGCTCCAGCGGACCAGGTACTGCGGCTGCCCGTCGTGGCCTCGCCGCTGCCGCAGCAGCTCCCGTGGGCAGGCCTGCAGCTCGGGGCCCAGCCGCACCAGCAGGCCGGTACCGGGGCTAACGGGGGCAGCGGGGGGCCCAGGCCCGGCAGCAGGAAGCGGAGGCCGCAGCGCTCGCATGACGTCAGAGAGCCCCGGGCAGCCGTGACGTCACGCAGCGAGCATCCCCGCCGCCACCGGGACCGGCGGGCAGGGCGAGCGGCTCCGCGCTGCTTCCGGCTGAGCGGCTCTGGCTGGGTGCGCATGCGCGAGGGGAGGGACGGACGGGGGCTGGGCCCTGCAGGTCCCCTCCCCCCGTTCAGTAACGGCACCAGCACGCCGGCGGGAGCTCACACACCGCTTTATTGTCCCGGCGCCGGTGCCACGCGGGGCAGGTGCACGTAGCTCTTGAGGGGCGGCAGCGGCCTGATCTTGCGGCCGGCCCAGCCGCCCTTGCGGTGCCACAGCCCCGTGTGCGGGCGCTTGCCCAGCCAGCGGTTGCGGCCCGCCTTGCCGATCACCCGCTTGTTGTGGTCCACGTTGGAGACGCGGCCCACCGTGGCCACGCAGGTCTCCAGCACCTGGGGGGCAGAGGAGAGCCGTCAGCCCCCCGCCGTCAGCCCCCCGCCGTCAGCCGGGGGCCGGGGCAGGGCTGGCACGGCTCCGCTACCTGCATTTGCCTCTTGGAGGGCAGCTGCACGATGGCCGTCCCGTTCACCTTCCGCAGCAGCACCCCGCAGGTCCCTGCCAGGAGAGGAGGGAGCTGCCCTGAGCAGCAGGACTTGGTCTCAAAGCACGGGGATCACGTCCCCAAACGCCCGCGCCGTTCATGCAGCACCTCCAGGGGACAGACCCGCAGGGACACGCCAGCGGGAGGCGATGTCGCCCAGCGGTCCCCACCCCACGGGAGGGTGGCTTCACACCCCAGCACGGGGAGAGGAGAGGAGGGGAGGGGAGGGGAGAGGGAGAGGGAGAGGACAGCCAGCGGGTGCCCCCGTGCAGACGCACCGGCCGCGCGGATGTACTGCGCTCCCTTGCCGGGGTGGCTCTCCAGGTTGCAGATCAGCGTGCCCACGGGCAGGGCCCCCAGCGGGTAGGCGTCCCCCTCGTTGGCCGACACTGCGGGGGAGAAACCAGGGCAGGGAGCGCTGAGCGCGGCACGGAGCGGCCAGCCAGCCCCCAGCAGGGCCGGCCCGCGGCCCCGGGGCGGGCACCTGCCATCCTGCCGATGCGGGACGAGTTCCGGATGATGTCCCCCGGCTGCATGTTCTCCGTGGCGATGATCCAGCGCTTGCGATTGCCGCCGGCCACCAGCGCGATGTCGGCCGACCTGCGGGGGGTCAGCGCGGGGTTCGCTACGCTGCAGGACCCCCCCCCCAGCCCCCAGCCCCCAGCCCGCCCGGCGCCCACCTGCACGGGTCGTATCGCACGCTGACCACCTTCTCGGTGCCCTCCTCGTAGCGCAGCCGCTGGAAGTCGATCATGCGGTACCGGCGCTTGTGGCCCCCGCCGATGCCCCGCACGCGGATGCGACCTGCGGGAGGGACAAACGGGGGGGTGGCTCCACACGGGTCAGGGTCCCCTCAGCCCCCCAGTGCCCCCCCGGGTCCCCTCAAGTCCCCAAGGTCACTCCAGCCCCCCAGTACCCCCCTCAGCCCCCGGGTCCCCCCAGCCCCCGGTGCCCCCCTCACCTCCTGGGTCCCCCTCAGCTCCCCAGTGTCCCCTCAGCACCCCCTGGGTCCCCTTCAAGTCCCCAAGGTCACTTCAGCCCCCCGGTGGCCCCCCTCCCCTGCTGACCCCCCCCGGTGCCCCTCAGCCCCCGGTGTCCCCCCCAGCCCCGGGTGTCCCCCCCAGACCCC
>NC_048895.1:13639393-13759116 GCF_011077185.1 Oxyura jamaicensis
CCCCCCAGCCCCCGGTGCCCACCTGTGTGGTCGCGCCCCCCCGTCTTCCTCATGCCCACGGCCCGCACCGTGTACTTGACGCGGCACTTCCACGTGGGGTCGGTGGTGCAGCGCGCCGCCGAGGCGCTCAGGCAGCGGCAGGCGGCCGCCAGGGCCCCGCCGGGCGGCGATATCGCGACAGGCCGGGCGGCGGCGACAGCGGCGACAGCGGCGCGGGGAGCCGACAGCGCGAGCGCCCCCAGGGCCCGGCACAGCGCCGCGGCCGCCATCTTGCGCGCCCCCCCGCCCCCCCTTCCTGCGCCGCCACCGCGCGTGCGCGTCGCGGCGGCGGGAGGGGGCGTGGCTACGAGGAGGGGGCCGTGGTCACGGGGAGGGGGCGTGGTCACGGGGAAGGGGGGCGTGGTCACGGGAAGGGGGCGTGGCTCGGCTCCCGGTGCTGGCGCGAGGGGGCGCGCGTGCGCCGGTGGCGGCTGGCGGCGGCCATGTTGCGTTTAAAGGGGCCGCGCCGCTGAGCGGGGGAGGGGAGGGGGGGAGGAGGAGCGGCGGAGGGGGGGGGGGCGGATTTGGGCCGGGCCCCGCCCCGTGCCGCCGCAGCCGCCGCCGCCCCGCACCGGTCACCGCCGCCCTGTGCCGAGCAGGTAGGAGCGGGCCGGGGGGGGGGCGGGGAGGTTTGGGGGGGGATTTGGGGCCGGTGGGGCCGGTCTGCAGCACGGGGAGGCTCCAGGCCCGTAGGCCCCGGGGCGCCGCGCTGCCGTGTCAGCAGGCTGCGGTGGGTTTGCCCTCCGGGGCCGGGCGGGGGGGTGTCCTCCCCAAAACGGGGGTTCCCCCCCAAAAAAATAGGGTGCCTCCCCCCCCGGTTTCGTGGTGCTCCGTGGCACCGCCAAGGCCCTGCGCGAAGCCCCGGTGGCCGCAGGGCCGCGGCCGTCGTCCTGGCTCCCCGCCAGGCCCGGTGCCGTGGGGCTACCGGGGAGCCGGGGCGCGGAGATAGGGCCCGGGCGGCCAGGGGGGGAGCCCCGCGGCTCCGCGAGCTGGGCTGCGGGGGGCGTCGGTGCCACCGCGCGGGGAAGGGCGACAACCGGCAGGGACGCAAAGCCCCGAGCCACGGGGTCGCTGTCAGGACGTGCATCTGGGGGCACCGGGGGGCACGGCCTCCGCCCCCCGAGCCCTCCCAGAAGGAGGTGGCAGCCGTGGGGTCGTGGCACTGCCGCGGGGCGACGGGGCCGTGGCGTTCCCGGAGCCTGGCCGCATCTCCTCCCCCCCCCCCCCCCCCCCGCAGTGGGGTCGGGCCGCCCGCTGCCCGCGCCGCTGCCGGGAGCCCCCCGTCGCCGCCGTGCCGTGCCCGCCGGAACGCGGCCGGGAGCGGCCGGACAAGCCCCTGCAGGCATCCAGGTACCGCTCCTCGGCGGCGGATTCCCCGCTGGTGACTGGGACGGGCAGGGCGCCCGGCCGGCCCGGAACAAAGGGCCGCTTCGAGCTGCGGTTTCGGGGAGAGCCGGCGGGAAGCTTTCTGGCGGGGAGCTCCCGAGGTAGGGGGGGACGGGGGGGACGGGGGGGTTTCTGCCCGCTTGCCTCGCCCCAGGGGCACGCAGCGGGCCTGCCTCCCGCTGCCAGACAAAGCCAGAGCGGCGATGACGGAGGCGGCTCCGTCATCGGCACAATTCCCCGCAAACCTCCGCGAGGGAGAAGGGATGCGGCGAGAAGGACGCGTCTGGAGGAGGGCTGCGGGATGGTGTTGCCGCAGAGAGCTCCGGCCGGGCAGCCTGGAGACGTTTGCACCGTGGTGGGAGGCTGCGGCGGGCTTCCAGCCGGCACCGGCCTCCCCTGCACCTCGCCCGGCTCCCCTGCGGCGCTGCTCCGTGCTCGGGTCTCCTCTAGCGCCCTTGGGCTCTGCTCCCCGGGTCGCTTTGACCCGCTTGGGGGGGTGGAAAGAAAGCACCTGCCCCCACTGCGTGCGAGGAGGAGGAGGGGACGTGCGGGGAACGTAGGGTCAAAGATCTCGGCAGCCCAGACGCAGGGTAAATAAACACGGCTGGAGGAAGGAGCAGGAAGCTCGCCTCCTCTCCTCGGCTGTTTGGGAGGAATGCCCAGGTAGGAAGAACAGCATTCGTACCGAAAGGGGTCCCCGGGGGGGGACACGGGACGTGTGGCGAGGCTTTGACCTTGGTGGAGGTGCTGGGTAAAGGCTCGATTTGCTAGGGGAGCCAGAGGTGAACCCGATCCGGTGCTTATTGTGTAGGTAAAGCTTTGTCTTGGGGAATTGAGCTGCCTTGTTGTGTTTCGAGGCCCGTTTGTTTCTGGAAATAGCTCGCCCGCAGTCAGCTGGTCCCTGCAGCCGCCCCAGGTATGCAGCGGAGGGGCTGCGGGCGCTGCAGGGCCTTCCCGGGCACACGGAGCAGCTCCGGGGCACCGACCGTCCCCGTGCTCCTGCGGCACATCCAGCCCTCGGATCAGGCAGATGTCTGCAGAGGCATGGGCTCCCGGGAATTATTCTGCCTGCTTTAATACCGCTGCGTGCTGTCAGGGCAAGGTGACGGCTCTCGCCCTGCAGCGAGGCTGCCTCCCTCCCTCCCTCCCTCCCCGTGGGACTGGGGAGCCAGGGAGGGATGCTCGGCCTGGCTGCGCTCCAGCTGCTTAGCTCCGGTCTCCGCTAGCCTGGAAACAGGTTTTAATGGTGCTCCGCTCTCGTCCCAGCCACAGCAGATGCAGAGTGGATTTGCTGCTGCGGGCATGAGTGAGAGGTGGTGTTTTTTTTTTTTTTCTTTTTTTTTTTCTTTTTTTAAAAAAAGCAACACCTTATCAGCTGATCCGGAGATGCTAGCACGGGGGCGGGGGGTGATGAAGACTGCCATTCCTCTGGTCCCAGTGGAAGGCGCGTGTTTTCCAGGCCAGCCGGGGTTGTAAACAGCACGAGGGGCTGTAAGGAGCAGTCGGGCTTTCTGCTCTCACAGTCCCTTTCTGCTCTCGCACGTGTCTCTTCCCATTTATTTCGCCTGCGTTGCCTCCCGTGTCTGTGTTCCGCGATTGCTGAAGAACAAAAGGAGCGAGCCCTCCCTGCTCTTGAAAGGAACGGCTGATGTGGTGTAAAGCCAACCACACCGGCTCCTCTGTCTTCCCCGGAGCAGATGTGTGCTCTGGACGTTGGCTCACGCTTCGGTAACGCAGGAATTGTTTGCTCTGGTCAACCAGAACAAACCCCGGTTGGCCATTTCCAGGAGGAGATGAGAAGCCCCCAGCTCCTTTCTGAACCTGGATGGCGGCGGCCACGTCCCTGGAAAGCCGGCTTAGCACCGGCGTGCCCTAGGCTGCAGGAAGGCTGTGTTGCAGCACGTTTTCCGTGAGAGATTGGGGCGCTGGGGAGCTGGAGCTGCTGGGACAGAGAGGAATGTTTGGTGCTTAGGGGAAAGAGCATTCGTGGAGTTTCCCCGCTTTTGTGGGAGAGGGGAAACTCTGCAGATCTGCTCCCTGAGCCCTAAACACCCCTGGGGCTCCTGCAGCCTGCGGGTTAGCACAGCCTTTCCCAACGCAGGCCTTCTGGCATCTAGAAGGGCTCCTGGAGCTTCACCCTCAGAGCTGGCGTGTGTCAGCTGCTGCCGAAAGAAGCGGTTCTGGCACTGATCCCCGTGCAGGGCGTAGGGAGGGCTGAGCTGTTTGCAGCGGCGCAGTCGACTCGCGCCGGGCTATAAATGACCACAGAGCCCAGGGAAGCCGGCTGGGTGACGCCTCTGTGGGCTTTAAACCGTGCGGGGGGCTGCCTGGGTGCTGAGGAGAGCCCCGTGTTTCGGGCACGAGAGGACGAGGGCGTGAGAGCTTCCTGCCTCCGTTCCCAGCTGCTGCTGGAGGTGGGTTGCGCTGGTGGATTCCCAGCCGTGTCCCTGGTGAAAGGACACGTGTGTGCTGCATGCCCTTCCTCCGGGCCCAGGATGAGTGCCTGATGCTGCAGTGCCCGGCCCCTTTGTCCTGAAGTGGTGCCTGGCGAAGGGAACCACGAGGAGGAGTTTATCAAATGGGAATTCAGGCTGGGACTTCATTTTCCTTTTCTTTTTTTTCTTCTGGATGGTCAGACAGCGGGTTAGGGGTCTGAAGAGCTTGTAGGATCTGCCCCTTGGGAGATATTCAGCCCTTGACTGGACACAGCCTTCGAATACCTGATCAGAGGCGCGAGGATGGACCAGAGACCTTCCCAGTAACGCAACGCCCATCACAGACCTTTAATTAGGGAGGAAATTGCAACAGAGCAGCCTGTGTAAGGTACGTGAGGCCATCTGCGCATCAGTCAGCGTGGCTCGTGAGGCTCGGTGGTGCAGGAGGGGAAGGGGCAGTGCTGGAGGTAGGGGCTGGGGGAGAGCCGGGGCAGAAGACGGGGCCCTTTGTTCCACAACAGGGTGGAGAAACTCGTAAGCCACTGTTAAGTGCTGGCAGGGCCTCACACGTATCAGAGTTGGGCGGCACCTTTTGGCTTTGGGGTTGCAGCTCAGAAATGTGCTGGGCAGGAGCTCCTGGGGTGCTGGCCCCAGCCTGGTGTCCTGTTTGTGTGCCCTTAGTGGCTCTGCGGGAGCAGAACATGTCCCAGGTGTTTCTGGCACGGCTCACGAGCATCCCAGAGCACTGCTCCTGCTCCGTGCCTCACGCAAGCCTCGGCAGGCACGTGTCCCAGCTGCCCGGGGGCTCCTGCGGTCCCCGCTTGTTTCCTGACGCCACGGCACCAAAATAAGGAGGAAGCTCGCGACGCCAGCCCTGCGATGGCCGAACCTCAGCGCTCTGTTTCGCTGCCCTCGTTTTGTTTGTCGGTGCCCGAGGCGTCAGGTCGAGGTCTGGTTGCGGTGTGGAGGCTCGGCTGTACGTCGGCGATCTCACTTTCAGCTTCGTGGGGGTCAGCCAGTCCTCCAAAAAACCCTTTATTCGGTGGGTTGACAGCAATGAGCTGGCAGAGGTCCAAAAAAAAAAAAAAACCCAAACCCTGACAAAACAACCCGCAGAGTCTTCCCTGCTTCCCTCAAGCAGGTCGCGCTACCTGCTGCAGGTAACAAAAGCACAAGACTGGGGTAACCGCTGTGCAATAGGCCTCCAGCCCCGTGTTTCCATTTCTGCAGTGCTCCTCCATCTCTCAGACTTCTTCACTCCTTCTGGCTATGAATCAGCCTCATTCTTCTCCCCGGGAAGCTTTTTGTCCAGAACCCAGCTGTTTTTTTAGGAGTCATGACTTTGAGATCCACTTGGACCCATCTCGTCTGGCATCCTTGCCTCCGTTGCGGGTTTAAGATGCAAGCGCCAAAGCTTCCAGCTCTTTCCTCTCCCAGCTCTGGTGTGTGGGAGCGGATTTCAGAGGCAGAAAAAGTGGGCTGACGAAAACTGCTGACGCTCGGTGCTTTCCCGGTGCCGCACCGGCTGGCAGGAGGAAGGTCTGTGCCCAGCAGGACGTGGCAGCTGGTGGCCCCCCGGCTGGCTGCAAGTGCTGCAGAGCTCCGTGCAGCCTTCCTCCCGCCCTGCCTTCCTCCAAACGGGAGCAGGGGAGGGGAGGAGGGTGTTGTTGGGAAGCCGGGCTGTTCCAGCAGCTCACCGGCAGCAGGGAGGCCGTGCCAAGTAGAGCAGAAACACGCCGGTGGAGACCTGAGCCGCGGCACCCCCGGCGCTGCGGGGATGGCGGATGGATAAACGAGGAGCTGGGTGCTGCAGCCTGAACCTCCCCTTTCTGCCCGGGTAAAGGAGGCTCCGTGCCCTTTGCTGAATGTGTGGGAGCAGGAGGAGCGCTTGTGCAGCGGCCTCAGCCTGCCCGACCTTGGCATCGGTTGCCGTAGAGCACGTTGCCTCTCTGGAGGGCTGCGCACCGGGCACAGACCTGCCAGCCCTGGGGAGGGCTGGAAATAAGGCTCCGTGGGGAAGAACCCTCGCTCTGTGGGGGTAATAAGCCATCTTCCGCCAGCGTTTGTGGGTTTTCTTCCCTGCGCTAAAGGGAGCAGCCTTTGAGCGACTTCTCTGCAGGCCTCTCTCTGTTTTCTTGGTGGTGTTTGGGAGCGAGCGGCCCGTGTGCTGCGCTCGGCTCTGGCACCCTGCGGCCAGCCTGCGCGGTCCTCCCTTGGAAGCTGAAGCTGAGCACTAAGCGAGCTGGTGCCTGGCAGAGCTGCTGGCCACAGAACCACAGAACGGTTTGGGTTGGAGGGGATCTTAAAGATTATTTCATTCCACCCCCTTTAGGTACCAGGAGGCCACTATAGCATCTCCCTGGAGCCTTCTCTTCCCCAGGCTGAACAACCCCAGCTCCCTCAGCCCGTCTTCATGGGAGAGGTGCTCCAGCCCTCTGATCATCCCTGTGGCCCTGCTCTGGGCTCCTTCTGATAGCTCCATGTCCTTCTTGTGCTGGGGGCCCCGGAGCTGAACACAGGGCTCCAGGTGGGGTCTCAGGAGAGCAGAGCAGAGGGGGACAATCCCCTCCCTCGCCCTGCTGGCCACGCTGCTTATAGGACACGGCTGGCTGCCTGGGCTGCAAGTGCACATTGCCAGCTCGTGTTGAGCTTTTCATATCAACCGCCACCCCCAGGTCCTTCTCCGCAGGGCTGCTTTCACCAAGATCATCCGGCCCAACCACCCCCTACCACCATCACCCCCTAAACCACGTCCCTCCGCGCCACGTCCAGCCTTTCCTCAAACGCCCCCAGGGACGGTGACTCCCCTGCGGCTCCCGCGGTGTCCTCCGAGCCGAGGCAGTCAGGGATTGTGCAGAAGCGTTCGTGCAGTCAGTGAGAGGAGAGTCACTGTCAGGACGTCCGGAGGATCCGAGGATCGGTTCGCGTATGTAGTTCAGGGTAGGATAAGCCTGATGTCTCGTGGGTCGGGCTTCGTTTAGCTCCCTTCCCAGACAACCTGAAGCCGTTACAGCTCTGCAGAAGGGCACTGTGAGATGCTCCAAGCTTTTTTTTCTGGAAGGGCAGAAGAAAGGCAGGATGTTGCTGGAGCAGAGATCCTCGTGGTTTAACACGCAGCTCAGCAGTTTCCCAGTTGATGAGTGGCTCTGTGCGCGGGGGAATTAATGAGGCTGATTTCCTATGGATCTGGGGCTTGTCGGACTGTTACCGAGCAAGGTGCGAGCTCTGGTGGCTTTTTATCCTGGTTCGTAAGATGTTCCTCTCCTCGGAGCGTATGTATGGAACATAAAGCAAGAGCCCAGGCCCTCCCGGTGGGGATGTGGTTGATGCTTCTGTGAAAGCCGTCAGCATTCTCAGCTGGCCCAGCACGCAGAGGGCCAGGTGAAGAGGTGCTCGAGGGCCACCCCGCTGCGTGAGCCCTGGAGCAGAGCCCTAAGTGTGCCGTACGCTGGGCTTGAGGTGGGCATCTCCTTGTGTCTCCAACTGGTACCTGTGCTCCGGGGGACTCCCACTCCCTGATTTCCCTGCTTCTGGGTATGGAGCTGAGTTTTCTCGTGAGCCAGAACTGGTGACGGGGCCGTTTTAGCCTTCAGTTGTTCGCTGGGCTTCTGTGGAAGCAGGTAAGTGTCTGCTGCGCCTTGCTAGCAAGCTGTGTGCGCCCATTTCAGGGAAGGCAGGTGGAGGTTTGATGGAGCAGCGCTGGCATCCTTTGGGCTGCTGCTGGGTCCTGCCACGGACTTCCTCGGGAGCTGGGAATCCTTGCACATCTCCTGAATTGTGCTTGCCCACAGAAGGCTGACCGTGGCAGGGTTTCCCTTGTTGCTTTAGCACTCAGTCCCTCCCCCTGATGTTCTATCAAGGTGGGAAAGAGCACCGGGGACTTACGGATCAGGTGGATTCCCCAGGAACGGGCAGCTGAGCAATTTGGCCAGCAGGCTATGAGTGGCAGCCAGTTCTCAACAGACCTCTCCTTCCATAGTCTGTGACGGTACGTGGCGCGTGGCAGGCGCCCAGGAGGGGAGGATGCAGTGGGTGCAGCGCGAGGTGGTGCTGGCGCTGGGTGATGAAGCGGATGTGGAGTCAGCATCGTGACTCGGGGGCTAGGTGGGGAAGGGCTCGGCCCTTGCTCACAAGTAGGAACAGCCTCAAAAAACACAAACCTTTGCCCCTCTGAGGCTCTCTGCTGTGCTGAGAGTTCACTGCGCTTCCTGAGGGATGTGCATCGCTGGAGCAGAAAGCTCGGAGCCGGCACCCCTCTGCTTTCCCTTCCCTTCCCTTTCTTCCGCAGTTGGAAGAGGTGCCGGGCTCCGACAGCCTCCTCGCATCAGTGGTTTGCGGGTGGGAGGCGCGCACATTGCAACCACAGCTGCCAAGCACAGATCTCGGCTCCTAAAGGGAAGCTAAATCAGCTCCCCTCGCTGCTGGGAGCGTGGGGGTGCCGGCGGGCAGCACTGACTCCTGAACGGCTTAATGTGGGCAGCTGGTCGAACCCCGTCGCTGGCAGATGAAGGAGGCTGTGGCACTTGGGTCTGGCTGCTGAAACAGCACTGAAGCACTCAGATTTTGTCTCTCTCTCTCCGCAGGGCTGCAGGACCAGGACTATGTCCACCATGGTGTACCCAAGGGAGGAGAAACTGGACAAGCTGAGCCAAGAGGAGATCATTTCCAACACCAAGCTGGTGATGCAGGGGCTGGAGGCGCTCAAGAACGAACACAACTCCATCCTGCACAGCTTGCTGGAGACCATCAAGTGCCTGAAGAAGGATGAAGAAGCCAACCTCGTGCACGAGAAATCCAACCTGCTCCGCAAGTCGGTGGAGATGATTGAGCTGGGGCTTGGAGAAGCTCAGGTGAGAGCAGCGAGTGCCCTCCTGTGTGGTACCTGGGACTGACGGGGGAAGGCAGGCGCGTGGCCATCCCCCGTGAGCCGCAGGGGCAGTGTGGCCCTGGGGGTGGTCCCTGAGCACGTGTGTGAGGGAAACGTGAGGCTGGGGTCTCTCCTGACTCTCGCTGTCACTCCCGACAAGGTGATGATGGCGCTGTCCAACCACCTGAACGCGGTGGAGTCGGAGAAGCAGAAGCTGCGCGCTCAGGTGCGGAGGCTGTGCCAGGAGAACCAGTGGCTGCGCGACGAGCTGGCCAACACCCAGCAGAAGCTGCAGCGCAGCGAGCAAACCGTGGCTCAGCTGGAGGAGGAGAAGAAGCACCTCGAGTTCATGAACCAGCTGAAGAAGTACGATGAGGATGTCTCGCCTTCGGTAGGCCCTCGTCCAGTCAAGCAGCGGCCTTTTGCCCCAGGGGGTTGGACCAGGAGGATTGCCTGGGTGTGACAGCCTTGCCCTGGGTGTTGTCTCTTCCCAGACAAAATGGGAAGGGTCTCTGGCAGAGCATGGAGTGGGATGCCAGGATTCGAGGGGGAAATCTGGCTTTACTGGGTTTGTTGTGTGGGAGAAAGATGGCGGCAGAGACACCAGGGATGTTGGTGGTGGTTTTGGGCTGCAGCAGGGAGGAGAGATTCGCCGCTGGCTCAGCCCAGGCTGCTGTCATCTCCTCTGAGAACCTACAGCACTGTCATTCCCATTCTCTCAGGAGGAGAAGGAGGGCGACTCCACCAAGGACTCCCTGGATGATCTGTTCCCAAACGAGGAGGAAGAACATGGTCCTGGCTGTAAGTGTGTGCTCGTGCTCGGTTGCTGACCGTATCCGTTCAAACCTGCTCTGCCAACCGTGCCCGTGTCTTGTTCTGTGCCTGCAGTGCCCCACCAGCACAGCAGCGCGGTGGCAGCTGCCCAGCAGGGAGGCTATGAGATTCCCGCGCGCTTGCGCACCCTCCACAACCTCGTCATCCAGTACGCCTCACAGGGACGCTACGAGGTGGCTGTGCCTCTCTGCAAGCAGGCGCTGGAGGACCTGGAGAAGACATCAGGCCACGATCACCCCGATGTGGCCACCATGCTCAACATCCTGGCGCTGGTGTACAGGTGAGGATAGTGGGGAGGGCACAGCTGGGCCAGGAGGGCTTTCTCCCTCCATTTTACCAGGTCAGCACGTTCTGGTGACAAGGAATTCTTCCGGCTTCCAGGGATTTGCCCTTCAGAAAGGTTTTTTTTGGCACAGATAAGGGATTGGGACTGACAAACTCCCTGATAAAACTAGGGACTGGCTAGAGTAGGGAGGAGGGGAGAAATGAGTGGGCTGTGGGAGCTGGTCTCTGTGGAGGGAGGACTGCTGTTTGTGGTTCTGCTTGCCGTGGGCAATGTTGTCCAAACCCTGAATAACTAACTTGTTGGCTTTGCACTGCAGGGATCAGAATAAATACAAAGAGGCAGCACACCTCTTGAACGATGCTCTCTCCATCCGTGAGAAGACCCTGGGCAAAGACCACCCAGCGGTGAGTGTCTCCCTCCTCTCTTGGTCACTTCTCTTGCCCAGGCACAGCAGGGACCCTGTGGTGTGTGGGGCACTGTTTTGCCACAGCAGTCTCTTTCTGCCGTCTTGTTCAGTACGGCCTGGCAGGATCCAGGAGAAGCCGGTTCCTGACACGTAGGCAAGGTTGGTCCCACTGAATTCAGCTTTGTTTCACAGAGAAACTTACATCTCTGCAGGTGGCTGCAACTTTGAACAATCTGGCTGTTCTCTATGGCAAGAGAGGAAAGTACAAAGAAGCAGAGCCGCTGTGTAAGCGAGCCCTGGAGATCCGTGAGAAGGTAGTGGACTCCCATGACCTCCTTCCTTCCAGCTCCCCCTTAGGGCTTTCTTTCCCGACCTTGCAAATTTTAAATTTTGTCTTTTTGTGGCTTCCCTTCTTCTGTTCACCCAGGTCCTAGGCAAAGACCATCCCGACGTGGCCAAGCAGCTGAACAACCTGGCCCTGCTGTGCCAGAACCAGGGCAAGTATGAGGAGGTGGAGTACTATTACTGCAGGGCCCTGGAGATCTACGAGAGCTGCCTGGGTCCTGACGACCCCAACGTGGCCAAGACCAAGAACAACCTGGTGAGACCCTGGGAGGAGGCCGCGTGGGGATGGGTGGGAGGTAGCTGGGAGAGGTGGGGAGGGCTAGTCTGTGTCGTCCAGTGGGGTTGGAGCTGTTCTCTTGGTTGCAGGCCTCCTGCTACTTGAAGCAAAGCAAATACAAAGACGCGGAGGTGCTGTATAAGGAGATCCTCACCCGTGCTCACGTGAAGGAGTTTGGCTCCGTGGACGGTTTGTACAGCAGGAGTTACTGGGGCTGGGGAAGGCTGAGCAGTTTGGTCCCCTGGCTCTCAGCCTGGGCTTGGCTGGTGCTGGTATCCCCGTGGCAGAGGGCTTGCAGGGCCCCTGCTTTGGGCACGCCTTGAGACACTGCCCTTCGAGTGTGTTGTGCCGCTCCACGTCCCGCAGAAGGAGACCAGGAGAGCTCTGGCTGTGAGTCTTTGCTAGGCTGGGAAGCAGTTGTGGCTGAAAGGGGAAATAGCAAGTGGCACAGTCATTCCCAGGCCTGAAGTTTCTCCTGTAGGCCTGACCCAGGTATTCTACCGTGGGAGGACTTGTTCCCTCCTTCCCATGCCCTGCCCTCGCAGTGCCACTTGCCTTTGTTGGGGCTCTGGGCAGTGCCTGGAAGCCCCGTCACCTCCCTCTGGTGAGCTGCTGGCTTTGGAGGCAGCGCTGGGTTGTGCAGGAGGTGGAGCTCCAGGGGAAGCATGGCAGAGCAAGAGGACAAGGTGGTGAACGGCGCTGTCTTGTGTCCTTCCCCGCACAGGTGAACACAAGCCGATCTGGATGCACGCGGAAGAGAGAGAGGAGATGAGCAAGGTGAGTCTAAGCTGGGGGCGCAGCCTCTTGACAGCAGCAAGAGCTGAGAGGAAAGATTCATCCTCAGAGCTGCTGGCCAAACCCGTCCCAACGGAGCCATGCTGGCTGTGTCCCCTTCTTTCCCAGGGCTGTGGAGCAGGCCGGGAAATCCAGCCTTGCAGGACAGACGTGCAGTTGGAGTGAGATTCATTTTACAGCCGGGGCAAGGACCGAGCTTCTTCCTCCCCTGGGACAGTTGGGCCTGGGCACCACTGCCCTGGGGGCAATGGCACAGCACGTTCAGCATGATCAGGCGGTGGTGACCACACACCTGCCTTGTTCTGCTGGGGCTGCTGCACTCCGCTGTGGGCCATTTCCACATCTCCTATTAAAAAAAGTATCAAACTGTCTTTGTAGAGCTTCACTTTTTTTTTCTTTTTTCCCCTCGCCCCTTTCTCCCTGCTCTTAGTGGCAGCAGGGAGAGGCCGGCTTTCCTGCCTGCAGCTCTGGCCTCGGGTCTGGGCTTTTTGTGCCCCCCGAGCATTTCACAGTGGTTTCAGCCACCCCGTTAGGGCTGCCTGTATGCAACCATCAGAGGCGTTTTGAATGCTGAGTGCTCTTATCCTTGGGGTTGCCCAGGCTGTGCAGGTTCTGACCCAGGGACACCTAAAAGTGCCCGTGTTCCAGGCCTGATCCTGGTGCCCAGAGGGAGAGCACGGGCCAGAGAACGGCAGTAGGCACGGGGCTAGCAGTTATCTTCTCGCCCTACAGAGCAAGCACAGAGACAGCGCTCCCTACGCTGAGTATGGCGGCTGGTACAAGGCCTGCAAGGTTAGCAGGTAAGCGGGGTTCATGGGCAGCTCGGGGGTGGGCCAGGTGGCCCCAGGGCTCCCGGTCACCCACCATCTCTTCCCACAGCCCAACCGTGAACACCACCCTGAGGAACCTGGGCGCGCTGTACCGGCGCCAGGGCAAGCTAGAGGCAGCGGAGACCTTGGAGGAGTGCGCAGTTCGCTCTCGGCGGCAGGTAACCCTGGGGGCACCTTGCTCAGGGCGGGGGCTTTGGGCTTTGGGGGCTGGCATAGCCACGTGTGTGGTGGGGGGCTGCCCTGTGCCTTGCAGCCTCCTATATCTGTGGCTTACATCCCCGCAACCCTGGAACAGCTCGGTGGTTGGTGTTGTGCAGGGGTACGCACGTGTGTGTACGTGTATGTGGAGTTGCATGGATGGATGGAGCACGCGTTTTGTGAAGGAAGTGTGGCTCTTGGGGTGCAGGAATCCTGCAGCTGCGTGAGGGCAGGTTACTGGGCTTTGCCAGCCACCGAGGAGATCTGCACTCACTGGAATATTTTCTTTCTACTAATTATTTGTCCAGGAAATGCAGTAGAGATTTCCTAGAGCGCCTCTCAGCCTAAACTCCTCTCAATCCTCATGCAAAGCAGGAGTTGTAAGCACCCGGCACTAAGACTGAGGGAGAGCAGAAACCCCCACGCACCAAGATGCGAAGGACAAAAAGTTGTCCGCTTTGGGGCAGCGAGCCCTCGTCGCTCAGGGTGGCTCATGGCTTGAGAGGGGCTCCCTGAACCTGAAACCCAGAGGCAGCTAACTGCGGGAGAGCATTTGGCTCTGTCCTCGTGCGGGAGGATTTTGGCTGCGATGGGGCAACGGCGCAGAGATGGGACGGGCCCGGGCAGAGCAGCACCACCGAAGGGCAAAACCTGGTGCTTCCTTATTCCTTTCTGCTTGCAGGGCATCGACCCCATCAACCAGACGAAGGTGGTGGAGATCCTGAAGGAGGGTGACGGCACAGAGAGACGTCGGAGCCTGGGTGGCGGCGTCAAGTACGAGAATGCCACAGACGGTAGCGAGGAAGTGAGTATGGGCGTGGAATGGAGCGGGGTAAGTACAAGACACCATCAAGAATGGCCTCAGCTGGCTGCTGGAGGGAAGGGACAGCCCGGCTCAGGGCTCTCCCCGTGTGGCCTGTCGTGGCATCCTCGTCTGCCTCCATTTGTCCCCCCGCACACTTCCTCCTCCCCCTCTTTCTTGGCATGAGCCAGCCAGCCCACGAAGGTGCGTGTCTGGGCCTGGCCCCTGGCGTACAGGCCAGATAACCCCACTGACAGCTCCTGCTCCCAGGGGGGCACCGGGTCCTGGCAGTGCACAGCATGAGCTGGTCCCGGCCTGCCCTTAATCTCAGCCTTGGCAACCTTATTAACACCTCTCCCCGCTGCGCACCCCTCTCGAGGCCCTGGCTGAGCATCAGCCCCATCTCAGGCCCACGCAGCCTCTGTGAGCATCTTGCCTTTCCGTCCTGCAGTGCGCCACGGGCAACGCCGAGCCCAGGGAGGTGTGCGTGTGCCTGTGTGTGTGTGTGCCCGGTGGGTCCGTGGCTGCGTGGCTTCAGGGCAGGGGGACAGCCCGCAGGCAGCGCCTTTGCTGTCCTCTCCTGGTCTCGTGCCACCCGTGGGCTCTGGCTGAGCAGAGCTGGTTCAAGGCAGGTCTTCGCAGGGCGCCTGGCCGAGCCGGCCGGCGGTGGTGAAGGAAGTTGCTGTTAGCCAAGGGTCACGCAGGGTGAGCTGAGCCTGCCGGGCTCGCTCGGAGACTGAGGGGCACTTCGGTCACTAGCGCTGGGTTCAGAGGAAGGTGTCCGGGTGTGGGACAGGAGGCCTCTGCAGGAAGGCTGGAGAAGAGGCAGCAAGTGAGCATGTGTGAGCATCAAGGGTGCTTGGCTCGAGGGCTGTTAACGCTTACTGATCTCCTGCGGGCTCTAGCTGAGAGCGTAGCTGGCACCTAGGGTGGGTTGCAGCCTGGCACACACTGAGCACGAGTCCTGCGCTCCCCCCTCGCGTCTGCTCTCACTAACCCTTCCGTCCTCACCCGCATGAGCTGTCTCCCTCCCTCCTGCCTCTCCCCTGTTGCCATGACAGCCCCTCAGCACCCAAGCCTGAAGCCCGCTGGCTCTCTTGATTGTGGATTGTACCCTGGAGGGGGCCTGGGGAGCAGAGCTCTGAGGGCTCCTCCAGGCACCAGGCTGCCCTCTGCCTCAGCTCTTGGTGTCAGGGCTGAGGAGGGTCCTACCCCTGGCCAAGCACCAACTTTGGGCCCTCGTGTTCCCCGTTAACAGAGGGGGACAGTCCCCATCCCCAGGATCCTTCCCCAGGGGGCCCAGCCAGCTGTAGAGAGGGGTTTGGAGCTGGCACGTGGCTGCTGCCGCGTGGTGCTCGCTGCCTTTCCCAGCCAGCTCCCCCTGCCCAGCCAGCAGCCCCGCGCTGCACCCTGGCAGCCCTAAAAAGAAGGCTGAGGCAGCTCCCCCTGCTCCTGTCCGTCACGGGCAGCTGTTCCCTCTGCTGGCCGAGAGACCTCGGTCACGCCGCCCCCGAGCTGTCAGCTGCTGCAGGCAGGGCTCTGGGAGCCCCAGGGGTGGCAGCGACCTCTCTGCCCCGCTGCCCGCAGCAGCTCGAAAAGCACCCCGGGGCCTGGACCAGCTACCTGCTGCCCAGGCAAAGGCATGAGCCCGCTGTCTGAGCCCCACCGGCCTCCCTCCCTGTCCAGATGCGGCCCGTTGTCACCGCATGCAGCCCGGGCCCTGCCCCACCACCTCCCTGGGCTACCTCCAACCTCACGGCCGTGTGAATTGTGTCTCTCTCCTCTCTGTGCACTAGGCTTAAATGCCTCCCAAGACTCCCTCTTTCCCCTCCACCGCAGTCACCTGGATGTTTGTGTTGTACCTTCCGACTTTTCCTCCACACCATCCCTCCTTCCTCGGCAAGAGCTCCGCGCCAGCCCCCCAACCCTCCCGGCGCGCGAGGGCACCGCAGCGCCTGCAGAGGAGTGCCCGGCCGCGCGGGGCCCCGCTCCAGCCCCGTGGCCAGCAAGAGCAGGAAGGATCTATCCGCCTGGAGCCGCCTGCTCCCCCTGGCCAGGGCCACGGGCCGTCGGCCCCTTTGCGTGCCCCCACCCCAAGCCCGCCCTTGCACGCCCCTGGGGACCGCAGGGGACTGTCATCACGGCGGGCGTGCCGACTCCACCGTCATTAGACAGCCTCAGCCCTCCTAGCTTGTTCCCTCCGCCTCTGCAGGGATGGGGGCACGAAGATGTAGGGGGGCTGTTTGGGGACGCAGAGGCCTGGCCGTGGCAGGCCCGCTGTGTGCCCGCTTGCTTTCTCCCCCCGTAGGCTTAGCTGATGTTAGCGCCCCGTAGCAAACCTGCGCTGGCCGCCGGCGAGCTGGGCTCTCCCTGCAGCACAGGGCAGTCCCCGCCGTGCTCTCCTCCTCCCCGCTGAGCTCTGCAGCCCAGGGCCAGCACGGGGGGCTCTTGGCAGGGGCACGGATGTCCCTACCGTGCGTCCCAGGTACGGGGTGACAGCCAAGGGCCTTTTGGCTGCTGGCTCCTAACCCGATGCTGGCGTGGTGGCAGTAAGAGAAAGCGTCCCGTGGCTCCAGGGTCCCCGCATGTGGCTGCTGAGGGAGGGAGAGGTGAGGGTGAAGCTCTCTCTGTTTCTTTGGAGGCAGAGGGATGGGTAGGAGGAGAGCAGAGCTGCTCTCCAAGCAGGTACAAGCGGCTGAGGGAGAGAATGGGCTCGCGCGAAGCACAGCAGGGAGAAAAAGGAGGTGCAAGGAAGGGTGTGAGGGAAGGAAGAGCTGGGGCTTGGGGTGTTCCAAGCACGAAGGACAGGTGAGGGGGCTGGAGGGAGGTTTCCACAGGAGGAGAAGGCCTTCCTGGGAAGGAGGAAGAGTTCTGAAATGCGGGACCTGGCTTGCGAGGCTGTGACTCGCTGTCCTTCACCACGTGGACGGGAAGACCGTAACCCTCTTACTGCTGGGAGGCAGTGCTGACCCTGGGCTGGTGTGGGGATGGCTCGGTGCCCCCGCTGCTGCTGGTCCCTGCTGGGAAAAGGCCCTTTTCCCAAGAGCAGCCCACCACTGCCGTGAGCCTCAGGCCCTAGGGTGCATGCCCCCATCCCACCTTCTGTAGGAGGTGAGCCTCCCTGCTCCTACAGGGCAAGAGAGGAGCCCGGGGAGGCTGCAGGCAGCAGGGCAGAGCCTAGAGGCCAGCGCAGGAATCCCTCCCCCTTTATTTATTTAGCTAGGTAGTTTCATGCTAGTCACCCGGCAGGCTGCGGTAATAAACCTGCTTGTGTCTGTCTGGGCCCGGCTTTCCCGGGGTGGTGGTGGTGCAGAGGCCTCGGGGCACGTGCGTGCTGCTCTCCTGGGAGCTGGTGCTTGCTGAAAAAAGGGGGCTTGTCCTGGGGACCACGGGGGCTGGAGGCCGGGGCTGGGCGCTGTAGGGCTGCGCCGTCCCTGCCTCTCCCTCCCAGCGCCGCTCCGTGCTCCTGGAGCACGGTGAGGCCCCAGCGCAGGGCGCGTTCAGGCCTCAGCACCACCTGGCTCTGCGCTCTGCCGCGTCCCGGACCTGGTGCTGTAACGACTGTACCTCTGATTAAAGGCAGACAGACCAGAACCGCTGCCCTGTGCTTCTTTCCACGCTCCGTAGGGCAGCGCCGCTCAGCCCCGGGGCGGTGGGGCGAGACGCTGCTGGATCAGGCGTGGGTGCTTGGTGTCTGTGTGCGTGCAGGGGGGCGCCTCGCTGAGGGACCCAGCGCTGCTATCCGCCTCCCCGGCCTCCAGCCCGGGGCTGCTTCCACCCCTCGCCCCGCAGCCACGCGGCGGGGCTGCCGCGGAGCACCTGAGGTTGGGCTTTCCTCAACATCTGCTTCTGTTACCCCGCAAAATACCCCGCTGTGCTGAGCTTCACATGCGGCCCAATCCTGCCCGGGTCCTCTGCCTCCGTGCAGCAGAGGGACTGGGTGGTGGAGCTGCTGCTTGTTCTCAGCGCTCTCATCCTGGTGGGCGCGGTGAGGTGGGTGCTCTGCAGTAAACCAAGCCCCAACAGCGTTCTGGGTTAAAAATAACGCCGCAGAAGAGGGAGCGGGGAGAGAAAGGCGGCTATTTTTAACCCGGAGTGCAGCAGCACTCGGTTCTGGCACTGGTCTGCAGTCAGCCTGCGCCACTACAGCTGGGGAAACGTGGCTCCATCCTCCAGCCCTGATCCCGGAGCTTACCTCCCCGTGGGATCCTGCTGCCCCCACACCACGATCCTGCTCCCCTGCTCTGGCAATGCTCCCTGGCTCCTGTGCCCTGGCCAAAGGAACGGCGCCTGGCGTGGCAGAGCCCTGCCGGGAGCGTGGTGACCCGGCGCTAGCGGTGTTGGGGCCTCTCTTGCTTCCTCCTCCCTCTCCCCGTCCATCCCCATCTTTGCTAGTGCCGCGTACCGATGGCCAGCTCTTCCCAAAGCTGCCTGGGATGCCCGGCGGAGGAGCTGGATTGCTTGCCTTGCTAATCCTGGCGGTGCTCTCTGCGTTCCTGGTGAGCGGGTGCCTGGCAGCAGCAGCGCGTGGCGCCCAGCTTGGAAGCCCCTCGTGGCGGTGAGAAAGCGAAGAGGTTCTCAGTGCGCTGGGCTTACCCGAGAACAGATGGGATCGGTGCCGGGAGAAAGGTTTGCTGGTAGGAGACGTTCTGTTCAGCTGGAGGAGAGAGGCCCGGGGTGGATCAGCTTTGGGTAAGAGTGGCAGGGAGGTGTTGGAAGAGCCCTTCCTCAGGGCTGCAGCGGCTCCTGAAAATGTCAGGGTGCGAACAAGGAGCCTTAAGGCAGACCCTGGACAGCCCTGGGGCTCTCGCTGCTGCCAGCCAAGGCCAGGGGACGCTTTGTTCAGGTGGAGGGGTACGAAGGGGCTCCCACATGTGCTCCTGAGGGCTTCTGTGGTTGCCTCACCTGTTTTTTTGCCTGGTTGTGCCAGGGAAAACAGCTCTTGGGGCCGTTGGGATCAGTAGCAAAGACCACCACAGGTAACAAGGCCATGAGAGCGAAAGCAGCCCCACAGCAGCGGTGATGGCACAGCCCTGAGCACTGGGTGTGCCCGGCCGCGTGGGAGAGCTCGGTGACACAGCGGCACAAGGCGGTGGCGTGCCGGCAGCCGGCACGTGGCCACTGAGTGCCTCCACGTGGAGCTAAGCCACGAGAGGGGCTAGAGTCCATCAAGGGCCAAGAGCGCCTCTCTCAGTAGTGGGGACATTTTGGGGCACGAGGGAGACACCAGAGCGGGGAACCAGGCTTAGGGCTAGGTTTGGTCTCCGGAGACAGCAGGCAGTAAAGGAAGCCCCGCAAAGAGCCACCGCGGAGCAGCCAGACGAGCCCGTCCCAAAGCTGATCGTCCCGGGGGCGTTCGAGGTGGGCTGAGTCCGTGTGCGAGTGCGGAGTGGTTTTGTCTGACACGAGTGAACCAGGACCAGGGAGCGGGATGGAGAGGGGGACCACCACGGGCGCAGCGAGGAAGGGGGAGAGGGGAGGCTCGTCTCCAGCCGGCAGCAGGCGGGGAAGCGAATGCCCTAACAGCACGTCCTGGCATGACCAAAGGTGTCCCCGAGCTTGGGGACCCCCCTCGGCACTTGCTGCTTGCTGCCCCCGGGGACCCCCGCTGAGCTGTAGGAGACGGAGCGGGGCTGGGGGTGCCGGTGGCCCGGTGCAGGTCGGTTCTCAGCGTGCTGGAGCCCCCCCTCGGCGCCGCTCAGCCCTGGCCCCTGGCTTGTGTCTCCGTCTCCAGGACGGCAGCGGCACCCTCCAGCGCAGCAGCTCCCTGGGGAAAATCCGCGACGTGATCCGGAGGAGCAGCGAGATGTTGGTCAAGAAGCTGCAGGGCAACGGTCCCCTGGAGCCCAGGAACACCAGGTAGGGTCCCAGGGCGCTGGGGTCCGACAGGGGTCGGGCACGAGCTGACCCCTGCTCTCCTCTGCTTCCTCGCAGCATGAAGCGAGCCGCCTCGCTCAACTACCTGCACAAGTCCAGCGACGCTTCCTTCGAGGTGAGGGACAGGGACGGGGCAGGAACGGGTGCTGGGGGAGGGAGAGGGGGGTGTGGGTGCTGGTTCTCATACGTGTTGTATTTTTCAGGGTGCCCAAGGGCTCCGTGCAGAGAGCAGAGGCCTCAGCGCCAGCAGCATGGATCTTTCCTCCCACAGCTCCCTGCTCGCTTCCAACTGAGGCCCCCGCGGGTCCCCCCCTGCGCTCAGCGCCTCGCCGCGGCTTTGCGGGGCCGCAGCCGGCCCCCTCCCCACCTCCACCGCTCCCTTCCCATCACAGTGCCCCCCTCGCTCCGCCCCGGGGGTCCTGGCGGGGTGGGGGCTGCAAGGAGGTCCCTAGCTAGTTCGGGATGGCGGGGGGCATTGGGGACAGCAGGAAGATAGGGTGCTGGTGGGGTGGGGTGCCCCCCAGCACCAGGATGCCCCCTAGCACCAGGATGCCCCCCATCCTCTGGAGCACTGGGATGCCCCCCGCCACCCGGAGCCCCAGGACGCCCCCACCCCCTGGAGCCCCGGGGTGCCCCCATCACCGGGATGCCCCCCGACCACCTGGAGCCCCGGGGTGCCCCCATCACCGGGGTGCCCCTATGAGCCCCCAGCTTGCAGGAGAGGGCTGGGGGCTGGAAATGAGGGCTGGGCGGGGGGCGCGGCGCGGCTCCCGAGCTGTACTTTCCGAAATAAAGCCCCCCCTCCCCCCCCCTTCCGTGACTGCCGGAGGTGTTTTGGGGGGGGGTGTTCGGGGAGGGGGCGCGCACGGGGCTCGGGACCGCGCAACGGGGCGGAGAGCGATGACGTCGGAGGGGATGACGACGAGGCTGGTGACGTCATCATGACGTCAGGAAGGGGCAGTTCTTTTCCGGAGCAGGGTGGAGCTGGAAAAAGGGTTTGGGGAGGGGTTGGGGGTTGGGGGGGGGAAGATGGCGAGGATCAGGCTGGAGGACCTGGACGGGCTGGGCGAGGAGGAGGAGGAGGAGGATGAAGGCGGGGGGGGGGGAGGCCGAGGAGGCGGAGGCCGAGGAGGAGCGGGGCCGGCTGTTCGCGCACTGGGAGGCCGTGGCCAGCACGCACCGGGTCAGCCTGCCCCCAGGTGAGCCCCGGGTGGGGGGGGGACGGCCGGGATGTGGGGTTGGGGGGACACACGGGGCGCCCCCTGACCCCTTTGCCTTGCAGACATGGCCGGCCCCATCGCCCAGATGAACCGGCACAGCCAGGCGCGGGAGCCCGTGCCCCACGTCGCCCTGTCGCGACACGGCAAGGTGAGAGGACCCCCGACCTGCTTGTGACCCCCCCCGATCCCCTCCTTCCTCCATGCAGCCCCCCCAGCCTCGCACCCCGCTGCCCGCCGTGCTCGGGCGCCTCGCTGCCTGGCACGACCCGTGCCAAGCGAGTGCGGGCGCTGCTTGGGGGCTGCGCGGGGTCAGGGCGCTTCTGCGGGGAGCAGGGGGCTGCGGCACGGCTGGCAGCACCCAGGGACCCCGCGTCCCAGCCGGGGGAAGGGGCTGTGCTGCTCTGTGCTGCCACGGCCTCGCCGCCAGCGCTGCGCGCGGCTTGGGGTGCCACGGTGCCACAGGGGGTAAAGCTGTCAGAAGCGTCCGAAGTGCTGAGGGTCTGGGGGGGAAGATGTATGAGGAGTGGCTGAGGTCTCTGGGTTTGCTCAGCCCCGAGCAGAGCAGGCTGAGGGGAGGCCTCATGGCGGCCTGCAGCTCCCTCACGAGGGGAGCGGAGGGGCAGGCGCTGAGCTCTGCTCTCTGGGGACAGCGACAGGACCCGAGGGAATGGCATGGAGCTGGGACAGGGGAGGGGCAGGCTGGGGGTTAGGGAAAGGTGCTGCAGCCAGAGGGGGGTTGGGCACTGGGACGGGCTCCCCAGGGCAGTGATCACAGCACGGAGCTTGTCAGAGCTCAAGAAGCATTTGTACAACACCCTCAGACACAGATGGGTCTCATTGTGGGGTGGTCCCACGCAGAGCCAGGAGCTGGACTCGATGATCCACGCAGATCCCTTCCAGCTCGGGCTACTCCATGGTTCTGGTTGTCAGACCCGAGCACATGTTATTGTTTGTCCCAGCCGCTGATCCAAACCTGGCAGCTGCTGCCCGAAGACTCCTGTTCTTGCTAAGTTGCACACCTCCTCTAATCTCTTGGACAAAAAAGGTGCTTTGAGAAATAACTGCGAAGAAGCGCTCGTCAGACTGGTTCTCGTGTCTCTGCAGGCTTGGTTAGGCTTGCTCCCAGCCAGACGTCTGCCAGTTGTCCTCTGTACGAGGAGAGCTCAACCAGTTTCTTCTGGGCTGAGGTCCAGTACCGCTGCGTGCGAGGCACGTCTCAGCATGCGGGTGCACAGCCCTGAACCAGGGCTCTACCACTCTCCCTCTTCTGCGTCCCAGCGGCTTAGTCTGGGCTCCTCTGTACCTGCACCGATCCCAGGCAGGAATGGTCCTCGGGACTCCGCGGGACCTGAAGATCTTCTGTTGCTGTTGGTGCCTCCTGTGTGCCTCAGGGGGATTCTTGGAGTTTGACTCCGGGGCTGGGTGAGGAGATGGGAGCCGCCTCCTGGCATTAGCGCCGAGGGGACTCAGGAGCTCGGGCCCTTGTGGACACGTTCCCCAGGCTTGGGCAGGTGGGCGGTGTGTGGTTGCTCCTCCTCAGCCTCGTGTCATCCATCCTCTTGGAGGCGCGTGAATTCCTGTGCCACCTACGGAGCCTTCCTGGCCTCAGTATTGAGTCAAAATCCGCGACACAGCGGATGTGAAGCATCGTCACTCTTTCTCTTGCCCAGGTCCCACCTTCTAGAGGGGAGGTTGGTCTACGTACGGGTCAGGCTGGAGGGCTCCAGACAACATGCCTTGCTGGACTGAGAGGGTCGTTCTCACACGCTGTCAGAGATGAGAATTGCAAACAGTCTAGAGGGACTACTTGGTGGGTGCCCTTGCCTGGCAAATGCTGTTGCTCTGCTGGCGTGGTGGGACAGGCACGGCCCTGTTTGAAGGTCTTTCTTTGTCAGGCTTGTCCAGAAGACCGAGTGTCTGTCACGGAAGTAGAGGTTCTGCCCCTTACCACAAAGCTGTCCCCTTCGCACCAGCCATGCTCGTGTCTCTTCTTCCCAATTTCACTTCTTGGTTTGGGAGGAGGGTCCAAGAGGAGTTTTGTCCGACCTTCACAGCTCTTCTTTGTGCTAGAGCTCTACCACCAGACCTTCCTTTCTCCTGCGCAGGAGGTTTTTCACTTGTTATCCCACGTGCACACAGCACTCGAGGGAAGAGGCGCTGCCGCCCGGGGGTCCCGTCGAGCTTAGTGGAGGCCTTTGGGTGCCTGGAATCAGGACCATCCTTGCGTGTAGGCAGGACAGCGACCGGAGGGCAGCAGAAAGCCCTGTGCTCCCTGCTGAGGATGCGCTGCATTCTGTGTGCATGCCGGGAGCCTCCCCGCGCCCTGCCCCGTGTCTGTGCGCTTCCTTTCGCTGACTTCTGCCCAGCGACGCTGCCTGCCCTTGCCTGAGGTGTGCGTGCCATGCCAGCTCCCCTTGCCTTCTCCGTCCCCCCCTGCCAGTTGCTGGCGTGCGGGGAGTCCCGTCTCGGCCCCGTCTCCCCGCTTCTCGCCTGCCTTCTCGGCGTTGGCTTTGCCACCCAAGTGCCAGCTCCCTAAACTCTGACCGGCTTTGTCCTGTGGCCTGTTGCAGTGCGAGGAAGCGGCCTACGAGGAGCGGCACTACCCAGCTGGGAAGTGGGCGTGTGTCACCAAGGGGGAGCCCCTCTATGAGCAGAGCATCTCCCTGAGCTTCATGAAGCTCATGCGCTACATCTGCAAGGAGAACTCTGTAGGTGTGTGCAGGCAGGGGCTGTTGGGGGCCGGCAGGCTGCGCAGAGGGAGGGCCCTGCCTCGTCTCGGCCCTCGCCTCTCACCGTGCCCCCTGGCTGCCTTCCTGCCTCCCTCCAGGTCGCTACCTGGGCATGACGGTCCCGGTGCTCAACGAAATCCACCTGAACAAGGAGGGGACCGAGCTGGAGCGCGAGGTCCTAACCGCCTATTACCTCCCGGGGCAGTTCCAGCAAAACCCCCCCGTCCCCATGGACCCCGAGATCCACATCACCGAGAGGGCGCCGCTCCGGGTGATAACCAGGTGACCCCAGCGCCGGCCGCCTGCCCCGGGCTTGCTGCGGCGCCCCGGTGGGCGGAGGGATGGGAGCCCGTGGTTGGGGCGACGTGCGGCGGCTGGCGGCTCTGTTGCTGACGTTGTTCCCTTTCCTGTAGGGTTTTCTACGGGATAACCACCGAGGAGACGATCCTGCGGGAGATCAGTCTCTTCTGGGAGCTCTTGGGCTCCACAGACGCCGTGCTCCGGGAAACCTACATCGTGGCCACTTACCAGAACCCCAGCGTCCCCCAGCGCCGCAACGAGATCTGGTTCATCCGACGGGCTGAGTGAGCCCTTGCGGCCGGTCCTGACCCGGAGGAGACGAATGCACGTCCTCGCCCGCCGCCCACCCGCGGAATGACGGACCGGGAGACTGCGGGCTGGCTTTGCGCTCTCGCCAGGGGGAAACCTGCCCGCTCTGCGCTTCCCCTGCCCCTCCGGGCCCGGCTGAGGCCGGGGCTGGCACCGGGGAGAGCCTCTGCAGGAGGCCGCTGGTGGGAGGCGTGCGGCGGGGCTCCCGTAACCGCCAGGGCTCGTGCAGCGTGCTGCTGTGACCTGGGTGGCTCTTGGCCCTGAGCCGGGGCCGTGGAGCAGCACCAGGCGAGCTGGTTGGAAGTCACGAGCCGGGGGTGTCCGGGGGGCGAGTGTGTGTACAAGGAGCGAGGCCCTGGGCTCCGGCCAGCCTCCTGCAGGAGCGGCTGCGCTGAACAGAGCCGCCCAAGTGCTGCTACGGGGACAGGGGGATTCGGAGGGGGGAAAGGGCTGGCTGCCAGCACGACGTGGATCCGCAGCGTTTCCCACCGGGGCGGCTCTGTAGCTTGCTGGGTGCCTCCCCGGCTGTCGCCCGCTGTCCCTCAGCCGGGACCGGGGCGCTGGCAGCCGCCTGCGGTGGGTGCTGGAGCCGGGAGGGACGGGTCCCGCCTCGCCTCGCGCTCCCGCCAGCGAGCTCCGCGCCCCCAAATTCTGCCGCGCTCTCCCGGGGGGAGGCCGGCAGCGCCGAACAAACAGCAAATAAACCCAGCTCAAACGCTGCGGCTGCGGGTCACTGGCGGCGGGGACGCGGGGCGCACGGGCGGCCTCCTGCCACCGCCTCCACCGCGCCGCCCGCTCGCTTCGCCGGCCATGAGCGGGGCAGGCGGTGGGAACGGGGAGGCTGCGGAGTCGCCCGCGGCTTCCCCCGAGGCCCGCGCGGTCCCGACCACAAGCAGAGCCGCTCCCGGCGGCAGGAAGCCGCGGTTCCGCTCAGAGGGCGGCCGGGCTCGGGTCTCGGCCTC
The DNA here is from genome assembly GCF_011077185.1 of Oxyura jamaicensis. Taxonomy (NCBI): domain Eukaryota; kingdom Metazoa; phylum Chordata; class Aves; order Anseriformes; family Anatidae; genus Oxyura; species Oxyura jamaicensis. Next base: position 13,664,291 of record NC_048895.1, read on the forward strand.
GTCCCAGGGGACGGCGCGGGGAGGCTGGTGGCGGGCCGCCACGAGGGGCTGGGGGGGCGGGGGGCCGTGGTGGGCACCGCCCCCTCGGGGGGACCCCGCTGGGAGCCCCGGCTGGGGGGGGAGCTCTGCGCCATTCCTTCACTTTTTTTTTTATTATTATTATTTTACCTTTTCTACTTTTCTGCTTTTTTATTATTTTTTTTTGTATTTTTGAATTTTATGTATTTTTTTAATTTTTGTATATGTGTTATTGATTTATTTTTATTTTCTTATTTCATGTAATTCTTTAAAACGTTGGGCTCGTGCATTTTTTGTAGGTTTTTTGCTTTTTTTCCCCCCACTTTTCGTATTTTTGTAATGTACTTTTTCCATTTTTGCACATTTTCGTATTTTTAAATGGTTCTGTGATTTTATTTATTTTTTTAAATAATTTAAAACGCTGGCGTTTTGTGAACGTGACGACCTTTGTGATCGCTTGCAACTTTTTGAGCCTTTGCAATTGATTGACATTGTTGCTATTTTTTGTGTTTTTTGTAACTATTTTTGGTGTGCTTTCATTTTTTGTGTGTGTGTGTGTGTTTTATTTTTCTGCTTTTGTATTTTATTGTTCAATTTTTGTATTTTTAAGTAATTTTTTCATTTCTCTTGGCTTTTTGTAGCTCTTCGGCTTTCCTTTTTTCCCTGTGATTTCTTTTTAAATTTTGATTTTTTTGTAGTTTTTTTTTTCATTTTTTTCACCTTTGCTCGGCGGTTTGTATTTTGGGGATTCTGTAGCTCTTTTTTGCTGTTTTCCTTTTGCGTATTTTTTTTGTTTTGAAGCTTTTTTGTTCTTTTCCTTTTTTTTTGTCTTTTTTTCCTGATTTTTGTTGCATTTTATTGTCCGTTTTGGTTTTTGTCTATTTTTTTGGTGTGCTTTTTAGTGTTTTTGTCTGATTTTTTTTGTCTTTTTTTTTTCTTTTGTCTATTTATTTCTTGTCTATTGTGTGGTTTTTGGCCTGTTTTTATTTTTTGGTGTATTTTTTTTGTCTATTTTTTTTCTTTTTTTGTCTATTTTTTGTCTATTTTTTTGTCTATTTTTTTTATTTTTTTGTCTATTTTTTTGTCTATTTTTTGTCTATTTTTTTTTGTCTATTCCGTGTGTGTTTTTTGGTCCCCTTTTGTTGTTTTTTGTCCTTTTTTCCCCCCCATTTCGCTAACCACCCGAGCCCCTCCGTTCTCGCCCCCCGGCCCCTCTCCCCCTCCCCTCCCCTTTAGCCCCGCCCCCTCCCCTTTAGCCCCGCCCCCCTCCGCGCAGCCCCGCCCACTTCCCTCGCAGGCCCCGCCCCCGGAAGCCCCTCCCGGTGGGGCGGCATGGCCCGGGGCCGCGGCGGGCGCTGAGCGGCGCGGGGCGCTGCGGAGCGGAGCGGGGCGGAGGGGGGCGGAGGATGGCGGCGCTGCGGGCGCTGCTGCTGCTGCTGCTCGGTGAGTGCGGGGCCGGGACGGGGCCCGGGGAGCCCGCACCGACGGGGGGGGGGGGGGAGGCTGGGGGCTGCGGGAGGACGGGGGGAGGCTGCGGAGGAGGGAGGCTGGGGGGGAAGGGGGGAGGCTGGGAGGGAAGGGGGGAGGCTGGGGGGGAAGGGGGAAGCTGAGGGGGAGGCTGGGAGGCAGGGAGAGAGGCTGGGGGGGAAGGAGGGAGGCTGGTGGAGAAGGAGGGAGGCTGGACTGGAAGGAGGCTGGAGTGGAAGGAGGGAGGCTGGGAGGCTTGGAGGCAGGGAGGCCGCCGACCTCCCCGTGCTCTCCCCGTGGATGCTCGTCCCTCCCGCGCCACGTATGTACTCCGGGCCTCCCGGCCCCTTCTTCGCCTCCTCCTCCTCCTCCCGCTCGGGCTGCCCGGCTGAGCCCCGTCTCTCCAGATGCGCCCTCGGCTTCCGCCGGAGCGTGCGGGGAAATATTCGCTGAGTCAACTCTTCTGGCGAGCCCCGAAGCCCCACATGGCTCTTTCCTTCTGGATGTGCCTTCGCGTCCCGCGGCGGCGCCTTCCCCGCGCCCGCTTGCGAGCCTCAAGCACAAAACCTCCGAGAACGGGAACGACCGGATGAGGTCTCGCAATTCCTCTCGGGTTTCAGGAGCCCGACACAAGCCCCCGGCGGCGCGATGTGGGCGACCTCTGCTCCTCGCGCCCAAGCTGCCGCCTGCCTCCGAGCACGGCGGAGGCTGAGCCGAGCGAGCATCCCTTCGATATCCAGAAAGCTGCGCCGCTCAGCGCGCTTCTGGGATGTTTTGGGGCTGAGCAGTGATCAGCCAGCGCTGCTCCCATCGCCGGAACCGCCCGGTGTCCCTCGGGACCCGGCGGTGCCCTCGGTGGGGTGCAGCTCCTGCTGCATCGGGGCTGTGGGCACTTCTTTGTCCCCACAGCGGCTCCGTTGCCTCTTGGATCACCAAGAGCCGGCACCAAAGGGAGGGACGTCACCTCCCACATGGCTTCGGGACATCCTGCGGTCCCCTAACCCATCCCAGACCGCCCTCCCATCTCCTAAAACGCGGTCTCGGGTCGATGGGAGGCAGGCGTCCCAGCCGCGGCGAGCACCCGTGGTTCCGCGACGCGATGGGCGCTCTCGCCGGCGGGACCGCGCGTCTTTGTGGTGCTCCTCCGGCCGGCCTCGAGGAAAGGCGAGGGGAGAGCGGGGCTGGCCGGCAGGGCGCTTGAAGGAGATCTGAAGGCCGCGAGGCCCGGCTACGGGTATTTGCTCGGGGAGCTTTCCACTAATATTTTTCTTCCCTCCGTTGCAATTCATCTCCCGCTTGGGCCGCGAAGATCAAAGCCGTCCTCCAGCAGGTCCACGTGGGCTTAAGTAAACAGGCGGCCCTACACCTCTCTCCGGTGAATAAACACTCTTTCCTCCCTGAACGGTTCCGAGGCGGCTCTCCGACCTGGAATGCGAAGCATTCCGCGTGAGCAGTGGGTGTTTCCACAGCCCTCGGTGCTTGGGATCGGGGGAACAACCGCGCCTTCAGCAGCAGGCTCGGGCACAAACGTGCTCTTTGTCGAGGCGGCCGCCGCCCGCGGTGGTGGTGGTAGGAAAATTCCCCCGGGGCCGGGGGCCGTGCGATTGTCTGCCCCGACCCCGAGGAGACGGGGACGGAGACGGGGACGGGAGCGGTGGCCCCCGGGGCCGGGTGGTGTTGGAGAGGCCTGGAGGGCGGCGAGGCGCGGAGGCGTCCCTCCTTGGCGAGGCGTTAGGTCGTACGGGGTGGTGATGTTAAGTCTGGGGGGGCTTTGTGAAAGCTGTGCGCGCCCCCTGCTCGTGTTTCAGGTGGGAGAGGGATGGGGGCAGTAAGAAATCAACGAGCGCATTTGGGGGGGGGGGGGAAATGGAGAAACGGGGATTTGACAGCCGGTACCGGCTGGTTCCTGGGCATCGGCGCGGCAGGGGTGCCCCTTGGGTGGTCTGGCTCGGCGTCCCGCTCCTTGCCTGGAGGATGTTTGGGGGGTGGCATCCAATTGCCGCTCGTAAATGCCTCCCATCTGCCGGGAGAGCAGATGTTATCTCGCCGGTGGCGTTAAAGCGCCGCTGCAGCGCGCCTCGTGCGCCAGCACGCCCGCGAGAAGCGATCCCGCTGCTGGGCACGGCAGGGTTTGCTCCGGGACAGAGCCCGGCGGGGAGCAGGCGAGGATGCTGCGGGGCTTGGGGCTTTTCGTGCGGCTCCGCGTGCGCTTCGCGACTCCTTCCCCGCGTCCTCGTGAGGTTCCAGAGAGGCGGGGATGCTGCCCGAGCAAGGAGCCCTACCCCGCGGTTCGTGCCACCTTTCCTCCCCGTTTGGCACGCCGCAGCAGGAGGAGGACGAAGCAAGGCGGGGGCTCCCTCTGGGCTCGTTCCTTTGTCCCGGGGTGCCACCCCCTGGCCTTTACCTGTGTCTCCTCTCCATGGGCGCAGCCCCCGCCGAGTAGCCGGGGAAGATCTTCGAGCCAAACACAAGTGGTCTTTGTTTCAAAGCATCAATTTGTGTTGGCAGCCGGGTCTGCAGCGCATGTGCTTCTCATTGACTGCTGCTCCAGCTCCGTTCCTCGCTCCGTGTGCCAGCAGTTTTTTTTGTTTTTTTTTCCTTTAAGATTTAATACAAAAATGTTTTTCCTGAGCTTAGAAGGCCGAGCCGTACAGTACTGCTAGTCTGAATCTAAGCCCTGCCTTTTTTTTTCGGGGCAGCGATCTGTCTGCTCAGGGAAGAGGCCGCCTTTGAGAGGCGACCGGCGCGTGCTGTGCCATCGCCGGAAGGAGAGGCGAGGGGCACCTGGAGCAGCGTGCGGCTTCTGGAAGCCTGGGACGCGGGGCCGGGCTTCTCCTGAGCCTGCTCGTCTCGGGGCGCTTGGGGACAGCTGCTGGGTAGGTGCTTCGGGTGCTCCGTGTAGGCTCCTTGGTTCGCTCAGCTCTCCAAAATCTCCCCTCTCCCGTTCCGACCCCTTGGTGAAGGCGTCCTGCGAGGACCCATCTGGAGAGCTCGTTTTAACCCCGTAAAGAGTTAGGTGGTGTGCAGGCGAGGCCCGGCTCGCCGCTTAAAACCTTCCTGTCGGTGGCGAACAGGTGGGAGCCGAGGCGTCGGGGTGCCCCAGAGAGGAGGAACCAAAACCAGGCGGATCCGAGGCGACAGCGGTGGGCGCCCGCCAGCTCCCCTCGCGCAGCGGGGACGCGCGAGCTGTGCATCTCGGAGGAGGTTTTAACCCGCGACCCCGCGGTCACGAGGCGTCGGGGTGCCGATGACCTCTCCTCGGTGAGAACGGAGCAGGATTTTCCTGATTTTGGGGGTGTTTGTGTTTCGCTTAGGGCCCCGAAGCCGTGGTTGCGGGGCGGCTGGGCCCTCTGTGGGGCCGCGGTGGGTTACGTCAGCGGCGGGGCTCTGCAGGAGAACTGGTACGGGCAGGCTGCCGTCTGCGAGACGGGGTGGCGCGTCGGCTTTCGGGTGCACGGAGCCTCCAGCTCTGGGAAAGGAGGCGTCGCAGGCTGGGGAGAAGCCACCGGGGTTGCTGCGCGCGCGGGGAGCTCCTGCGGGCCGGGGCTGGGGTCTGAGTGGCTTGCGTTACACCTCCTGGGTGACGTGAACGCAGCTCGGGCTGCCTGTGTGGTGGCCAGCACAGCTCCCTGGGGCCATCGCCGTGGCCCCACCGTCTGTGTCCTCCGTCCCCCTGAAGCAGGAGCGACGGCGTGGAGCGGCCGAGCCCCGTCCTCGCTGCCCAGGGGAGGGCCGAAGGCACCGTGGGCTTTCCGTCCGTGCTGCCAGACGTGCTGCCGGCGTGAGATGGGCGCCGTGTATAAAACGCCCTCGTATAAACAGCTTCCCAATTAGGGTGGCTCGCTGGCCTCCTCGGGAGCACAAAGAAAGCCTTTGATTCCAAAACACACGGCGACTCTCCAAATGGTTAAAGGCGGGACAAGCCGCGGCTTGCAGGTGCCTTTGTTGCTCTCCACGCCGCGTGCTCTGCTCTGTGTCCTCGCTCCCCCTGCTGCGGCGTGGCCTCGGCTCCGTGGAAGCCACCGAGCGGTGCCCGCGTCGCCGGGAGGGAAGGCGGTGGCCTTCTGGTCCTTTTCCCAGCCAAGGCGCGACGGGAGGCGATAAACCCAGGCGGCCTCGCAGGGCTGCGCGCACCCAGCGCGCCCGAAGCCTCCCCGGGAGCGGAGAGGAGCTGGTGCTGCCGAGGAACATCAGCCCCTTGCCTCTTGGAGGGGGGCCAGCGCGCAAAGTCTCCTCCAGCAGCTGAAGATCATCGCGGACCGAAGCAAACTGAGCTTCCTGCGCGCTGCTCTTTGTTTGTCTTGGTTCCTCTCCCTCCTTCCTGCCTGCCGCGAGCGCTGGAAAACGGGGAGACGTCCCCGGTGCCCTGAGCCCTCCGCGTCCTCCAGCCGGCTCCAAGCAGCTGTAACCCGCCGAGAAGCCCAGCTGTGGGGGCGACGCGTGGCTCTCTCTCCGTTGGCTCAGCTCCTGAGGACCTTCCCCGTGCCTCGCGTGTGCTCGTAGCCTTCGGCCGCCTCGAGTCCTGCCTCTCTCCCGCTGCCCTGGCCCAGGCTCAGCTGTTCCTGCAGCGTTGCCTCCCGTCCCTCCTCCCCCTGGTTCCTCTCCTGGCCCCCCCACAGCACGCCGTGGCTCGGCGGCCGTCCGGGAAGAGCTACGTGTTCTCCAGGCGCTCTGGGGACCGGCTGCGCTGCCGCTGCTGCGGGCAGAAGCGCTCGTCCCTCGCGGAGGTTCGATCGCCCAGTCGGTCTCTGCCGAGCCATCGATTTGTGAAAGTGCTCCCGAAAGTGCCCCGCTTGCACATTTCCCCCGCTCAGCGACTCGCCTCCGTTTTTAGCAGGGAGGCAATGCGGCAGCGCGTCCCGGAGGAGCCACCTTTTAATTAATATTGCACGAGCACAGGAACTACTCGCTGCTCTGGCCGCGCTCCTGGCTTTTAGTACAGGTTCATGAGGGTCTCGGATGAAAACCAAGGTGGATCCGGGCCTTTCCGTGCCCTCGCCGCTGCCGCTGGTGGCCGTGAGCTGGGGCTGCCCCTCAGCTTCCCGGCGACGAAGCAGGACGAAGCCTGCGGTCCTGCAGGGAGTGGCTGGAGCAGGGGAGCTGCGGACGATGCTTTTGGCTGGAGAAACGGCAGCGTGACGAGGGACGGCGACGTGCGTGGCACGCAGCAGCCCGTGTCCACTGTCCCTGAAAGTCTGGTGAGCCCGTGTGAGTGGGACAGGCACCGACGCAGCCGGTGGAGCGGGCCCGTTTCAGGTCTCTTCCCCGATGGCCTTTTGGCAGCTCCAGCTGGTCCCCGGCCCTGCTGGGGCAATTTGGGGCGGCTGGGAAGAGCTGGCGCGTGCTGTGGGGAGCGCCTTTCCCAGGAGTGCTGCTCCCCTTCCCAGGGGAGGGGAGCAAACAGGTCGAACCTGCAGGAACCCAGGTGGAGAAGCAGGATGCTCCGGAGCCTCGCTCACCTCCAGCCGGACCCGCGGCCTCGCTCGTCGTCCCCGTCTCCCCACAGCCTGCTGGAGGGGTGGGCTCGGAGTCCCTGAGAACAGAGCAAGCCTCCGAGTTCTTGGCTGTGCCTCCTCCTCCCGGCCAGCCCCCGGCTGCTCTCCTCGCTCTGCTGCTCTCGGGGTGTTTTTAGAGCCCGTGCTGAGCTGTGCCTGGCTTGGGGTCTCTCCCCCGGCCCTGAGCCAGCCCTGGCACCGGCAGGACCCGCCTGGCGCGGTGGTGCCGCCCGGGTGCTCCTCCACCACCAGGTTTTGCTTGGCAAGGAGCTCGGCGTTCTCGCATGCCTTTGCTTGAATTTCGGGGAGGCGGCGCGCTTCCAGGCTGCTCGCCGGGAGCACGGGGCTTGTCCTGGCCCTCCTTGGCGTCCGCCTGCTGTGTTCCCTTCTGTGGGAGAAAGGCAAAATGCTGTGTCTGCCGGGCGGGGGAATCGCAGAATCGTCCTGCTGGGAAGAATCCTTCAAGAGGAATCCTTCACGTCAGCCTGACCTGCCGAGTCCCATCACTCCGCCATGTCCGTGTGTCCCTGAGACACCTCGTTGCCAGTCCCTTCTCCAGCTTCCTTGATCTTCTCTGTACGTGCTCCGGCATCCCAACACCATCCGTGTAGCGAGGGGCCCCAAACCGAGCACGGTGACCACGGCACGGTCCCACCGGTGCCACAGCAGGGGGACAGCCCCTTCCCTGGTCCTGCTGCGCCCGGGAGGCAGTCGGCCTGCCCCGTCACCGGGGCTGAGTCACCCCCGAAGCATTCCTGCTCCTGGCTGGGGCTTGGCAGCCTTCAGCTGGTGGAGGGTTTAATGGGGCCAGCAGGGCTCCCAGCTCCTTCACGCTCTGGAGCCTTTTTCCTTGGTGATACCAAGGTTTTCTCCTGCCGCAGCTGTTGGAGCAGCTCCTGCCTGCTCCGGCACTCTGCGCCCCGGCGTGGTGCAGCCGTGCCGGGGTCCTGCCTCGCCGGGTGGCCGATTTACGGTCCCCGACCCCCCGGTGCCTTGGTTCTGCTGTTCTAACCGCTCCGAAATTTGGCTTTGCCGTTCCCAAGTGCGGGCCCTGGCAGGGCAGGGAGGGTTCCCAGCCACGAGGGGGGCGCTGCGTGGTTGGGGTTTTAAATAATGCTAAAGCTCGGCTCAAAGTGCGCGGTTGGCTTCTTGGTGGTTGTACAGAGCGGTGGGGAGAGGTGCTGCGGTCCCACGACGTTCCCAAACGAGGGCCGGGGACTGCCGTGGGGCTCCTGCCGAGCCCCGTGGTGTTCTGCGGCGGCCCCGATCTGCTGCAAACGTGGTGGTGGTGCGTCGTCACGCGGGGGTGGAGGTGAGGAAGGAGCGAAGCAGCTCTGCCCTCCCCATCTGGGACCCAGGCCAAGCGGCCGAGCTCGGTGGGGTGAGCAGATGTCTGCAGCTGCTGCAGGATGGGGCTGCCTCCGCGTCTGCTTTGAACTTGGGTCGCTTCTCCTCTGGAGCAGTAAATCCCCCTTGGAAGGTTTATGGAGCAGGGCGTCTCTCGGGAAAGCCGCTTTGCGCCCCTCCAGCCCTGCTGGCGGCCCCGTGGGGATGATTTTTTTCCTGGGCAGGGGGCGAGCGGGAGCTTTTCCTTTAAGCAGAGCGGGACACGCAGTGGGTTTAAGAGGCTAAGGCGATGGGCGCCCAAAGGCTTTCCAGATGTCGCGGCAGACCTGCCGTACCCGGAGCTCCTCGCCCGCACCAAACCATTTCCATCTGGCCTGGCGGGGGAGAAGGGCTTTATTGCAACTCGACCCGTTCGGGAGGCTTTCTCAACTGGAACCTCTCGCCGAGGGGAGCGTGCTGGCTGGAAAGCATTTGGAGATGCAGATCTGGCGGGGCGTTTGGCTCGGCCGCCGTTCCCGCAGGATCTGCGGGGCCCTGGGGCGGGCTGCGTGCGGGGCCGGCGTGCTCCGAGCGGCCGCAGGGACCGACCCACCCGGCCAGGGGCTTGCTTGCGTTATTAAGCCTTCGTGATTCTTTTTCTTGCCTGCTTCTGCAGCTTCAGCTGCTGGAAACGAGCCTGCTGGTTCTGTGCTTGTGACCAGGAGGGGACAAAAAGCTGCCCCGTGTGCCGTTCCTGGGCCTGGCATGCCAAAAATCTGCGTTTGGAGGAGCGTGTTTGTAATGAGCTGTGCCAGGAAACACGTGGCTGTGAACGGGAGGTCCGTGCGGGGCCCTGCGCGCACCCAGAGCCTCGCCAGGACGCGGAGCAGGCACTGGCCCGCGGGCCTCGCTCGGTGGCAGGCGGAGAAGGGCTGCGGGCAGCTCGGGCTGCTGGTTTGGCTTGGGGCTGGTTGTGCGTGGTGAAGGTGTCTCCTAATCCTGCTTATTCACTCTGAGGCCGAAGGCTTGCAGCCTGGAGATGGGTTTGGGCTGCTCTCACCGCCCACCTTGGTCAGTGGTGAGGGCTGGGGCGTCTCAGGCCACCGTCATCCTCTCTCCCAGCTGTGTCCCTGGCCTCCTCTCTGAGGAAGCGCCCTTTGTGGTCCCTGCGAGGTGCCCAGGGCCTTCCCCAGCGATCTGCCAGCTGGCTTTGTGGTGGGCTTCCCCCGGGTGCTGCTGCCCAGGGCGCTGCAGATGAGCTGAATCCCCTCAGATCTGCCGTTCCAGATGCCGAGCCCCAGAGGAGCCGGCTCGCGCATCTGGCAGAGCCGAGCCGGGCCGAACTTGGCCGGCGCAGCCCTGGCAGCAAGCACGGTGCTGCTGCAGCCTGGCTGGGGCGCGGGGCTGGCTTGCGAGCTGCAGAAGCCCCGCGGGCTTGCTTCCCAAACAAAGCAGGGAGCCTCGAAGCCCTTTCCCAATTCCTATTCCCGTGCCTTCAGCTCCTTGTTTGGTTGCGAGCAGCTCCGCGATTACTCACGTCCTTGCGTCAGCTGCGGTGTCTCAAGAGGTTGCTAACCTAAGCTCTTTGGGGTAAAAAAAAAAAAGAAAAAAGGATCCTTTTCCCCTCGTGTCCTCAGCCCGGAGCTTTTGGCTCGGCAAGGAGATGCCCGGGGACGGGTGGCCCATGGCGGGGAGGAGCGCGGGCGTCCCACGGGGCACCGCCGCCTGCTTCCAGCTCTGCTTCCCCGGCACGGCTGTAGGTGAGCTGCAGGCACGGCAGGGCTCGGGGCTGCGCAGCAGCTGAGGGCTTTGTGGTCGAGGCTGCATTCCCCAGCGATGTCGTGAGGCGAGGAGACAATGATCCTTCTGGATTGCTTCAAGATGCAGGCCCGTCAGGCGGGGCCGGGATGCGCTCGCCTGGCCGCCCCGGCTCGAGCAGAGATGGGCTTGGGGGAGCTTTCGCAGGGGGCTGCGGTCCTGGGGGCAGCCCGAGAGGTGAAGCGAGGTGCCTCCTGAAAGAAAGGAGATGAATTTTGAGCAGGGGGGTACCTCAGTGCGTGCGGGGTGCCGGATCCAGGTCCCTGCCGTACGTACGCTCTCGGAGCCGGGATGTGACCTGCTCCTCCTCTCCTCTCCTTCCCGCTGGGGCCTGTCCCCTCCCTGCGCATGATTTGCTCCGTGGGGTGTGGGAATGCTGCCCTGGGGACCTGCAGGTACCAGCACCACTTCCCCACGCACTTCCTACACGCTTCCCCAACCTTCCTCGGCTGCCTCCCCGTGAGGTTTTTGTGGTTCCATGAGAATCCTCTGGGTAAAACCCCACCGAGTGAGGCTTTCCGAGCGAGCTGAGCTTCGAGCCATTTATCTAACGGGGCCGAAGCTTTCCTAAAAAGCTTTCCTAAAAAGCCCTCTGCAGCCACACTTCTAGGCCAGAAACGTGTGTCGAGGGTTTCTTCTCCTGCGTGGGTATTCTCCTGTGCCGGGCATGGGGGATGCAGAGGCAGCAGGACGCAATCCTTCCTGAACCCCTTCTTTCCCGCTCCTTGCAGTGCCGGCAGCGCGCCGCTTTGGCCGCTTGCTCTCTGCCCCTCAAAGGAGGGCGCTTCCGAGATGCTCAGCGTCTGCCTGGCCTGGCCTCCTGCCCCGCAGAGCCTGGTGCTGGGAGCAGAAGCCCGGAGCGACCGGCCTGCTCTGAATTGCCCTTTGTCTGCCCGCCTCTCTGCGGCCAGCTGGTAACCGGAGCAGAGCGCCTGCACGGCTGCCTGCGGCCAGGCGGCTGCCGGATTTAGGGCAGCCACGTCGAGCAGGGCTGAGGAAGGAGCAGGGACGAGGAAAGCGCTGGCTGCTCTGTCCCCAGGTCCCTGGGGAACTGAGCTCACGGGAGCTCGGCTTCGGGGCAGCCCCACAGCCGCTCCCGGACCCTGGGGTCAGCCCCTGCGATTTCTTGTTTCGGTTTCTCCTGGCAAGGAGGCTGAGCCCTCGGCACAGCGTGGGTGCTGCGCCCTCTGTGCTGTGCTCCCTCGTTCCCAGGGGCTGCTCTTGCTGCAGAGCAGTTTTTCTGGGTGCTGTCTGAGGGTGTGGAGGTGAGGTGGAGACCTGGTCCCAAGGAGAGAGGCTTTGAGGAAAGCCTGGAAACTGTCCCTGGGCGTTTGTTCTCTGGGACCATCCTGCTGCATGCTTAGGGCTTGCACACATCCCCGGGGGGGATGCCCGATGAAAATGCCACGGTTTCAGCTCTCTGGATACTGCTGTGAGCACCTGGTGCTTCCCTCCTCCTCTCTGCCCATCCACGTGCCCTAGACGTGCCCTCCTTTTTCTGCCCCGCAGCGGTGGGGACTCGGGCGACGATCCATTTCACCAAGGAGCCGTACTCGCAGGACGCCCTGCACGGCCGCAGCGCCATCCTCCGCTGCGAGGTGGAGGACCCGGCCCACGTGGACTTCGAGTGGCTGCACAACGGGCTGCCCGTCCAGGACACGGAGCAGCGCTTCAAGGAAGGCAGCAACCTCCAGTTCGCCGCTGTCGACCGGCACCGGGATGCCGGGGACTTCCAGTGCGTGGCGAGGAACTCGCTGAGCGGGGAGGAGGCGCGCACGGCCAACGCCTCCTTCAACATCAAGTGTGAGCCCGGGGACGGCGCGGGGCTGGGAGTGCTTGGGTGTGCGGGGGGTGGTGGTCAGGCGTGGAGGCAGCGCGGGCCGGGCAAGTGGGACGCGAGGAAATGGCCTCGGGTGGTGCCGGAGGAGGTTTAGGTTGGATACCGGGAAGAATGTAATCGGGGAAAGCGGGGTTAGGCGTTGGAGTGGGCGGTGGAGTCCCCATCCTGGAGGTGTTTAAGAGGATGTGGCGTTTGGGGCCGTGGTTTAGTGGTAGATGCAGAGTCAGGTTGATGGTTGGACTCGGTGATCTTAAAGGTCTTTCCCAGCCTAAATGGTCCCATGACTCCTCTCCGGAGCCAGCCCCGCTGACGTTCCCTTCAATCCCGCAGGGATCGAGACGGGCAGCGTGGTGCTGAAGCAGCCGGCCAGCGCAGCTGAGATCCAGCCTTCCTCCACCGTGGTGCTGCGGTGTCACGTCGACGGCCACCCGCGGTAAGGGTTGCCCCCCGAGGAGGGGACCCGGCCGGAGGTCCCCCCCCCGCGCCTTCGCCGCGCGCTCTTCCCCCCCTCTCTCTCCGTCTCTCTCTCCTCCTCTCTCCTGCGAGGACGCAGTAGAGCCTAGGGAAGGCGAAAGGCAGGATTGAGCCTGCGGCCGAGCACCGGGGGAGAAGGCAAACGGCTTCCTCGGAGCCGCGTAGCGAGGAGCACAGTAAGGACGGGCTGTCACAGCCCGGTCGCTGCGCTGCTTGGTGTGCTGCGGTCACTCTCCGTCGCTTCCCGATCATGTCCCGTCCACTCGGCTGCATGTCTCATGGCTTCGTGTCTGTGTCGTGGCCAGCGGTGGGAGCGGAGAGCCAGGGAAAGGGGCCATCTCTGGGCCGTGCCCCCCCCGCACACGCGCTCGCCAGGGAGCCCCGCCGCCGGCCCCGCGCCCCGCTCACCCTCTCGGCCCTTGTCTCGCAGCCCCACGTGGCAGTGGTTTCGGGACGGCGCCCCGCTCCCCGAGGGCCGCGGCACCTACGCCGTCAGCAGCAAGGAGCGGAGCCTCACCCTGCGGAGCGCCAGCCCCGACGACAACGGCGTCTACTACTGCTGCGCCCGCAGCGCCGTCGGCTCCGTCTGCAGCCAGGACAACTTCACGCTGAACATCATCGGTGAGCTGCGGGTTCGGCTGGCTTACCCGATCCTTCCCCGGCTTTCCCTGGGCTCTGGCTTGGGAACTAGGGTTGTGCTGGCACGTCTGCCTCCTTCAGGGCCGGGGTGTCCGTGCGGGGTGCTCCCGGCTTTTTTTTGGGCTTCCTCCGGCGTGAAGGAACGCCCCGGGCTGCTCTGCCTCCCTCACCCTCCTCTGGTCTCTGCTGTTGCAGACGAGAGCTTTCCCCAGGCGGTGATCGCCCCGCAGGACCTCATCGTGACCAAGAACGAAGAGGCAATGTTCGACTGCCAGTTCGCCGCCGTGCCCCCTCCCACGCAGGAGTGGCTCTTTGAGGACAACCCCGTCACCAACAGATCCAAGTAACAGGGACCCCGGTGGCGTGGGCAGGGCTGGGGGGCGCAGGGAGGGGGCACCGTGTTCCAGAAGCGAGCGAGAGGGGCCAAGGGGGCCAGGCGTCCGGCGTCAGCCACCGCGGTGGTTTCTCAGCTCGGCTGGCTTGGCTTCAGCAGAGCCTTGGTGCTTTTGTGTGGCCTTCCCCTGCGTGGGACTTAGGAACTGGTTTGTCCCCGAAGGAGTCTGTGGGGCTGGGAGCCCTAGATGCCTGTGCACGATGATCCCCAGAGCCCAGGGCATCTCCCAGCCGGGCCGGGGTGCCCGTAGGGGCGATCCTGGGGCCAGGGATCGCGCAGCGGGACCGTGCGAGGCAAGTGGTGCCACATGCCCCGTGGCCCAGCAGCTCCCGGGTACCACCTTGTGCCCCCTTTTCCCTTTCCTGGCCGTGCCAGCTGGCCTGTTTCGGGGTGCCTCTTTCCATGAAAGCCAGCTCTGCTCCGAAAAAGAGACTTTTCTTAGCACGCCTCCTTGACGAAGCGCGTCTCCCACCTTTTTCTTCCCGTGCCCTGCTCCCCCCGCGCCGGGAAGCCGTGGCTGGGCACCGAGGTCTCCCCGTTTGTTCCGCGGGCTCCTGCAGGACAGCTCGGGGCTGCGGCTGCGCCCCACGTCCTGCGGAGACGCCCGCTGAGGCCTGCCTCTCCCCGCGTGCCCAGGACCACCGTGTTCGCCAACGGCTCCCTGCTGATCACCCAGGTGAAGGCTCGCAGCACCGGCGTCTACAAGTGCGTCGGCCGTGGGCAGAGGGGGAAAGCTCTGGTGCTGAAGGCGACTCTGCGGCTGGCGGGTGAGGTCCTGGGGCCGGCGATGGGGCGGGCAGCGAGTCCCAGAGCTGCCCTGTCTCTCTGGAGACTGGGGACGCGTGGCAATGGGCTCCCGGGGGGGGTGGTGATGCAGGTGGGCCGGCCACGCTGCCCTGTTTGAGCCCTGCTGTCTGTCGCTCCTCTCAGAGATCGAAGAAATGGCCCCCTTCTCCCCGAAGGTGTTGACGGCGAACCAGGGGCACCGCGTGTCCTGCGCCGCCCCGCGGGGCGTCCCCACGCCCCAGGTGTGGTGGGAGAGAAACCAGGAGCGCGTCCCCGCTGCCGGCAGGGTGTACCAAGAGGCAGAGCAGCTCGTTTTCACCAGCATCACCGAGGCGGACGCGGGGACCTACACGTGCCACGCTGCCAACAAGGCCGGGGAGAAGAAACAGGAGCTGAGCATCACTGTGGCTAGTAGGCGGCTTTCTGGGAAGGGCTGGGAGCATCAGGAGGGGCCGGGTGGGTGCCTGGGGGTAGCTGTGGAGGTGCTGGCTGTGCACATCTCGTGGCTGGTTGTGAACCGCCTGCCCAGGCTGGGTGTAGGGCACTGAGCGGCCCCGTGTAACCCCTCTCTTCCATGCCTAGCGGTACCCAAGTGGGTGGAGATGCCCAAGGACAGCCAGCTGGAGGAGAGCAAGCCAGGATACCTGCACTGCCTCAGCAAGGCCTCCCTGAAACCCACGGTCACCTGGTACCGCAACGGCGTCTCCATCTCCGAGGTGAGGCGTCAGGGCAGGTCCCCGCTGCTCCCGGGCACTTCTGCTGAGCTCCATCCTCCCCTGCTGCTGCTCTTTGTCACCTTGCCCCCAGACCTGGCATCCCTGGCGCTGCCCCTGGCGCCTTCTCCGTCCCACTGGGGTGCAGGAGCACGACTGGCTGTGCCTTGTGCTTTTGGGGTGGTGAAGGGGCAGTTCTCGGGGGCTCAGCGGGGTTGCCCCTATCTGGGAAACGACGCTGTCACCAGCCCTGCGCTGGGACGCTGCCCGTGGCGCTCCTGCAGCTCCAGGGCTGGTGACAGCGTCGTTTCTGGCCCTTCCATCTCCGGTCAGGACTCACGCTTTGAGATCTCAGAGAACGGGACGCTGCGCATCAACAACGTGGAGGTGTACGACGGGACCATGTACAAGTGCGTGAGCAGCACGCCGGCGGGCAGCATCGAGGGCTACGCGCGGGTGCACGTGCTAGGTGGGTGTGCTGCCCCGCGCTGCGCTCCCTCGCCTTGCAGGGAGCCCTCTGGCCCGGCAGGAGGGTCTCTGGTCCCCGCCCCAGTGGCCAGGGCACCCAACGGGGCACCTCTGTCTCTTGCAGAGAAGCTGAAGTTCACCCCCCCGCCCCAGCCGCTGCAGTGCATGGAGTTCAACAAGGAGGTGACTGTGTCCTGCTCGGCCACCGGCCGGGAAAAACCCACCATCCAGTGGACTAAAACAGGTGAGGGGGGCTAGGCTGGGGCACATCTGTCCCCGACACGGACTCTGGGAACTCCCACAGAATGGCTGACGTTGGCCAGTGGCGTTGGGACCTCCTGAGGCCATCTGGTCCAAGCCCCTGCTCGAGCAGGGCCGCCTAGAGCAGGGCAGCCGCCCCGTGGCACAGCGCAGCACGTGTGGCCGCCACGTCCCTGTCCTTGCCGTCCCGCAGATGGGAGCAGCCTGCCGTCCCACGTCAGCCACAACGCCGGCATCTTGTCCTTCCACAAGGTGAGCAGGAGCGACTCGGGGAACTACACGTGCATCGCCTCCAACAGCCCGCAGGGCGAGATCCGCGCCACCGTGCAGCTCGTGGTGGCAGGTGAGGGCTCTCCGGCAAGCTTCCCTCCTCTCTTGGGTCACCTGGGTGGCGTGTCCCTGCCTGGGTGGCATGTCCCTGCAGGGACAAACGTCTGGCCTGACCCTGAGCTCTTCCCCGTGGTGCTCGAGCATCTGTTTTGCCAGAGCCTCGGGCTCGGTGTCGCTCCCAGGAGCTGACAGCCTTCCTGTCACCCTCTCCACCACCAGTTTATGTCACCTTCAAGCTGGAGCCAGAGCCCACGACGGTGTACCAGGGGCACACGGCCATGTTCCAGTGCCAGGCAGAGGGGGACCCCGTGCCGCACATCCAGTGGAAAGGGAAGGACAAGATTTTGGATCCCAGCAAGCTGCTGCCCAGGTACGCGGCCTCCGCTCTGACCCGTAACAGGGTGCATGGTGTGCGCCCGGTCCCAACAGCATGGTCTCAGGTCCCCAGCCTGGGGGGTACGAGGTCAGGTGTCCCCGTGCCCAAGGGCTCTGGGCTGTCCTTGTCTTGGAGAGACGAGGCTGCGGGTGCCCCACGCCTGCCTCTGCCCTCTCAATGTTTGCAAAGGGCTCTGTGTGGTTGGCAGGATCCAGATCATGCCCAACGGCTCCCTGGTCATTTACGACGTCACCACCGAGGACTCCGGAAAATACACCTGTATCGCTGGCAACAGCTGCAACATCAAGCACCGCGAGGCCTTCCTCTATGTCGTAGGTGAGGGAGGTGCCCAGCCTCGGGACGTGGCCTCCTGCCGCCCCGGAGCAGCTCTGGGCCCTGCTGCTGGGGCTTTTCCCCTTCCCCTGCCACGTTCCCGAAGAGGGTTTGGGGCGTTCCCCTTCACGGCTTCGCTGCTCTCTGCCCCACAGACAAGCCGGCAGCAGAGGAGGACGAGGGGCCCAGCAACCACACGCCCTACAAGATGATCCAGACCATCGGGCTCTCGGTGGGGGCCGCCGTCGCCTACATTATCATCGTGCTGGGGCTGATGTTCTACTGTAAGAAGCGGAGGAAAGCCAAGAGGCTGAAGAAGCACCCGGAGGGCGAGGAGCCCGAAATGGAGTGTCTGAACGGTGAGGCCGGTATCCCCGTGGGTGGGGGCTCCCCTGCCGGCCCCATAGCCCTGGGCTGGGGGGGTGAGGATGAGCAGGGAGCTCCCCAAGGTCTCTTGCTCTCGGATTTGGCTGTGGCTGGGGGCAGAAACCTGCTGCCGGGTGAGAAATAGGCAGGGGAAGGGAGCCCAGCAAGCCGGCGCAAAGCCTGCGTCCCCGCTCCGTGTCGTGGCCGTTCTGGCCTGCTGCAACAGGAGCAGTGCTCCTGCTTCCAGCACCCCTGCGTGGGGTCATGCGCGCCCTTTGCCACGGGCAGGGCAGTATCCCCGGGAAGCAGTCGTGCTCTGCCAGCCTCTCCAAACCCCAGGTCAGCAGCTCCTGGTGCTGCAGGGGAGACTTCACTGAACGCTCCCGAACTCTGCCGGGAGCCCGCTGTCTCCGAAACCTGTATCAGCTTTAAGCACCTCCAGCATCCTCCAGCAAGGCACTTTGGAGCCTCAGGGGTTACCTGAAGCACTGCCTCCTTGTCACCTAGCTCCTCTCCCCGCGCTGGAGGACGCAGCAGGTTGGGACGTGGGGACTGCTTTCCCCGGGTGCCGTTTCACCGCTCCGGCTGCACCTTGCGGTGCTCGGCACCCCTCTGCAGCTGCCCTCAGCTGGCCTCTACCTTTGCTGCCAGCGAAGCTGGTGGCTTTGGCGAGCAGCTGCCAGCAGCAGCACCACTTCCATGCTGGCAATAGGCTGCCTGGTGCTGTTCCTACCACCTCGTGTCCATCAGAGGGTGTTTTCTCGCATCCCGTGGCAGCTCAGCTGCTTTGTGACAGCTGTTCCGTGAGACCCTGCAAAACCCCTGCTGGGCCCCACTGTGCACGAGCTCATGACTCCTCCTGTGAACCCACGAGCTCTCCGCAGCATCGTTTTCATTTCCAGAAGCTGTTTCAGCTCTTCTTCTGATGTCCTGTTTGTCCTAGCGTCACTGATCCCAGTGAGGTCTTCTGCGAGCTGGGCTGCAGGCGAGCTTCGCTCCCCGTGCGGTTCCCTGCACCTCCTCCTGCTCCAGTTCTGCAGCACCCAGCCACATCCTGATCTTCTGGGGCCGGCTCTGAGGTGTGGCAGAGCATCACCACCGGGTTTGGCTGCTGGTTTTCTTCTTGCATTGATACTTTGAGAAGACGAGCCTGGTTGGGGGATGTCCTGGGGGAGCAGGGATGCAGGAACATCTCCTGCTAGCGTCACCTCTGCAAGCCTCTCCCACGGCCAACCTGCAGGCAGCCCGCTCATGCCAGCAGACTCTGGCCAACATCCTCTTCCTCAGAAAGAATTTGTTTTACTCCTTTTTCAGGTTGCCGCAGCTTTTTAAATTTTATTTTGGCCTGTCCCTTATTCTATTTATTCAGCCAGACTTTGCCCCTTCTTATTCGCCTCACCTGGAACCAGTTTAGCTGTCAGAGATGCGTCCTGGCTTGCTTGTAGCCCTCACGCAGCCACCCAGGTGTCGGTGCTCCTTTTTGTCCCTTCCTTCCATTTTTTTTTTTGGCCCTTCCATCTTTTGGAGCAGCGCTTGGTGTTTGCTCTCAGCTCCAGTGGAGTCACTCCCCGCTGTCACTTCCGATGCGCTCCCTCGTTAGCTGGGCGACCTGAAGTGTCCCAGCACCTGCCCGAGGATGAGCACCCCCCGGCTGGCTTTTCCGGTGCCCCCAGGACTCCCAGTGGATTTGCAGTGGTTCCTTCCTATGGATTTCCTACGGATCGATGCGCCCCTAGCAAGTCAGTCGCCCTCTAAGGTCCTGTCCTTGGTGTGCTACATCTGCAACACGAGCGCTCGCTCTCGGTGTCCCTGTCTGACCGTGCTGCTTTTTTTGGGTGAATACAGAGGGATTTTGGGGAGGTTAGCCGCTGTGGGGACCGATGGGAGCACTTGGATTTATGTCAGCCTGTGCTAATTTCCCCAGGAGATGCTCACGTGGTGCGGGCAGGTGGGCACTTGGTTCCCCCCCGCGCTGCCGGCCGCGTAAATGAAACTTCATCTCCCTGGTCCCTTTGTTAGCGACCAAAGCTCCGTGAACGATCGGCGACGTCCGTGCTCGGAAGCGCCCGCCGTGGCCGCCTGCTGGCGCTGTCTCTCAGCAGCACAGTACTGGCTCCGCAGCCTTTGGGATTTTCTTGGCACGGTCGCAGCGCTCTTGTGCGATCCTCTTGGCTTCGGGCTTCTCGCCTTAAGACACCATCAGTCACTGCTGCAGACAGCGCAGGGTCAAACAGCTTCTCAGCGCTGGGCTGCCGGCAATTAGCATGAAAACAGGGCGAGCCTGAGTAGCACCGGGCTTTGATTTATGGGGCAGATGGTGTTTTTCACCCTGCTCCTCTGTAAATATTACTCCAGCCCGCAGGAGAGGACAACTGCCGGTAGCCGTGGCTCTGCAGCGATAGCATCTCAGCGCCAAACCTACCTGTGACAAAGCCGTGCCACCGCGGGCAGACGTGCTGGAGGGCTGGCACCTCTCCTGGGCGCTCGCAGCATGAAACGCGGGTACCCGTGCTGCCCTGCAGCGCCCTTGGATGGGGACACCTCCAGCTGGGCCAGGTCTTGATGCTCTGATTACGTTCTTTAGCACGGCCAAGGTGTTTCCTGGCTGCTGGGCTAGCTGAGATGCGCGTGCAGTGACGCAGGGCTCGCTGCTTCCTCAAGGCAATGTTTTTCCTGTTCGCTGGCTTCTGTTTGTGCCGGGGAAATTTGTAAGGGGCTTCCTAATCAGAAAGTCTCCTGGGGTTAATCGTAAGGTGCTTTGATCCAGGTGGCAAAAGAAACTCCGGGCTGACCTGGTGATTACCGAGGTGAGCATCACGGGAGCAGGGGGGTCAGGCTGCAGCAGCCGGTGCCAGGGGGTCTCTGGGGCATTAAGGGACCGTGAGCCTCTCTGCCCCACGCACCTGATCAGCTCCAGACTTCTCTCAGTGGGCAGTGGGGATGTGGCCACCCCTCGGGGCTGTCAGCGTGGCGTGGGACGGACAAGGCCAGATGGGGCCGCTTGGCTCCGGGACCAACGCCATCGCTCAGCGTCAGGGGTGGCGGCGGGGCTGGCAGGGATGGGGCCGGACGTGAGCCCACGGGGAGGGCAGCCTGGGGACGGGGTCCTCGGGGGTCTGGAGGGGGCTGATCCCGAGTGTGACAGCCGGGCAGGATGCTGAGGCCACACACGTGTCCCCCTGCAGGTGGTGCTTTGCTGCAGAACGGGCAGACGACGGCGGAGATCCAGGAGGAGGTGGCCTTGACCAACCTGGGCAGCAGCTCCGGGGCCAGCAAGCGGCACAGCGCCGCTGACAAGATGCACTTCCCCCGTGCCAACCTGCAGACAATCACTACCCTGGGTACGCTGGGCCACCCCCTCCCAATTCTCGGCGAGAAACTCATGGCTGAAACCTCCCGGCCAGAAAACCCGATGGGCTGGGGCTGGGAAGGTCCTGCAGCCGCCGGGCTTCCTCAATTTGTTGTCCTAACTCGTGCTGTCCTCCCCTGTGCTGCCCCGCACTTGCAGGCAGGGGGGAGTTCGGTGAAGTCTTCCTGGCCAAGGCGAAAGGAGCGGAGGACGGCGAGGGCGAGGCGCTGGTCCTGGTGAAGAGCCTGCAGACGCGGGACGAGCAGCTGCAGCTGGACTTCAGGCGCGAGGCGGAGATGTTTGGCAAGCTGAACCACGCCAACGTGGTGCGGCTGCTGGGGCTGTGCCGCGAGGCCGAGCCCCACTACATGGTCCTGGAGTACGTGGACTTGGTAAGGGCCCTGCCGGCAGCGCCAGCAAGCCGTGCGGGGGGACAGCGGAGATGGAGCCCCGCGGGTGTGGCGTGGTCCAGGCTGGTGGCACAGGGACAGTGTTTGTGGGGAGGCCAGGCTGAGCTTATCGGTGTTGCCAAAATTCAGAGGAGTGGGGTTCTCCTGCCAGACCTGGGGGGGCTTTGTCCTTTCCCTCCTGAAGCTGTGGGACCCTCTGCTGCAGAAGGGCCGCAAATGCGGACTGCTCTGTGGGCATGGGGGGAGAGGAAAGAAGCTTCCTGGGGCATGAATGACCTGGGAGCAGCAGGCCTGCTTGCCCTGATCTTAGCCCGTAGGGAGGTACTAGCTTGCCCTACAGGGCAAGCACCAGAAGGACCGTGGCCCAGGAAGGTGCTGCCTCTGAGCTGCCATCTGTCTCCTAGGGGGACCTGAAGCAGTTCCTGAGGATCTCCAAGAGCAAGGACGAGTCCCTGAAGCCCCAGCCCCTCAGCACCAAGCACAAGGTGGGAGCGCGGCCTCGGAAGCGCGGCGGGGCCGGGGGCTCTGGGGTGGGCAGCGGGTGCCAGCATCCCCCTGGGGCCAGGTGTCTCTGTGCACGCAGGTGGCGCTGGGCATGGAGCACCTCTCCAACGGCAGGTTCGTGCACCGGGACTTGGCAGCCAGGAACTGCCTGGTCAGCGCCCAGCGGCAGGTCAAGGTCTCGGCCCTGAGCCTCAGCAAGGACGTGTACAACAGGTCCGTGGGGGGCTGGCGGGAGGGGATGGCACCGGCATGGGACGGCGCCCACCTCGCTCACCGCCCGCCTGTCCTGCCCGCAGCGAGTACTACCACTTCCGCCAGGCCTGGATCCCGCTGCGCTGGATGCCGCCCGAAGCCGTGCTGGAGGATGAGTTCTCCACCAAGTCGGACGTGTGGTCCTTCGGCGTGCTCATGTGGGAGGTCTTCACGCACGGGGAGATGCCGTACAGCCCGCTGGCGGACGATGAGGTCCTAGCAGGTACGCGGGGCACCTTCCTCTCCTGGGGGACAGCGGGGTGTCCCCCCTGGCAGCACCGTGCTGCCACGGAGGGGATCGCTCCTCTTCCCAACACCTTTCCATCCCCTGCTTCCACACCAGGGCTGCAGTCGGGAAAGACGAAGCTCCCGCACCCCGAGGGCTGCCCTTCGCGGCTCGCCAAGCTGATGCAGCGCTGCTGGGCGCCCAGCCCCAAGGACCGACCATCCTTCAGCGAGCTCGCCACCGCCCTCGGGGACAGCCCGGCCGACAGCAAAGCCTGAGCACCCTGCCCCTGGCTGGGGAAGGACGCCGCGGGGCGAGCGGGGGTCCCGTGGGTGCCCGGGGAGCCCCCGGCCCTCCTGCGGCCCCTCGCCGAGCCCGACCCCGCTGCGCGGCACCAGCGGCTGCTGGACTCGAAGCACAAGCCAGTGTACTCCCCCCCTGCCCCTCTCCTCCCTGTGGCTCCGAAAAGCCCGCGGGCTGCCGGCGTGGATGGAGCACGGCCCCCCTCGCCCGGCGAGAGCCGGGCTCCAGCACCAGGCTCTCCCCTCCCCGCTCGCCACGTGCATATCTGTCCGTCCGTCTGTGCTAGGCATGCCTGTGGGCACGGGCCCGCCATCAGGAACACAAAGTGCCTGGCATATGAAGGAGACGCTCCACCACCTTTTCCCCACGACCCCGTGCCTTTTTTTTTGTGTGTGTGTGTGTGTTTTTTGGTTTTTTTTGTACGAGTCCCAGGGGCAGCCCCCCTCCCCTCCTCCCCCAGCGCGCTGCCTCCTCCCCACCATAGTATTTGTTACTGGAACGCAGCCTAGAGTGGGTTAGTTTGTTTGCTTGAGCGGAGGGTACCGCGGCCAAGAAGGGTTGGGTTTTGTTGGGTTTTTATGTGCTGCTCTCAATAAAGAAGGCTTTTTTTTTTCTTTTTTTTCTTTTTTTTCTTTTTTTTTCTTTTGGTAAGACACCGCTGTCACTGCCTGCTCGCCTCTTTTCCTTCCTGGGGGACAGACCTGGCTGGGGCTGGCAGGGGGGACTCGTGCCATCACGTCTCGTGCATCTCCTGGAAAGGAGAAGCTCCGTGCCCGGGCATCCCCCCTGCGTGGTGGTGGTTTGGGTCAGCGCCAGAGGAGCTGCGAGCTCTCCAGCACCAGAGGTACTCAACGTCAGACCCGATCACCTCCATCTCGGTGGCTCTTGCTTTCATCAGCGATGGAGAAGAAAGGTCCAGGATCCCCTTCCCACCTCTGCTACCCAGACAGGCCCTGGAGGTGCTGGAGGGTCAGGGGAAGGCTGCAGCCAGGCGCCTGGACGGGCAGGCACTGGAGCTAGGAGAAACTCCAGACCCCGAGGGTGCAGAAAGCCTGGGGGTTGGGGCTGTGTATTTTTGGGAGTGATGTCATGAAAAAGCTCTGTATCCTCGGGGACAGGACAGATGTTGGCCAAGCTAATTGGAAACAGCGGGCTGAGCGCGTACAGCCCTGGCTGAATGCGGTCTCGGGGAGCGGGGTATCAGCATCCCCCTCGGGACCCTGGGGGAGAAGAGGAGGCCTTGGGCAGCTGATGGGCTTGGGTTCCATTTGCCTCAAAGCCCAAATTGAAGGAAAATCTCAAAGAAAAGCCGTGGGAAGGGAAGACGACCTGCGATGTCCAGGGCGGGAGAGCAGCATGGCTGCAGCAGCACAAGGGTCCAAGCAGGGGACCACCAGCTGGGGCCGAAAAATGGGCTTTTAGGGAACAGTACGAGGTGACAGCAAGCGGGTATGGGGTGTCCCAGCTGCTGACGGCCCAGCACGGGAGATATATATATAAATATACAAAAAATAAGGCTCTCCAAGCCAGGTGTTTCCAGTATCCCCGATGGTCACTTCGGCCACGCAGTTTCCCAGCCCCTGTGTGCGTTGAGGACCACGGGACGCCAGCTGGGCGCAGAGCAGCACGCAGGAGCACTTGTGGCTTGCCCTGCTTTCATCTCTGCCCTGCGGGGAAGTAATGGGAGCAAATTGGTGTAAGCAGCCTCACCTGGGTGCCCCCGCCCAGGGAGGTGGCCCAGGAGCTGCATTTAAGCTCAAGCCAGGGCTCTGAGGGATGTTTTGGGCTACCTTGGAGGTGCTCCCATCTCCTAGGCGTGTGGTGTCACTTTATGATGGTCCAGCCCGGCTCTTTGGTCCTGTTTCTTGGCCGGTGAGTGGATTCGTGATGGATTCTGGCCCTGGCTCATCCCGGGGTCACCTGTGCCAGGTGTGGCCGGTGCTCGGCCCCCGGGGAGGGTGGCCAGGGCATGTGATGGGAGGCATGTGAGTGCCAGCGCCCCGCCGGGAGCTATAAATGGCATGTGTGCTCACTGGAGGAGCGCGGCGCTGGGGGGGGACGCGAGGGGGGTGCTTGTCTCTGCTCCAGGAGGCCGGCCCTGCAGGGGGGCAGGCGGCTGCGAGGGCTGGTGGCGAGCGTGTCCCCACGGCGATGGGGGCCGCGGGGCGCTCGGGAGGAAGAACGGGGCCGTGGCCGGGCTGGGGCTGGTGGAGGTGGGCTCCTGCCCCGTGGGACGGGGTGCGTGGAGGGAAGAGGGCTCCCTGAGGGCTGTGGCGGAGCCAGGTGCCTCTGCTCATCCTTCCCTCGTGGGCTCTGCCTCCCGTGGAGGCCCTCTGTTCCGCTCAGGGGGGACCCTATGGCCCCCAGGCCAGCCCCATCCGTCTCCCTGAGCGCCCGTAGAGGCCGTCCTACCTGGAGGCTGCCGGGCCTCCGCTCTGTCCCCTGGGGGACACCAAGGTAGCGATGGCCTCCTACCCCGCGCAGAGACCTAGGGCAAAGGCAACGCGTGTCCTGCTCCCCCCCGCCCAGCCCTGCTCTCGCGGCCTCCCTGAGCCTCCACCGCTCCTCCTGACCCTGAGCGGAGGCCGGGAGGCTGGCGAGGCTCACCCCCAGCCCCTACAATGGAGGCTGGGGCAGCTGGCGTTCGGCCTCTACAGCTGCTGGGGGGCCTGGGCACGCGGCTGGGGGGCAGGGGGAGGCCGGGGGGGAGGCCGGCTGAGCGTGGAGGCTGTCCCGGAGGCTGCCCTCCAGTGGGGTTGAGGCTGGGGTGGGCAGCCTGATGGGTAACGCCTGGCTATGAGGCAGGGAAGGCGGACGGAGGCCCAGAAGGAGCCTGGGGGGGGGTCCCGAGGGCTCCTTTCCCCACGGCCTCCCCGGGCCTCGCCGCCTCCCGTCCGTGCCGCCCCGTCCACGCCGCGCGGCGCGGCCCCTTTAAGCCTCTCCCCGCGCCTTCCCCACCCCGCCGGGTGACGCCGGCGCGCTATGCAAATCACCCCCTCCCCTCCCTCCTCCTCCCCGCCCAATCGGCAGGCGGCTCCTCGCCCCCGCCGCCCAATGAGGCGGCGGCCGGCGGCGGGGCGCCCGCTCTCCCCATATAAGGAGCGGCGTGCCCATATAAGGCAAGGTTGCCGCGCTTTATATGGGGGCGGCGCGGCGGGGCGGGGGCGGCGGCGGAGGCAGCGGGCGGCGGCGGGGCCATGGCGGGGCCGGCCTGAGCCCAGCCGAGCCGGCCCGACCCGCGCTGGCCGCCGCCATGTTACCGAGCCAGGCCGCGGCCGGCAACGGGGCCGCCGCTGCCGCCGCTGCCCTGGCCCGCGGCTCGGCGCTGGGCCGCTCGGCGGTGCCCCGCGGGGCGAACGGCGGCGGCGGTACCGGGGGAGGAGGAGGAGGAGCGGCGGGGCCGCCCGGCGGGCGGCTGGAGCGGGAGGCGCTGTACAGCGGCAGCGAGGGCGACTCGGAGTCGGCGGAGGACGAGGAGCTGGGCGGCGGGGAGCGGCGCGGCATCAAGCGGGGCCTGGCGGAGGCGGCGGGAGGAGGAGCGGGGCCCGCGGTGGGCCCGGGAGCGGCGGCGGGCTCCGGGTACGGAGCGGGAGGAGGCGGCGGAGGAGGAGGAGGGGGCGGCGGGGCCGTGAGCGGAGCCAAGCCCGGGAAGAAGACGCGGGGCAGGGTGAAGATCAAGATGGAGTTCATCGACAACAAGCTGCGGCGCTACACCACCTTCAGCAAGAGGAAGACCGGCATCATGAAGAAGGTGGAGGCCGCCGGGGCACCGGGGGGTGCGGGGAGGCCGGAAACAACGGCGGCGGGCTGCTCCTCCCGCCCCGGGGCCGGATGCGCCCGGCCGGGGAAAGAAGCGGGGGGGAGGGAGCCCCCGGTGCTCGCCAGCCGGAGGTCGGCTGCCCCGGGATGTAGCCTGGGGGGGGGGGAGGGGGGGGAGGCTTCGTGTGGCCTCGCTGCGGCATCACGGAATGCGGGGGTCTCCGGGGAGACCGGTCGGAGGCTGGCCTCGACCCCCCGGGGGTCTCCCGTGAGCCTGGCTGGGGGGGGGGGCTTCTATCCCTCGGGGGTCTTCTACGAGCCCGGCCAGAGGCTGGCCTCAACCCCCTGGGGGTCTCCTGTGAGCCCGGCCAGAGGCCGGTCTCTATCTTCTGGGAGTCTTCTACGAGCCTGGCTAGAGGCTGGCCTCTGCCCCCCACGGGTCTTCTACGGGACCAGCCAGAGGTTGGCCTCTACCCCCGAGGGCTTTCCTGCAAGCCCAGCCAGAGGCTGGCTTCCACACCCCTGGGGTCTTCTCTGAGCCCGGTCAGAGGCTGGCCTTAACCCCGTAAGGACACCCCGAACTGGGTGTGGAGCCCACAGGTCCTCCTGTTTTTTTTGGAGGGGGGGAGGCCGGCGGCGAGGTGGCCCTATGTGCACGTGTGCCTGATCCCCTGTCCTCCCCCCCCCGCAGGCCTACGAGCTGTCCACGCTGACGGGCACCCAGGTGCTGCTGCTGGTGGCCAGCGAGACGGGCCATGTGTACACCTTCGCCACGCGGAAGCTGCAGCCCATGATCACCAGCGAGACGGGCAAGGCGCTGATCCAGACGTGCCTCAACTCCCCCGACTCGCCCCCGCGCTCCGACCCCACCACCGACCAGCGCATGAGTGCCACGGGCTTCGAGGAGACCGACCTCACCTACCAGGTGTCCGAGTCGGACAGCAGCGGGGAGACCAAGGTAGCGACCCTGCGCCCGCCCGGGGATGGGTCCCCTCTTGCTGTCCCCCCCAGCAGCCTGGGGGCTGCCTCCACCTGGAGGCTGCCTCCTTCTTGAGGCAGGCAGGCTGGTGGCAGGTGTCCTGGCCCTGGCCACGAGGCTCCCCACCAGCCCGGCTCGCCCCCCGGGCAGCTCTCGGCGCTGTTATCTCTCCCCGGGCGTCTCCATGCGCTTGCACTCATTGATAAAAATTTGATTCTGCCTCCATGGCCTTATAAGGCCTGGTTTCCCTCGCCAGAGTCCCTGGCAGGGCCCCTCACATTCCTTATAAGCTGCAGCTGTCTCTTGCTTTGGTGCTGTTTTGGAAGGGGGCAGGGAGGACATGGGGAATGGAAACACTTGGCTGGACCGACCGTGTCTGCTCCCCGCCTGGCGGCCCTGCAGGCGCCGGCCCCCGCCTGCCTGTGCTGGTCGTGGCCCCCAGCCTGAGGTGTCGCAGGACAGGGAAAAGGTCCCTGGGATGGGGCATCCCCTGCGTCCCCAGCTTCCTGGGGCTCTGGGTGTGAAGGCTGGCTCCGTGTCCGTGGTGCTCGGATGCGCAGGTGGCTGGGGAGGGATGGGGCGTGGAGCTGGGGGCTTTGCTGCGGCTCCTGGGGCCGTGCGGGGTCTCGTGGGGTGCTGTGAGTTCCTGCAGCCACGCTGCTGGGATGCGCAGCGGGCTTGCTGCGCCAGCACCCTGCCCCATGAACAAAGCCCAGCACCAGCAGCCTCCTGGCTGTCTGGAGGCCCCTACCCACACAGCAGGCAGACCCCAGAGAGGGTGCTTGAGACCCCTTTGCTGTCGGTGAGCCCCCAAAAGCAGAGTGTGCCCTGCGTGCTGATGCTCGGGTCGTGGGGCCGCCGCGTGCTGCACGCCCTCTTCCCCGTGGGGCTGCTCCGGGCAGAGGGGGCCTCGCTGCAGATCCCACGGGCACCTCGCTTGGGGCGCGCTGTGCGCGCACGGAGCAGTTCGGAGGGGCAGGAAGGGTTGTGTGTGCCACCCGACCCCTGCCTGGCACGGGGCTCGTCCACGCAACATCCACTGAGATTTCCGCTGGAAGCAGCGCCGGCTGGCCCCAGAGGAAGCGCGCTCTCGCCCTGTGGTTGCTCTGTAGAGGTCTCCTGCCCGCTTTCTGGTGCAAGCCCCGCTCAGCGCCCCGCGAGCTCCGTCCCAGCGCTCTCAAGCGGTGGTGCTTTGCGTGGGCTGCCTCGTGGCCACCGCCAGCGTTGGGTGCGGGGCTGGAGGAGCCCTGCGTCTTCTGCTGGGTGTCCTGGGTGCGGCCTCCTCATGGACGAGACCCGCTGCTAGCGGGCTGCAGCAGCAGAGCGGGGAGCTGCTCTGGTGCTCCTTCGCGCTGCAGCCAGCAGCAGCTCTGCGAGGTCTCCCTGCTGTGCTGAGCCCAGGCTCCCTGCCCTGGAGCCTGGCGGGGACAGGGGGATGCTCTGCTCTGGGGACATCAGCCACGGCCTCGCAGCCACCGGCCTGTGGCATCCTTTGGGGTAGGAGCAGAAGGGTGGCACTGAGGGGCTGATCTGTTTTGGCCTGGGGGAGAAGTGGGGCTTCCTGACCCAGCTGGAGCCTGGCGCTGGAGACCAGCGCGGCATCTCCCATGTGCCACCAAGACCAGCTGTCCTTCGGTGTCCCCGTAACGATGCTGGCTGGTGGGTCCGGGCCATGCTGGGCGGCACTGCCCCATGCACTGGGTTGCCTCAAGAGAGGAGGTTCCGCCTCGCTGTGCTGTGCGCTGGTTCCTCAGGCATTGCTCTGCAGAGTGCAGCTCGTGGTGGGAATGGACGTGCAGCTGGGCCAGCAAGGGGAGGGCCTGCAGGGCTGTCCCTGGGCTCGTCCGTAGTCCTTTCACCCCTTGGGTGACCCGTGCTGAGGGTGGCCCAGGGCTTTGCTGCTGCAGGCTGGGCTTTGCAGGGTGCTGGGGTGAGCCGAGGTGCCCGGGGGCTTGTGAGCATCCTAGATGGGCAGGGAGAAGGCAGGGGGTGTCCCAGTCCCAAAGTCTGTCCCAGCTCCCTCTCTGCCAGAAGAGATCGGAGGGACCGGCAGCGGGGCAGAGATGGGGTGTGCGTGGTCAGAGCGTGCTGGCCTGGCTCCTTCGCTCCTCTCATGCTGAGGTTTGCCCCCGTGCTTTTAAAGGAGTCCCAGGGACCCCGCTGTGCATCTTCTGGGATGCCTCTCCCGGTCCCTGGGGAGATGCTGAGGGCCTGGGGGCTGGATCCTGGGGGCTGCGCGCGGGGATGAGGGGACCCTGCTTTTCCAGCTGGAAACGGGACTTGTGTGGCTTGGTGGGCTGCGGGGAGCTCTGCCCCCTTGCCCACGTGGGGAGGGTGCCCACAGCTCCCGCGTCCCGTGCGGCACGGCAGGAGTTTGTGGTTGAGCTCATGGAAAGTGGCCGCGCTGTTATCACGTGCCTCTGCTAATTTGGACGTGGGGGGGGGGGGGGGGGAGCACGGTGCCAAGGCGGAGGGGCTTTGCTCTCCTCCCTCCCCGGGCCCTGGGGCAGGGCTGAGTGCCCGGGATTGGCTCCCCCCTTGTCTAAAATGGGCTGCCTTCCCTTTTTTAGCTGTTCGCGGAGCTGTGAATTCCTGGCTGCTGGCAGCCTGACAAGCTGGGAACAAGGCGCAGCACGTGGGAGAGCTGGGCCCACCGTGCCGCGGGAGGGCTGCGAGCGTGGCCGCCTTAACCCTTCCCAGGCGTGCCGCCAGCAGCTCCCAGGTGGCACGGCCCTCTGGTGATGTCCCCAAGGGGGTCTGCGGGGAGCAGGCACGCTGGGCGAGGTGTCACCGCCCCAGGGCAGTGGGGAACCCCTCGCGAGGTCGCTGGCAGATCCAAGATCCTGCTTTGTGGCCGCAGAGACCGGGGCGCTGACCCATCTCCTCCTCTCTTCCGCAGGATGCGCTGAAACCAGCGTTCACCGTCACCAACCTGCCGGGGACGACGTCCACCATCCAGACGGCCCCCACCACCTCGACCTCCATGCAGGCCAGCAGCGGCCCCTCGTTCCCCATCACGAATTACCTGGCGCCAGTGTCTGCCAGCATCAGCCCCAGTGCCGTCACCAGTGCCAACGGGACCGTGCTGAAGACTACTGGAGCCAGTGCTGTGACGTCCGGGGGCCTCATGCAGATACCCACCGGCTTCACCCTCATGTCAGGTCAGTGGCGTTCAGGGCTGAGGACTGCGTCTGTCTGTCCGTCCGTCCCCGTGCTTGGAGCGTGTTGCTGCCCTCGGAGGAGGGCAGGAGACCTAGAGGCAGGTGGAGGCAGCGGCTGCTGTAGGGTGACCCCGGTCGGGACGCTTTGCTCGAGACGTAGGGCGCTGCTAGCTGGCCCTGCTGCTGGGAAGGGTGGCAGGGAGCCGAGCGGGGCAGCACCGAGGAGCCCGGAGGGAGTGAAAAGAGCTGGTGGTGACGAAGCCTTTCTTTCTCCCTCCTTTTGGCAGGTGCTTCCCTTTCTCCGGGGACCCCTACCATTCCTCTCACTCAGTTACAGCCGCACCCCCTGGCTCTTCCCAGCCAGCAGGGCCAGGCGGTCACGGGTACGGCTGGACAGCTGCAGCAGGCACAGCAGACAGTCTTCCGCTTCCCTGCCAGAGCTGGAGGGCAGATCGTGTCGCTGACAGGTCAGCACTCGCTTCTCCTCCGCTTGCTTCAGGTTGGGGGGGATGGAGGCTCCTGCGGGGGTCCCGGTCCTGCTCAGAGAGCTGACCCCAGCTGAGGTGGGCGCGTGGAGGAGGCTGAGCGCAGGGCCGTGTCCCCGGCTGTGGCGCCGGGGACAGAGGGGAGGACAGGGCAGAGTGCTTGGCACGGGCAGACGGAGACCAGGGGAGGCAGCAGGTTGTCTGTCCCCTGCCCCAGGGCTTGTCCTGTGGCCGGGAGATGGGCTCCCTGGTGCAGCTGTGCTGGGAGGAGCCATGGAAGGAGACCTCGGGCTCAGGTGCGCTGTGGATGTGTTTTCGAGCGCTGGCGTTCAGCTCTGAGCAGCTGCCCGTGCTTTCGTGCCTGGGTCTGCGGGTGGTCATAGAACCACAGTGCAGAGGTGATGGCAGAGTCGGTGTGGAGGAGGTAGGGGTGTTGCTGTGCTGTCTGCTAGGCATCATCCTCGGTAGGAGTTCCTTGTGTTCCTGGGTGTTGTGCTAGGGCTGGGGATGCCCCTGGCAGAGGGTTCGGAGCAGCCATCGCCTGGGGACGAGAGAATTTCTCGTGCCCTGCCTGGTTGTGTCCCAGTCACTAGGTCTGATGGCCTGCGTGCTTTCTTGGACTTCTTATGGCTCCCTTGGTCCCGTGCGAGGAGCCTGGATTTCCCTTGTGGTCTGGAGTTGCTGAGAGGATGACGGAGGTGTGTTGGTGTGGTGTGTGGGGAGGTGCCCGGCCCAGGCAAGGTGGCCTGTGGTTCCTGCTCTGGCATCCCTTGCTCCTTCCTCTGGAGATAAGGCCTGAGCCTGAGGGGAGCTTTCTGTGCCAAGCTCTGTGCTGGCACAGCCACGCCGAGGAGCTGTGCAGCGAGTGCACCGGCCGCCTGCGGCTTTGGGATACGCAGCTTGTGGTCCTGGTGCCTGCGGTCGTTCCTGTGTGGGCACCTCGAGGTCGCTGGAGCCGGGTGAGGAGGCCGTGCCCCGAGTGCCTGCTGGAGAACGGTGCTGGGCTCCAGAGGGTGAAGGCCTGAGCGTTTCGGGCTCTCGGTGCTCTGAGCCCGTCTTCGCAGAGCTGGTTGAGTGTGGGCAGTGCTGGGGCCCCCTCCT
Source organism: Oxyura jamaicensis (assembly GCF_011077185.1). Classification (NCBI taxonomy): domain Eukaryota; kingdom Metazoa; phylum Chordata; class Aves; order Anseriformes; family Anatidae; genus Oxyura; species Oxyura jamaicensis. The sequence goes on from NC_048895.1 coordinate 13,695,924, forward strand.
CCCAGCATCTTCTGCGCTGTGTCCTGGCGGGGCCAGGAATGCAAACGGCCTCAGACATCCCTGAACTGTGGCTGGACGCTGGACAGAAGCTGCTCTGGCATTTCCTTTCCTCTCCAGAGCCCTGCAGGCCAGCTAATGCCTCCTCGGCCCCTGTGCGCCAGGGAAGAGCCTTCCCCGATGCGGTGCTGAGCCACGCTAAGGAGCTCTGTGCGGCCAGAGGGGGACAAATGCTCGGGCTGAAGGGCTCCCTTCTCTCCCCAGGTGGTACCATGGCTCAGCAGGTTCCTGTCCAAGCAATCCAGGTGCACCAAGCACCGCAGCAAACGTCTCCCTCCAGTGACAGCAGCACTGACCTTACCCAGACCTCTTCCAGCGGAACAGGTAACTGGGACCTTAGGCTAACCTTAAGTGGTTAAGGCTCTCTCCTTACCCGCTGCTGACACCAGCCCGCACCAACAGAGCTGCTTCCTGCCCGGGACCGCTCCGTCCAACTCGATCCCACCCTTTCTGACACTTTCCCAGGTGGTTTTTCCCCGTTACCAGCCCTGGTGTCATGCTGCCCCTAGGTAGGTGCTGCTGTGCACAGAGCACCTCCAAGGGGGGTTTCAGAGCCTCTCCATATCCGCTACCTGCTCCTTCTTGCAGCGTGGAGCCGGGAACAAGTTCCCAGGCTCTTCCCAGTTCTCAGGGGGGTTCTTGCAGAGCCAGCACTGCCCCTTGCACAGGGCATTGGCTCATCTGCATTTGTCACTTCTGTATGTACGTGCAGAGGACACCTCTGCTGTCCAAAAATAAACTGATTTTGGGTGCCTGGATGCAGGCTGAACCCAGTTCAACACCTTGCTCAGCTTCACCACGCCACCCGCATCGCGGGGTGGATTCAGTCCTGGGATATTTGCCCACCAGGCTTCTGCCCTCTCACGCTCCCAATAAGCTACCCAGTTCCCCGGGGTTTCTCCCGAAGAGCTTGGGGGAACGGGATGGGGATTTCCACGAGCCCGGGCGATGCTGGGCAGGGACTCACGCTCACCTCTGTCTTGTCCCGGTGCCAGTGACCCTCCCAGCGACCATCATGACATCGTCTGTGCCAACCACGGTGGGCGGCCACATGATGTACCCCAGCCCGCACGCGGTGATGTACGCGCCCACCTCCGGCCTGGCGGATGGCGGCCTCGCAGTCCTCAACGCTTTCTCGCAGGCGCCCTCAGCGATGCAGGTGTCCCACAGCCAGGTCCAGGATCAGGGTAAGGCAGCTCCCTGCGTCGCTGCTACCCTCCCTTGCATGTGTTTTTGCTGTCTGTTTGTTCCCGAGGGTTCTCTTCTGAGCAGTCCTAGTGCCTGTAGAAAGCCCAAGGCAAGGGTGATGCTCCGCGTGTGCTGTTTTGACCCATATCTATTCTTCCGTGCGCGGGATTCCTTGAGCTGTTTGCTAGGGGAAAGGGTGAGGTGCGGGGAGCACTGCAATGTTTTCCAACCTTAATGGTTCTATCAGTGGGGCAGGCAACGGGGGGAGCTAGGAGAGAGACTGGGGAGGATGCCCAGGTGCGCGAGGGGACAAAGCAGGGCGAAGCTGCGCATGCAGGCTTGGGATAAAGGTTTGTGCCGAACGCCCAGCATCTGGAAAATGCTGTCATTGGTGTCATTGCCTCTGTCTGTGGCAGGTGGTGTCCCGCAAGTGTTCCTGACAGCCCCTTCAGGCACCGTTCAGATCCCGGTCTCGGCTGTGCAGCTTCACCAGGTAGGTGCAGTGGTGCTTGGGGATGTGGCCGGGGGGATGTCCTCAGTTCCCCCGTGGGGCCGTGCTGCCCCCAATGTTGGTCCTCTGGGGACCTGGGCGCTCGGGTAGGGCAGGTCCTTGGGTCTCGGAGAGCTGGGGAAGCTGTCGGTGCCACCCACCCTTGGGTAGAGGAGGAGGTCTTTGCTCTCCTTGGGCAGGTGCCTAGAAGGGACACTGCCACCCTGGCTGCTGGCACGCCTGGTCTGAGGGCATGCTGTCCCCCAGTGCTTGCTCCTCCCTTTTCTCTCTAGATGGCTGTCATCGGGCAGCAGAGCAGCAGTGGCAGCAGCCTGACGGAGCTGCAGGTGGTCAACTTGGACACCTCGCACAGCGCCAAGAGTGACTGAGAGGCCTCTGCTGCTGGCCTTGTGCCGTCCCCGGCTTGTCGTGCCGGTGCTGGGGCTGGCAGCCACTCGTTCTCGTACAGACTGCACCAGTTATTTATTGTTGCCTTTTTCACGTTTCCTTCATCCACACATGCACACACACACGCACCCACCCACACCCACCCACACACACACACGGGCATGCGCGTGGGGCTGCAGGACCCACCTGGGGAGGAGCTGTGCCGGGGCCACGCAGGGCTTGGGGGCGTCGGGATGCTGCGATAGCTGTGCTTGTCTCTCGCCAGCCAAAGAAACTTGTCTCTCGAGGGGAGGGTGCGCTCCATGCTGTAAATAAATACTGGGGGGCGTTCCCAGCCGGAGGAGGCCCTGGATCCTTCTGGGCGCTCCGGGTCGCCTTGGCTGTGGGTATTGGCTCTGCGTGGGGCCCGGAGCTGTCCCCCGGGAGCCGGAGCGGAGCCGTGCTGGCCTCAGCAATGTGCCTTTGTGGGGGTGACGGGTCCTGGCCGCGGCAGCTCCCCGCCCCGGGCTCCGCAGGGGAGCGAGTGGCCAGCTTGGACGTGCATCTCTGGTTGGGCCGGGCACGTGGCCCCATCCTCCTTGTATGCACTACAGCAAGCCCTCTGCCCTCAGTGCCTCCTCGCCGGGCTGCCCGGCGGCCCTGCAGCCTGCCCGGCTCTGCCCCCGGCAGCCGAAAGGCTCGGCGGGTGCCCGGGAGCTCAACGATGCCCCGCAGAGCTCCCGGGGGGCTCCGCGGCCAGCCCGGCCCCGCGCTCCCGTCTCGGCCCTTGCACTGCTTGCGGACTCCATGCACCCGAGGGGGCTGTGGCCGGATCTTTCCCGCACCCCTCTGCAGCTCCAGCCGCTGCTTTCTAAATTTCTGTGTCTGATGCAAGGCGGAGAAGCAACTTGAGTGTCAAAGGGAAGAGCACTGAGCTGCTGGGCAGGCGGCAGGCTCTTCCCGGAGCACCAGGGTGACCTGTGGGCCGTCCTGGGCTGTGGAGGAGCCTCAGTAGGGCTGGGGAAAAAAGGGCTGGAGCTTGCTTGGTCCTGCATGGGAGTTGCTGTGAATGGCTCTGCTACCTAGCCCTGTCCCTGGAGGGAGAGCGAGCCAGTAAGAAGAAGCTGCTGAACCCTTAGGGGAAGGAGCAGCTACTGTAATTTTTTTTAAGTTAAAGACGAAGCCTTGGGGGAAAAAAAAAGAAAAAAAAAAAAAAGAAAAAAAAAAAAAAAGAAAATGACTTTATTTTTCTAAGTGTTAAACTCAGTATTTATGTAATTCTTTAAGGAATAAAAGTTTGGCTCCTGTACAGTTTTCATGGGGTTTGTACCAGGGGGATGGGAGAGGGGTGGGTGGGCACGGAGGCAGGAAGGGGGCCTTGCTTTTTGAGTTTGTATTGTAACCTTGGACATGTTCCCTCAGCATTAGCGTTTAAGCTGCGCTCTCTGCCTGCCAGCACGTGCCAGGGACTGAGCTGACCCGAGCCAGACGATTGTTTCCTACTGCCCTGCACTGAGGACTCCGTACCCACAACTTTGGGTTTAAGGGGCAGGAGGCAAGTGAAGCAGCAGCTGGCCTCTCGGAGGGGGCGCAGGGGCTCGCGGTGTGCCCCGGGGGCCAGAGGTGGGCTGGGTTATCTGGTGGCCTCTGGTCCTGGGCTGCTGGCTGTTCTGTCACCGCTGTCGGTGTGGAGCAGCAGAGGGATGTCCCCCGTCCTCTCTGGGGGGACAGAGTGACCAGCAGTGGCCACTCTCCCTGCTCGTGGCACAGGTGGCACCTCTTGAACTCCTAGCTGATGACCTGGGCTCTGCTTTCCCTCTCTCCAGCCTCAGCTTGTGCTGCTCCTTAGTGCACGGGTGTGGACAGGTTCCTTCCACGTCCCCCTGTGCAGAGAGCTCCCGTAGTAGCCAGCCCTGGTCCTGCCATGCAGCCTGTGGCAGGCTCGTAGGTCTGGTGCCCGTGATACTGCTCGCTGCCTCCCCTTAGCATCCTCACTCTGAGCCGTGTGTCCCCCTCAGCTCAGAGCATGCGGGAGCGCTGCACCAGAAGCTGTACGAAAGCCGCTCGGTGCTGCTTCCACAAGAGAAGGCTGAGTAGCTAGGAGTTCACCCAGGGAGAGAAGGATGGGCTTGGGGTTTGTGTTACCCTTGTCCCAAGCACATCGCCGGGGCCGTGCTTTGCTCCGCTTTGCTTGTGCTGGCACTGTGGAGCAGGGCTGCGGGGCTGGGGTGGCAGGAGTGCCGTTGCGGGGCGTCTTGCTGCATCCCCTCCCTCGTTACCCAAAGGCAACTGCTGGTTAAACGCTAATGGTGTATTTTATTTAAGTACAGACTTGTAAGAACACTTGTGTATCAGGGACGAAATGGCATTTATCGTGTGGTGACATTTTTAGTTCATTTTACTGGTTTGAGGGTTGTGTGTGTGTGCGTGTGTGTGCATGTGTGCGCGCGTGTGTGTGCATAAGTGTGTGTGGGATTTTTTTTTTCCCCTCCAGTTTCCAGGGTTGTGTTTCTGGAAGGATGTGGAAGTAATCACAGTACTATGTACAGAGCTTTCTTTTGTATTAAAAAAAAAAAAAAAAAAAAGAAATTACTCTTTCAATAAATGTTATCATTTTGTGCACAGATCTGGGGTCTTGGCCATGCTTTGCAGGAGGGGACATCTTAGGGAAAACCCAGCATCAATGAATAGGGTCCGGAGGCGGGGGGCTGTCTGGGCGTGATGTGGCAGAGAGGAATCCTTCTAATATCTCTCTCTCCATCGCCGTCACCTCTTGTGAGGTGAGACCTGCCCAGCTTCCAGGCTGGGGGTCCCAGAGCTGCTGGGTGGGCTGTGGGGGACAGCAGGGCCACGAGGGCCGACCCTTTGGATTGCTCGGGAAGGGGCTGGTGAGCATGGCACGGTGCAGGGGCAGAGAAGGACCTGCTGCTGAGGGGCTGTTCGATGAAGTGCTCACCTGATACGGGATGTCAGAGGCATGTGGTGCTGGCCAAGGCCTTGTTGCTGTGGGGGACGTCGTGCCGCTGGTCTCACAGTCCCGGAGCACCCAGATGTGGTGGTTGGGGTGTGCAGCTCCTTCCCTGGGCCTTGGGGCTAGGAGAAAGAAGAAACTGCACTTTTAAATGAAGTAGTTGAGAGGCTGCAAGCAGAATAGCATCTCCTGACAGTGGCAGGCTTCTGGTCCGGTTCTTGACCATAAGTGAGGTGGTTTCCCTGCCCCTCTTCCAGGTCTATTACTTTTGGACACCTGATGGCTTTAGGGATGGAGCCTAACTCTTGCTATTACAAGGCCTGGCACCAAGACTGTTAAATTCCCTGCAGAAAACAGCTGTGAGGAGATACAGCGATACCCAAAGCCCAAACTGCACCATCCTTGCCCACGGGCAGGTGCCACTAGGCCTCTAGGAGCTAGGTCAGGGCACACGAGGTATCGTGAAGTGGATAAAGGTGGGACAGAAAGCAAAGAGAAGGGCTTGTTGCAATCACCAGTGCTGGTGGTCCAACAGCATCCCAGCTGATAACGCAACTGCCAGCCCCTATATAGCAGGTACCATTTTTTTTTAGAATAATGTAAGGAAAGTTTAGCACTGTGGTGGAGGGACCGCCCTGTGACTGTACTAGTGCTCACAGTGCAGTTTGGAGAGAAAACAGATCCCAGCAGAGCAGGACAGAGGATAGTACACAAGGTGGTTAGGAGCAAAACACGCCTGAAATGGCTCTTTTGCTACTGAGAGGAGAGGTGCTTCACTTGTACAGGTCACGCCACAGCCAGCCCCTTGTTAAGCACTCCTACACAGGCATGCCTCGAGGCTTGGCACTACAAACCCCACGTCAGCACAAGCAACCCCGTGCTACTTGGCCACAGGGGGCTGTGCACGGTGTGTAAAATTCCTAAGATGAAGCAAGGTACCACAGACAATCTCCATTTGAAGGATGAAAGCCTAAGCATGGTGTCGAGACCGTCAGAGCAAAGACATGAACCGTGCATAAAAAGGGTGTTGGCCTCACAAACCAGACGCCTGTGCCCTGTCTGGCCACTGCCACTTATCGCCGGTGTCGGGTTTGGCCGTGGGATGCCGCCAGCTGGGTGCCAGGTTGCGTTTCCCACAGCAGAGCGTTAGCACCACCTCACGCTTGTGACCCTAAACACGGCCCTGCCGCAGGTGCAGTACAGGCATGAAAGGACGGCTGCCGAGACCGGAGGAAAATAGCGACAGTCGTGCGCCTGCTGTCAGCCTTCCTGTCGTTGCGTGGCGGTTAGGGACTTGGTTTGCCCTTCATTCGTGCCAATATTCTGCGTTTCTCTCCACAGGAGACGAAGGGGCCTGTAAAGGTAAAGCGTGATCTAACTAAATACCAGTTTGATCCCCTGAGTTTTAACAGCGCCTTGGGAGTTAATGGGGAACACAGAAAGATTTCGGGAGAACCCGCATACTTCTGGAAAGAGAGGATCAACAGAGGTTACACGTAATAAAGGAGAAATCAAGAGGCAGGCAGGGAAAGGCAAATATTTACAGTTCTCCATTGGTGCCACAGCTTTAGAGGCTGGTCCCCACAGGCTGATAGAGCACTGTGCTGTTATCCATCCTGCTGCTAGCTGCAATTCTATGGCTTCCATTAATTGCTGAGTTTTGTGGTAAAACATGGAAATTGCCTCATCAGTTTCACTAGTACCAAGGGTAGAAATGGTTGGCCAGATACATGTAGTTGCTCTAGGATCAAATAAGAAAGCAAACTCTCATCCATTTAGCCTTTAATTTTAATGGCTATTTGTAATTAAGACAAATGTTAACAGAGGAGCTAGATGAAACCTGTACCTACTGCATTCAGGCCTTTGGGTACCCTGGGTCCCAGAGACCAGGAGGAAAGGCCGGAGCAAAGATGTACTCTTGGTGGTAGAGGATAGGGTCAGGGAATACTGAAGCAAGCTGGAAATAATGAAGAAGTGAAAGTTTTCAGCTGAAAGTTAAGGAAGTCCCTGAAGGAATGCACTGTCTTCGATCATTCATGGTGACTGGGAGAAGTGCCCGAAGTCTGTCACTCCTATTTCAAGGAGGAGGACCTGGGGAACTACAGGCCAGTCGGACTACAGGCCCAATGTAGGGCCACCAAGCGATGAAGGGGCTGGGGCACCTCTTCCATGAGGAGTCTGAGCGAGCTGGGGCTGTTCAGCCTGGAGAAGAGGAGACATGGGGGGGATCCATCAGTGTGTGTAAGTCCCTGAAGGGAGTGTGCAAAGGGGACAGAGCCAGGCTCTTTCCAGCAGTGCCCAGTGACAGGACAAGAGGCAGTGGGCACAAACTGGAGCGCAGGAGGTCCCATCTAAACACTAGGCAGCTCTTTTTCTGGGTGTCGGAGCCCCGGCACAGGCTGCCCGCAGAGGCTGTGGGGTCACCTTGGGGATCTTCAGGATCACCTGGACGTGGTCCTGGGCAAGCAGCTCTGGGTGGTCCTGCTTGAGCAGGGGGTGCACCAGACGGCCCCAGGGGTCCCTTCCCACCTCAGCCCTTCTGGGACCCGCAGGGGACAGCTGAGAGACCCGCCACCGCAGGCCCATCGGGGCACAGCAGGCGGCTTCACCTTCCGCCACCCAACCGCCCCAGCGGCGGGCGGCAACCCCGCCAGCCCCACGGCCCCCTCCGGCCTCCCCCGACCCCAGCACGGCAGCGGGGACGGGTCAGACCCCGGGACGAGCCCCACCGAGCCCCGGCGGCCACCGGGTGCCGCTGGCTCCCCGTGCCACCGCCCCGCCCCGGCGGCGGAGCGCAGGCGCCTTCCCCCGGCCCGGCCCGGCCCCGCTGCGGGACGCGGAAGCGGGCGGGCGGCGTTGGGCAGCCTGGCCCCGGAGCTCTGCCCCTCGGCCAGCTGCAGGGCCGAGCCCGGGAGGAGTGCCATTTGTCCCCCAGCCGGGCCCAACCGGGCCCGACCGGGGCTGGGGGAACCTCGTCCCCCGTGCTGGCGGCGGGCGGAGGTGAGCGGAGGCCCGGCGGTTGAGCGGCCGTTGCGGGGGGGTTTGGGGGCGGTTTGGGAGAAATCTCGGTTTTCCGCGGTGGGCAGGGGCGAGGAGAGCCGGGCTTGGGTGCACTGCGTGGCTGGGGTACGGGCAGGCGGGATGGGATGGGACAGAATGGGATGGGATATGGGAACAGGGATGCCTGGCTGCACAAAGGTTTTGCCAGGCTGCGCTCCCGAAGCAGCTTGCGAGGTGCTGGCAGTTGCCCCATCTCTGAAATTTACAGCAGAAATGTACATGTCTAAGCACTCTGACAGCTCAGCTGCGGGTTGTCAAAGAGCAGCCAGGCACTGGGACGGGTTGCCCAGGGAGGTGGGGGAGTCACCGTCCCCGGGAGTGTTCCGGGCAAGGCTGGACGTGGTGTTTGGGGACACGGTTTAGTGGGTGACATTGGAGGTAGGGGGATGGCTGGATCAGATGATCTTGGAGGTGTTTTCCAACCTTAATGCTTCTGTGATAGGTCCTAGTCTGCCTCATCCGTCCTGCATGTTACAGACACTTCTTCAGGTGCCCTAAATCCAAATTCTTCCCCACCTAGCTGTAAATCCTTCTGATAGCTCTGCTCTAAAGAGTTTTTTTTCACGTATTTGCCGACATGTGGAGACTGGGTGAAGTTATCAAAGAAAATAATGCTGCACAGAGAATTGTTTTACTCTTGTTTTTATATTACGTGAACCCCTCAGGGGTAGGGAAAGCCTTTGTACACTGTACAAACACAGCTAGGGAAAACATTTTTCTGGCTTATGGTGCAGCATCTAAACATGGTCACAAAGCAGGGAAGAATAACTCGGTCCTTTTATTACAAAAAAGATCCCAGCTGTGCTCCACATTCTAGCTCAATCAGATCCTTTTTCCTCCGGGATTCTGAGGAGAGCCTCGTTCTGTGTGCCCCAGTAATGCTAGTCTATGAAACGGGCTCATTGTCTTAAAGCAGGGACGAGGGATTCTGGGTTCCCTTCAGCGCTTTATCCTGGGTGCAGGATCAGAACACGTACCTCAGGCTGGTGAGGAGCCGAGGTGCCTGCTCGCTCCTTCCCTAGCAGGTAGCTCAGAGCTGATGAGCTGCTCCCGCTTCCCCTGTGTCTCTGCAGACTCGTCCCCCGCCATGGTGAACGAGAGGCGCGACGGCGGCCTGCTGGTGCGGCTGGGCCCCGAGCTGCAGGCCTGTCCGCGGGAGCTGCTGCGGCAGCGGCGAGGCCACGACGGGCAGCCGCAGTACCTGGTCCGCTGGAGCGTGGTCCGCTCGGAGGAGCGAGCGGCGGGCGGCGGCTCCTCGGCGGGGCCCGATGCCGGGAGCGTGTCGCTGTGGATGTCCGCGGAGGAGGTGTGCGCCAGCTGCCCGGCGCTGCTGGGCGAGGGGAAGCCGGCGGGGCCGCGGGCCGAGGAGGAGAGGGCGGCCGGCCCGTTCCCCGACGAAGCCTCGCTGCGGGAGATGGAGGCCGACGTCGGGAGCCTGGTGCGGCGAGCCGGCCGGCAGCTGGGCGGCAGCGGGGCCCCCGAAGCCGCCTCCGTGCTCAACACCGTCCACGTGCTGAGCGCCTACGCCAGCATCGGCTCGCTGGCGGGCGCCTTCAGGGAGACGGGAGCCCTCGACCTGCTGACGAGGATGCTGTGCCACAAGGAGAAGCAGATCTGCCGCAGCGCCGGCAAGATGCTGAGGGCCCTGGCTTCGCACGACGCAGGTGGGGGGGCCGGGAGGGAAGCAGGGTGCCATGGGGCTCATTGGGTGGGCTGGGGGGACAGACTGCTCCTTGGTTGCATTTAGGGTGCTTTAAGAGCTAGGAGCTCCGTTTTTCCTGACAGGTTACCCAGCCGCGATGCGGATTAACTGTTAGGAGGACTTGTGCCAAGAGGCTTGGCAGAGCATCTGGGTGTCTCTGCTGCCAGCCGGAGAGGCTCTGGCCTCTTCTCGGCAGGGAGCCTCTCCCCAGGCCCTGGTGGGTGGAGGCCTGGTGCTCGCTCGCTCCTTTCCTTTGAGGGGAGCTGCCACGGCTCAGAAGTGCCTGGTGTGGCATGGGGGCACCTGGAGGTGGTGGCGTGTCCGTCTGACGTGTGGTGTCTCACAAGAGCCATCGGGGGGAGGGACACCAAATCCCACATTAGTATTTTGATGGGTATGATTTTTAATATGTTAATGACCCTTAATGAGCAAAAAGTTACTATAGGTCAGCCTGGAGCTGTTCTCCTTCTTGTTTTTTTTGCCTTTTATCCCTTATCTTCCTTGCTTCTTCCTTGCTTCTTCCTTGCTTTTGCTAGCTCAAGGCTACCTGTCTCTTTCTTGCAGCTAAAAGACTACACAGGCTGTATAAAGACTACACAAGCTACAGGCCTCTCTATTTTCTTCAAGGTTTTCTTTTTTTTTTTTTTTTTCCAGCTTTGGGACTATGCTAGTGCCTGAGTTCATGCTTGTGTGGGGTTGATGGAGAACTGTTTTGTGGTAAAAGTTGACTTTTTCTTATTTGGAACCCTGTTCTGGAGTCAGTTGTTGGGGGCTGCCATTTTGGGGGAATCCCACAGCTCTCGGGATGCAGGAATGCAAGGTTATTCAGCAGAGCAAAACATTGCCAGTCCAGGTCAAAGGAGAGAACAGGGTTCTAGGTTATGCTGGGGAACAAAGCTATTGCTTGCCTGCCAAAATCCGGTGTAGGGAGGGCGGTGTGAGGGGTGCCTGAAGCGTTTCTGTTGTTGCAGGAAGCCGGTCTTACATTCTGCTGTCCCTGAGCCAGCAGGACGGCGTCGAGCACCACATGGACTTTGACAGCCGCTACACCTTGCTGGAGCTGTTTGCTGAGATGATGTCCTCAGAAGAGCACGGCATGTCCTTTGAGGGCATCCACCTTCCCCAGGTAGTGGCACTAGGCAGCCAAGCAGGGCTGCGCATCGCGAGGGCTGGCAGGGGATCTGGGCCTGGCCCGAGCCTGGGCTCTGGGGCTGTGGAAGAGCTTGGGCTCGGGGGAGCCAGCCGGGGTGGAGGCGCTCAGCCAGGCGGTGCCTGAGGGCCCTGCCCGTTGCAGATCCCCGGGAAGCAGCTGTTCGCCCTGGTGAAGCGCTACCTGCGCGTCACTTCCCTCCTGGACAAGCTCGGCAGCGGCGAGGAGCAGGGAGGGGAGCAGCCGGAGAGCAGCCGCGTGAAGCAGGAGTTTGAGTTCAGCATGGCGATGGCCGGCCTCATCGTGGAGCTGCTGCGTGCCATGGGCTGGGAGCACAGCCACGAGCCAGAGCCGCCGGCCCGGCAGGAGGCGAAGCCTCACAACGCCCGCTCCATCTTCCAGCCCAAAACCCCGGCCTGCTTCGGTACCCCGGTGCCTGTGCTGTCTCCAAACCGTGGTGCCAGGAAAAAGCAGGGTGGTGCCTTCCTGACCCTGTCAGACTTTGCCGACCACAACAGCTACGTGGAATACGTGCAGGCGCACCTGGTGCGTGGCATGTGGGTGCGCTTGCTGGAGGACTGCGGCGAGGTTCGAGCTGGGGATGAAGGCGAGTTTCTTCACAGCACTAACAGGATGCACGCGGCGCAGGTAGGTCGCTGGTGGAAGTAGTCGGGCTGGGGTGGCAGAGGGCAGTAACAAGTGACTGGTGACTTCCTAATGATGTGTTCACGTGCTTGAAGTTGGACAATAGTTTTAATAGGATGACAGGAAGGTGTTTGCTCTAGCTTAGGCCTTTTTCTTGTGACTTCTCAGTCCTGAAGGCTGGGCATGTTCAGCAAGGGCTGGGATTTTGTTGTGACTATGGAGTGGGGAGCTGATGGGCTCTGTGTGCCGCTCCAGTGGGGTTATTTCTGCAGGATGTCAGCTGTTCTTGCACTTTGGCCCTGTCTTTGAGCTTGTAAGAAAAATCTCAAATAATTTTCTTCAGACAGGATCTTCTGAGAAGCTATTTTATTCGCAATTGCAATGGCGGGCATCCTGCCAATCAGGAGCACATTATAGTAAATCATCACCTTTTATTCCCTATTACCCAACGCTTGATCACCTCCTCTGTTTCCTCACTGGCTGAGTACTACAGGTTCACAAGCTACTCGACGCTCCTCTATACCACATATGTACAATTTTACTTTTTTTTTCAACCCCTTAATTTCTCCCTTTCCCCTTTTCTTCCCCGTTTTTTTGTGTTTTGAGAACCTCTGATCTGTGTTTTATTGTCCTCACACTGCTCATCCTGTTTTTCTCCAGCTTCCACCTTATTTTGGAACAGCGAGGCCTTCTGCTGTCCACTTATCTACGTAGCATTTCTCCTTGTTATGACTACACAGCTACCTTTGAATACAGAAAATTAGTCCTGTACTGCAAAAACACAGCTTAGTTTCTCACAAGCTTCCCAAACACTGCAGCTAATTGCAATTACTGCTGCCTTAAAAATCCAGCTTTAGCTGACTGTCATCCACGGAGGGCTGTCTCTCCTCCTGTCCTCTGCTCAGTCCAGCATGGTGTGGGCTGCACACAGCGCTGTTACTCAGTTCATGACATCTTGATTGAATGGAGATAGGAACCGCTGCACACACGTTCGTGTGAGCAATTGTGTTTGCTTTTTTTTCCCCCCAAGTAATTTGCAAAAATGTATATTTTGGTTCTGGAGATAAAGAGTCTGAGGCCACTCCAGTTGGTCGTAGCTGTACTTAACGTGCCTCTTAGGCCTGTGCTCAGAGGCTTCCTTACTTCAAGTTGATTTCTGCAGATAGAGATGGTCTGTGAAGAGACTGATTGCCACACTAGGGCACAAAGCTGTGTGTTGCTGATGCTCAAAAATCAATTTAAAAACCTCGTTCTGGCATCTGTAGAAATGCACAACTTCCTCATGCTCTTTCCAAATCTCTCTTGCAGTTAACTAAAGTTTATTACTAACCTTTCCAGAGAGAAGGTAGAGAATTTGAGGTTACCTTCTGCACATTTGAAGACCATCTCCTTTTGTTAAATTCAAGATTCTCTGGCCTTCTTGGACTCAAGTCCATGGCCTGTTTTATTTTGTGTAATGCAATTGTTGTCATTTACAGTGAAATAAAAATTAGCCATCTAAAACCCCTGAACACTGGCTTTATCGTATCGTATCGTGAGCCTCTCTTTGCTTTCTTGTACATAGGGAAATATACATTTTTTTTTTTACCCCTCAGCGAGCTGCAGACTGCTTGTTCCTACTGATAGTCTTCTGCTTAATCACTGAGAGCTGATGAGGATTAACTTTTCCAGTCACCTTTTGGTAACTTTAACTTACTCTGATTGGTCCAGGCTCATCAACTGCCACCTAGCTTTGGAGAACTTCTTGCAGCTGAAATTTAAACAAGCGGCTTAAAATGCTTGGAAATGTGCAAGAGCAAAACAGATGTCTCCAGCCTTACCTGCTTGTGTGGTGGTGGTTATTACAAGCACGTGCTTGTATGGGGAGAGTGTAACTGTTAGGGCAGCATGTGCTGGGCAGATATGGCCTGACAGTATTCTTTGCGCTGTCTTCCAGTCCTGTTCTTTCCCCTCCATAAGAAACGTGGGTGTAACTCTGACAGAGCTCAGTGAATCGGGCAACCTCTATGGTTTTCTGTCATCAGTTGAAGTTTTTGATATCTTGTACTTGCTGTCGCTGGGTCCTCCTCCTGCTCGCTAAGTTGGATGTAAAACGATGATACAGGAAGCCGGGAGGGATTTTGAGAGGCAATTGAACAAAGCACAGGAAACAGTTGTCCTCTTTGAGACCTGCTCGTCAAGACCCCAAAACCTTTCTGAGAGGGCTGGTGAGTGACGAGGCTGTAAAAGGATAACTGGTAGAAGATAAACGCAGAGCAGGAAAAACAGTTTTCTTTACGTTCATGTTCACCAAGTGGTTTGTGCCACAAGACCGTTTAAGGTGGTTGACTTTTTCCTTTACCAGGGTTGGGTACAGATGCTGGGTATTTTTGGAGGGGAACGCTTAACCAGATGCACTTTTGTCCTAACTTACTGCTGCCGTGCTAGATGAGGTTTGTAGACAAGTGGTTTTAGTCAAAGTCGATAGCTTTTCATTTTTTTAAAATAAAGAACCAGGTGTAATCAGAACAAGTTAAGAAAGCTGGTATGCTTAAAAATTTGTGCGTTAAAACCTAACATGAATTAGGTGGTGTTCTACTTGAGCAGTGCTTGCTATTTCCATGCATTTGGGAAACGGGGAACAAGTGTAGCACGGGGATTGAATGAGCGAGCAAGCCTCGTCACCAAGATCTCTTTCACCCACAGGTTTTATGGCAGTCAACAGGTCAGACCTACTGGATGCATTGGCACATGTTGGAGATTATTGGCTTTGGAGACCAGCGGGATGACTCTGCTGGTCAGGAGAAAGAATACAGTCTGATAGAGAGCTTCAATCTAGACAGAGGTGAGGCACTGCGTGTGTGACTGTATCATCTCTTTGCTTCTGCCGTGGCGTATTTTTCAGTGGTGAGCTTTATATGGCTAGGCATATTTTTCTTCAGCAGGCTGGATTTAGCAAGCATTGCCACCTTTTAGTTTGTATGACTGTGCAGAGCTCGTTAAGTAATCACATGCCTTGTGAGTACATGAAGTATTTTTGAATCCTAGACTTCTGTCATGATACAACATAGAGCATAAAGTAGGATTTAAACCGTGACTGTCAAAAAATGTATAATTAGCTAAACAAACTGCCAAAATAAGAATGCAGAATCTCCAAGGTGAAGCTGCCTTAGGGACCCACAGATTCACTTACTTAAAAGCATTAACATGCCAACAATTTGCTTAACTTCATGCCACTCAGCTTTGGAAAAGGTGAGTGTGAAATGTACTGTTTCCTAAGATACCTGCAGAATCTCCTAGAAGTGGCATCCTTTGATTTTGCCCTTGCAGTGGGTGAAGATAAAAGGGAAAAATCCAGACTTCAGGTACCCCATCTTTGCTCAGCATCTGATGCGACTCTGGCCGGGGAACTTGATGAAGTAACTCTTTCATCAAGCCCTTGATCTGGTAGGACATCCTTTGAGCAGGCAAGTGGTTTGGATTTAACCGCTGCAAGAAATGGAATATGCATGAGATCAGAAGCTAGCGATCCACTTTCAAAATGTTCTTATAGCCAGCTGAAAAGATGGCTTCCTTATAGGCTTCTGTCTCGTAACTAAAGACTTAACCGCATGTCTGTTCAATCTGGCTAAGTTAAAATGAACTTGGTTAGTTCGCCTTTTTTTCCTCAATAGCTCTGCCTTTGATAGAAGTATGAGCTCTATTTCACTTCTGTGTAAAAATCTTTGCAGTCATCATATCCCAACAGAAGTGGAATTGAAAAAGCTTTCAGCTTTGGGTCTTGACACTCAGATAAATTAGCTTATGTTGGCTGACTGTTGCTAATCAGCCACGTTTGTAGTTTGTTCTTAGCCTTTTGGAGCGAGTTTGAGCCTCTTCTGTTGAGTCTTGAAGCAGTGAATGTCTCCTAGCTTGCACTTGCAAGCTGTTGCTTGGCAGATAGCAGCAAGTGTTGATTCAGCTTTTCTAGATTGTGCAGTGAAAATCTAGCCTAATAATGAATTTTATGTCCCTGATTTCATTTTGGTTGCATTAGCTAAAAGGAGCTTGATGGATACGTAGTCTCCTTTTGCTTTTGCCTATGAGTACTTGCCCTGTTTGTCAGCAAGGGGCACTGGGAAAAGAGGGAAGCTCCAGGCAGAATTCACTTCCAACCTCTTGACCCCTTGAGCAGCTCGCACCAGCTCTGTTTGCCCTGCTGCAGCTGCCCGCTGGTGCTGTGGGTGCTGCTGGTGCTGGGTGAGCGAGCCTTGCCCTGGTCCAGGCGCTGTGGGGGCAGTCTGGCAGAGCGGCGAGCGAGAGGTGCCCATTTCAGCTGTGTGCTCCTGCTCCCGGCACGTTCCCTCCCTCCTGTCGCCTCCCTTTCCCGGCAGGCCGGGGGAAGCGGGGACCCCTCGTGCCGCCCGTCAGCTCTCGGTGGGAGCGAGGGGCCTGCAGCAGCGGGGGAGCTGGCGGAGCTGACGCCGCCTCTCCTCGCCCCGCTGTCCTGCAGTCGTGCAGCCGTTCTTCTCCAAGCCCCTGGGGGGGCTGTACTCCCTGCCGTACCTGGGGGAGCAGCCGAGCAAGGCTGCGGAGACGCTGAGCCGTGCCGAGTGGTGGGAGCTGCTCTTCTTCGTGAAGCAGCTGGAGGCGCGGGAGCAGGAGGAGATCGCCGGCCTCGTGCAGCGGGAGCAGGCAGAGCAGGTGGGGGCCGAGGGAGGCCGCGAGGGAAGGGAGCGGGGCCCCGTGGCGGCGCAGCCTCGGCGTCCGCCTGGGTCGCGGCCGTCGCAGGGGGCGCGGGGTCGGCGGCCGTGAGGGGTGACGCGGCCCCGTCTGTGCAGCTGCCGGGGCTGGACGAGGAGGCCCTGATCCAGCTGCCGGTGCCCGCGGAGCTGGCCCAGAAGGTGCTGCGGGTCGTGGAGGAGCGGAGCCGGGGCAGCGCCCGCAGCCACCTGCGCGGCTCCCGCGTCTACAGCAAATACTGGCCGGGCAGGGGGGCCGAGCGGGACGGCGGGGGCAGCCCCGCGGCGTCCTCGGAGGGTGCCGGCTGCGGGAGCGCCGGCCCTGGAGCCGCGCGGGCCGAGGCGGCGGAGGACGAGGCGGTGGAGGACGAGGACGGCGCTCGTGCGGCGCCCCGGTCGGATTCCCAGTCGGATTCCCAGCTGTTCGGCGAGCTGCTGGAGAGGGAAGGGCTGCGCTTCCCGGAGGCGGCGGAGAGCAGAGGTGAAGCCCCCGGGGCACGGACGGGGCGCCGGGGGCTGCGCGCGGCTGCGGGCGCTGGGGCTGCGGGCGCTGCTGCCGCCCTGACGGCCAGGCCTCCCTCCGGCAGCGTGGGGCAGCTGCGAGGGGGCGAGCAGGAGGGGCTCGCTGGCCGAGGTGGCGCAGGTGGCGGACGTGATCCGGAGCAGCGGCTGCGAGGCGGAGCTGCGCGTGGCTGGGCTGCAGCACATGGTGAGGGTCCTGCAGGAGGAGCCGGAGCCGGAGCAGCAGGAGGGCGGCGAGGCCCGGGGCGGGCCGGGGACCAGGTGCGTGGGGGAGCCGCGCGGGGGCTGCCCGCTGGGGAAGGCGGCCGGAGGGCCCGGGCCCCGGGGCCCCTCCTGAGGCGCCCTCTGCGCGCAGGGAGAAGCTGGTGAAGGCGGCGGTGCAGCTGCTGAGCGCCGAGGCGGCCGAGAAGCGCCTGGTGGTGCTGGCGCTGCGGCTGGTGGCCCTGCTGATGGAGAGGCGCGGCTGGCGCATGCCCTTCGCCACGGAGGGCGGCGTGCGGGCCGTGCTGGCCTGCATGCGGCAGCACGCCGCCTCCGCCCTGGTGCAGCACGCGGGCCTGGCGGTGAGCGGCGCGGCCGAGGGGGTGCCGCGGGCGGCGGGGCCGGGCCCAGGCTGGGGCGCGCCCGCGGGCGGCGGAGGCGCCCGCAGCCCCTGAGCCGCCCTGGGCCCCGCAGGCCCTGAAGGTGCTGGTGGGAGCCGGCGAGCCCGGAGGCGCCGTGGGGAAGCCCTCGCCCCTGAGCCACGGCGACGCGCAGCTGATGCGGGAGGTCTTCGCCAGCATCGGCTCCGCCTGCGGCGAGGGCTCGCCAGGCCTGCTGAGCGCCATCCCCGCCGCCGTGCGCGCCATGCAGAGCGTCCCAGGGTAGGGGACGGGGACGGGGGACGGGGGACGGGCCCCGGGCGGGCGGCCGCGGGTGCCGGGGGCTGAGGGCGCTTCCCCGGCGCCGTGTCCCCGCAGGGGCTCCTCGGGCGTGCGGAACGGCTTGCTGGTGCTGAAGATGCTGGTGGACGGCCACCGGGACCTGGCGGAGCAGCTGGTGAGCGGCGAGCTCCCCGCGGTGCTGCAGAGCTGCTGGCGGGACGGGCAGGGCCCCTCCGCGATGCTGGCCCTCGGCGTGATCAACCGCCTGGCGGAGCACCGGCTGCCCCTGGGCCCCGAGACCCCAGGTAGCGCGCGGCCGCGGCCCCTCCCCGCGGCGGGCACGGTGCCCGGGCTGGGCCCGCCACGTCCCTCGTCCCTGTCCCGCAGGCGCGGAGGCCCTGCTGGAGGCCGGGGACGCGCAGACGCCCGCGGGCAGCCCGGGGGACGGCGCCCTGCCCGAGGACGTGGTGGTGGCCCTGGAGCGGCAGCTCTGCGGCCGAGGCCCCGTCCCCTCCGGCGAGGCGTCCCCGCGGCCGCAGGAGCGCGGCTGCTTCCGGATGCTGCTGCGCAGCCTGGAGCTGCCGGGGGCCGAGAAGACCGTCGGCCTGCGGATCCTCAGGTGGGCCCGGGGGGGCCGCGAGGGATCCGGGGGCCCTGCGGGAGGAGCCGGGCAGCCTCCGGCGGGGCTGTCTGCGGGCCGTGTCCCGAGCGGGCCCCGTTTCCTCCGCTCAGGATCCTGAACGCGTTCCTGGACGGCTACCGGGAGGACGCGCTGCCCTGGCACGAGTGCGTGCAGCCCTGCCTGTCCTCCCTGAGCGCCCACAGCAGCGACCGGGAGGTGAGGGGGCCCGGCGCTGCCGGTGGGCAGGGACGGCTTTGCGGGTGCGTCGGGGCCCCTGCCCGCAGCGGCCCGGCCTCGTGCGGCTGCGTGCCCGCTGCCGGCCCGGCCCCTTCGGAGAGGGGCAGGAGCGCACGGCGCGGTGCTGGGGGGGCCCCGTGGGCTGCCGGCGCCGGGCCGGCCGCTCAGGGCTGCCTCCCCCGCAGGTGGTGCAGGAGGTCGTCGGCTTCCTGCACCGCCTGGCTGCCGCCAGCAAGGACTGCGCGGTGGCCATGTGCCGCGCGGGCGCCCGCGAGGCCCTGGCCAAGGCCCTGGAGCAACACAGCCCGGCCGTGCCGATGGCGCCAGCCCTGCTGGAGCTGCTGAGCGACTGCGAGAAGGCCGCCGGCCTGCACGGGACGCTGACGGGCAGCGTCTTGGCTGGCTGCATCCAGGTGGGCCCGGGGAGCCCCCGGCTCTCGGCCTGCTGCGGCGGGCCGGGGGAGGAGGAGGCGGGCCCCGGTAACCGCCCGTCCCCGTCCCCGTCCCGCAGCTGGCGCTGGGGCAGATCGAGGAGCACCGCCGGAGCCAGCGGCCCATCAGCGTCCCCTTCTTCGACGTCTTCCTGCGCAACCTGTGCCGAGGTGAGCGCGGGGAGCGGGGCCCCGGCGCCTGCTGCGCGAGGGCTGGCAGCTGGAGGCCCCGCGCTCTCCCCGCAGGCTCCGGCGTGGAGGTGAGGGAGGACAAGTGCTGGGAGAAGGTGCAGGTCTCCTCCAACCCGCACCGCGCCGGCAAGCTCACGGACAGGAACCCCAAGACCTACTGGGAGTCGAACGGCAGCAGCGGCTCCCACTTCATCACCGTGCACATGCAGGGCGGGGTGGTGGTCAGGTAGGGCCGGGGCGCGGGGCCGGGGCCGCGCAGGGAGGAGACGGCCGCGGGGCTGCGCGCGAGCCCTGCCCCGCGGGCCCCATGGGTGCCGCGTCTGCCGCGCTGCAGGGAGATGAGCATGCTGGTGGCCAGCGAGGACTCGAGCTACATGCCGGCCCGCGTGGTGGTGCTGGGGGGAGACAGCCCTGCCGCCATCCGGACGGAGCTCAACGCCGTGAGTCCCGCCCGGGCTGCTCCCGGCGCCGCCCCGGGAGGGTCTGGCACGGGCGCTGGGGCGGCCGGCGCTCGCCGCCAGCACGCTGAGGGCCCGCCGTGTGCCTGCAGGTGACCGTGCTGCCCTCGGCCAGCAGGGTGGTGCTGCTGGAGAACATGACGCGCTTCTGGCCCGTCATCCAGATCCGGGTGAAGCGGTGCCAGCAGGTGGGGAGCCGGGGCCGGCCCGGGGCCGGCGGGGCCGCGGGGCCGCGCGCGAGGAGCTGAGGGCCGAGCTCTCCCGCAGGGCGGCATCGACACGCGCGTGCGCGGCATCGAGGTGCTGGGGCCCAAGCCCACCTTCTGGCCCGTCTTCAAGGAGCAGCTGTGCCGGCGGACGTTCCTCTGCTGCACCGCTCGGGCGCACGCCTGGTGCCGGGAGATCCGCCGGGACCGGGGGCGGCTGCTGCAGCTCTTCGGCAAGTGAGTGGCCTCCCGGCGCTGCCAGCCCGAGAGGGGAGCGGGGGGTGCCCTGCGCTGGCAGGGAGGGCCCTGGCTGGGGGCGTCCTGCCGGCTGCCGGCCCCGCGACCCTCTCCCGGGGGAGGCCGTGGCCGGAGGCGCCGGTGCCGCGGCGTGCTGCCCGCTCGCCCTTGCAGGCTGAACCGGGCGCTGCGGCACGAGCAAGACTTCGCCGAGCGCTTCCTTCCTGACGACGAGGCGGCCCGGGCCTTGGGCAGGACGTGCTGGGAGGCCCTGGTGAGCCCCCTGGTGCAGAGCATCACCAGCCCAGGTACCCGCTCGGGCCATGCCGGGCCCCTTCCCCCTGCCCGGTGCGCCGGCGCCCGCCCTGAGTCTCTGTGCCCGCAGACCCCAGCGGCGTCAGCCCCCTGGCCTGGCTGCTGGGCGAGTACCTGGGCAGCGGGGAGCCGCCCCAAGGCCCCCCGTCCCGCGGCGCCGCCTTCGGCTCCCGCGTGCGGCTCCTGACCCAGCTCCTGGTGCACGTGGACCCTGGCGGCGTGGAGCTGGAGGAGGCAAGGGCGGCGGGTGAGCGAGGGGCCGCCCTCCTGCGAGGGTCCACGAGTCCTGGGCTGCAGCCACGGGGGGCTCTGCAGAGGGCCTTGAGGCACGGGGAGGGCTCGTGGCTGAGCCTCCCCCGTGGCCGTGCTGCTGCTGCTCCGCGTGCGGGGCTGTGAGGCCGCGCTGAGCCCGGCTGTCCCCCGGCAGGCGGGCAGGAGGGCAGGAACGAGGAGGCGCCGCCCAGGGTGGCGGCGGTGCGGAGGCCGAGCGGGCTGTGGGGCGTCGTGCAGTGCTGGCGCGGCGTGGTGCAGCAGCAGGTAGGGCTGGGGGCCGGCCGGGGGGCGACGGGGCTGCGGTCGGTCCCGGTCCCGGTCCCGGTCCTCAGCCTCCGGTGCCGTTCCCCGCAGGTGCAGCGGCTCCTGGAGGCGGCGGGGCAGGCGCCAGACGTGGTGGAGCGATACTGCGGGCTGTACCGGCGCCTGCGCGGCGCCACGGAGGAGCTCTTTGGGCAGCAGGCTGCCTTCGTGGTGGCCCTGGGCCAGGGCTTCGCGGGGGCGCTGCTGCAGCTCTCCTTCCTCACCGCCCTGCACGTGAGTCCCGGCAGCGCGGCGCCGGCAGCGGGGCCTCGGGCGAGCTCCAGGGCGGCAGCGGCCTGCCCCCCGTGCCGTCCCGGGGCCGTGGGGCACCCCGCACACCCAGCCCCGTCCCCCCGCAGGTGAGCGAGCAGTTTGCCCGCTACCTCGACGGGAAGATCCAGGAGCTCCACGGGGCCGTGGGCAGCACGGGGCTGCTGCAGCAGCTCCTGGAGCCCTTCGTCGTCTTCAGCGGCCTGGAGTTCGCCCACACCTTCGAGCACTTCTACCGGTGAGGGCGGCCGTGTCCCCGCGGGGCCCGGCGCGGGGCCCCCGGGCCGGGGCCCGGCCGGGGCTGGGTGGCGGCGGCGGCCCTGACGTGCGGCCGGTGGCGGTGGCAGGCTGTACCTGGGGGACCGGCTGCTGGCGCAGGGCCCCTCGTGGCTGGAAGGGGCCGTCCTGGAGCAGATCGGGCTGTGCTTCCCGCGCCGCTTCCCCCAGGAGATGCTGAGCGACTTGGCCGAGTCGGAGGAGCTCCAGCGGCAGTTCCGCCTCTCCCAGCTGCAGGAGCGGGACAAGCGGCTGCTGGGGCTGGGCGCGGGCCCCGAGAGCCCCGAGGACGAGGTGAGCGGGCCGGCGGGGCTGGGCCGGGGGCCGCCGCGTGCCTCGTGGGGTCCTGAGCTGCCCTCGTGTCCGCGTGCCCAGGCGCCGGGGGAGGCCTCGCTGGCGGACGCTCCGGAGGTGACGGTGCTGGCCCTGTCCCCGCGCTGCTGGCCCGTGTCCCCGCTGTGCCACATGGACGAGCCCGGCAGGTTCTTCTCGGCAGCGCTGAGCTCCCCGCTGGCCGCCTTCGCCGCCTTCTGCGGGCAGAGTGAGTGTGGTGGGGGGTGCCCGGCGGTGCCGCTGGGTGCAGGGGATGCCCGGCAGCGCTGATGTCCCCCGGTGCTGATGTCCCCTGGCGCTGGTGTCCCCCGGCGCTGGTGTCCCCCGGCGCTGTGTCCCCTGGTGCTGGTGTCCCCCGGCGGCTGCAGTGTCCCCCAGCGCTGGTGTCCCCCAGTGCTGATGTCCCCCGGCGCTGGTGTCCCCCGGCGCTGGTGTCCCCTGGTGCTGATGTCCCCCGGCGCTGGTGTCCCCCGGCGCTGGTGTCCCCTGGTGCTGATGTCCCCCCGCGCTGGTGTCCCCGGCAGGCCAGAGCCAGCGGGGCTGGACGTGCACGAGGCCCCGGCGGCTGCAGTGGACGTGGCTGGGCCGTGCCGAGCTGCACTTCGGAGACTGCGTCCTGCACGTGTCCACGCTGCAGATGTTCGTCCTGCTGCGCTTCAACGGCGCCGAGGTGGGAGCTGGGGCCGCGGGCGTGCAGCCGGTGCCGTGCCCCCTGCTGGGGGTCTCCGGGCGCTGAGGCTCTCGCCTGGCCGTTGTTCCCCTCCCGCAGGAGGTGGCCGTGGAGTCCCTGCTGCAGGCCACGGGGCTCCCTGCGGAGCTGCTGCAGCAGGCGCTGGCACCGCTGACCGAGGGCGAGGGCGTCCTGGTGCGGAGCTGCGCGCTGGGGGGTGAGCGCGGGGCTGGGCACCCTCGGGTGGTGCTGGGCTGAGCCCTGGGGGCTGCGTGGGGGCGGAGGGGCTCGGGGGGGGATGCGGCCGGGCTGGGGGGAGTCCGGCCGCTGGGGCTCGGCCCCGGGGGCGAGGCTGGGGCCGGGCTTTGGGGTGGGTGCGAGTGTGGGGCTGGGGATCGGGGCTGGGCAGCGCGGGGGGCTCGTGGCCACGCGGGTGGTGGGGTCTGTGCGGGGCTGGGCGCGGGGCCGGGGCTCGGGGCCGTGCGTGGGGCCGGGGCTTGGGGTGAGGGCAGCGGTGGGAGGCCCCGGGCTGGGCGCAGCAGCCACGCGGGCGCCCTGGGGCTCCTGCAGGGAGCGGCTCGGGGCCTGGCTGACCGTGGGCCGGCTGCTAGCTCCAGGTGCCCTGCGGCTGAACCGGGCGGCCCTGGCCCAAGCCTCCGGCCGCCACCTGAGGCTGCTGCCCCGGCAGAGGTACCTGCGGGCAGAGAGGGCCGAGAGCGGCGCCCTGGAGAGGAAGAGGAACGTCCTCTGCTGCCTCATCACCCGCGTCCTCAAGGCGGAGAAGCAGCTGCACATCGACAACCTGGTGTTTAGGGTACGGAGGCTGAGCGTGGGGGGGCTGCGAGGAGCTGCCCGGGGGCCGTGCTGGGGGCTGCCCTGCAGCTCCCGGCTCCCTCGCTGCTGTAGGTGATCGATGCCTGCCAGAAGGGTGAGCTGGGGCCGGGGCTGCAGTTCCTGAGCTTCTGCTGCCACAGCGTGGACGTGCTGTCCTGCGTCCTGCACCTGCTGAACCAGGGCTACCTGCGGCGCCAGGAAGAGAGGCCCCACGTCCTGGAGTTCGTCCCTGCTGAGCCCACAACACCCCTTGGGGGCCAGGCACAGATGGTTTTCCAGAGGCAGCTACCAGCCACATATCCAGATGAGGACAGCAAGGACTGCCTGTATCGGTATGGTTACATGTCACCAGGGGTTGGAGGGGTGTGCATCTCCACCCTGTGCAAATATGTCACATCTCTCCATGTCAGGTCGAATTCTGGCACAGACAGATCGGAGGAGTTTCTCCTGGCAATGCTGCAGGTGCCAATGGGGCACACGCTTAGTTTGGAGGAGGCAAAGCTGCTCATGAATCAGACGGTGCAGCGGGTCCAGGATACTCTGAGCATCCCAGAGGACGTTGCTCGGCACCTCCTCATGCACTGCAGGTGGAATGTGGATTTCCTGATCCACTGTTACGTGGAGGACTGTCGGTCACTACTCATCGCCTCGGGGCTTGAAGTGGAAGATGCCCAGCGCCCTCCAAGCCCGGGAACCCACTGCCCAGTCTGTGTGAACCAGTTGTGTCCCACTGAGAAGCCACCGTCCCTCTGCTGCATGCATTACTGCTGCAAGGTGAAGGTCCTGGGGTCTTTGGCTCCTGTAACTTGGCAGGGGATTGCTGCTGCCTAGTTGAAGCAGCTGTGCTTTCTCTGAAGCTGTCATCAGGTGATTTTCACAGAGCTCATACATTCTGTTATCTTAATATCTTTGCTTGCTGGGAGAGTTCGGCTCCTGATTACTCTGTTTCCAGTCTTGTGCTTTTGCATACTTAAAGGTGGTTCTGTGCCCCCTCTGGTGGGTGGGGTGGGCTCCTGAGGCTGGGATTTCTTCATGTGACCCAGCTGGCATAGCTCATTTAACTCTCATCTCTTCTCTTCTGCTTACACAGCCCTGCTGGAACGAGTATCTCACAACTCGCATTGAACAGAACATGGTCCTCAGCTGCACCTGTCCCATTTCCGAGTGCCGTGCGCAGCCCACCACAGCATTCATCTATTCCATTGTCTCCTCCAAGGAGATTATAGCCAAGGTGAAGTGGAAAAGGTGTTTACTGGGTGTCTACTGGGTGTTCCCTTTTGGTCAGCACTAGCAGAAAATCTTGCTGCTGCTTTTCCCTTTCTGCTCTCTTTTTATTGTCCTTCTAGTCTGCAAGCTGGCAACAAAAACGGGCAAGGCTACAGAAAACCATTTCCTTCAATGTGTCCTTTATATCTTATTTTCTGTAAGAAGTGCTTGGGGAATTAGTTCATGTATATGGGCACTTAATTAATTCTTACTGGCTTTGTAAATCCTGTGGTCCCACTTGCCTCAGAGCAGGATTTAATATCTTGTTGCTATGACTATTTTATCAAAAAAATTTGCAGTTCAACGTAAATTGCAGCCAATTTTAACAAGTTGATCCGATGCTCTCACTGAGTTGTTATCTTTCTCCTTTTCTGCTCAAGAAGTGGGATGACTGGAGCTTGAGTGCCTCAGCACAGAGTCACGTGTACAAAGTCATAGAATAATTTAGGTTGCAATAATCTGGTCCAACCCTGTGCTCAAAATAGCCAGCTTCTTGTGTGAAGTTCTAACACTGAAGTTAAAACATATTGCTCCAGGCTCAGTCTTCTCTGCATCTTCTATTTAGGTAGCTCTAGACAGAGGTGAGCCCTCTGCTGCCTTCTCTCCAGGCTGAAGAAACCCAGCTCTCTCAGCCTCGCCTAGTGTGTTCTGTGCTCCAGCCTCTGACTGTCTTGATGGCCTACCTCAAGTCCATCGCACAGACTATGTTTTCTCTAGTCTGGTAATATGTCTTGTACTTGGAAGCCCAAACTGCTCCTGTATGTAGTTGTGTCACCAGTGCCAATAGCTGTCAGAAATCCCTTCCAGTGCCTGCTGCCTGCACTCGTGCTAATACAAGGCTATTCGAGTTTCAGCTTTTCATGTTCTACAAAGTAAGAACCCAGACAGTTACGTTTCTGAAAGAGGCTTTCTTTCAAACTTGTTTCCCTCAAGTTCCTTGAGAATCTGTTCTTCAGATGTCATCTCCCACTCTGGTCCCAGGGATTCCTTGCTGGGAATCATGCCTTAGGCTCACACCTGGATGAACTTCAGCATGTGCAAAGGTTCCTCTATGATCTCTTGGTTGGTGTCACTGTGGTACTTGGTAACTTCTTGATTGTCCCTGCTCAATTTTCTTCCAGACCTTTGTTGGACACTTGTTCTCTGTCCTTTTAGGCTGCTTGAGAGCAACTCTTTCTCTTAAGGTTCTAACAGGAACCTTAGATCTACTTCAGCAGTTGCACCTCTCTCTCTTTCATCTCCCCAAGAAAATAGGGCAGAACAAAACTGCAGGTCAGGTGTGAAATTCTGCATCTGTAAAAGCTGCGATTTGGTCCTGTCTGCCAAAGCAAAAGACTCATTTGTCTCTCTGGATGCTGTTTTCTGGGCAGAAATGATCAAATCTCCAGTCAACAGGATGACAACAGACACTGATATTGATTCTTTCAGAAGAGTAATGTGGCTTTGTCGAGACATCTTACTGTGACACTGGCGGACATCCTTGCTGCCAGTCAGAAAACACTCTGTAGTTTAGGTTGATTGAGAGAGAGAACGGACAAGAGAGCATAAATGGAAGAAACATGAATACGAGCAAGTGCTCTTCAGCGCTTAGGGCTTGCACATTTTCTTTGTGGTGTTTGTTACGACCTATATTGTCCTTTCTGTGCATGGTGGCTTTAGGGCAGTTCTCCCATGTATGCAGAAATCTCCACAGGAGGGCCATGGAAACTACAAAGCTGTTTGAGTTTCCTCCAGCTTTGTACATGTTTGCACAGTCCTTACACAAGAGCGAGTGCAGAAAACAGTTACTGTGTGCGATATAGCTGCATTCCTGGGTCCCTGTCTGAGCAATCTCGTATTGCTGACCAGTTTGCCCTGTCTTCTGTAGTAACATCTGTCTAAAGGCCTTGGACAAAGCGAGTCTTCTTCCTCTTTGCACATCCTGTAACTAAGCAAAACGCTACTGAGGAATTCAGAAAAGAATGGAAAAACTCCTGATAGCCTTCTGTGGTGACACGACAGGCTTGGTGGGTGAGGGGAGAGCAACAGGTGAGGCTTTCTACATTGTCATCCACAACGTCCTCATAGAAGAACTAATGAAGTATGAGCTGGATAAGTGGGCAGTGAGATGGATTGAAAACTGGCTAAACTGCTGAGCTCAAGGGGTTATTATCAGTGGCAGAAAGCTCAGCTGGAAACCAGGCACTAGTGGTATAACCCAGAGGCTGATATTGAGGCCAATATTGTTTGATGTCTTCGTTGATGACCTGGTTGGTGGGACCAAGTGCACAAAAGGCCACAGAAATTAGTTTTTCTCTCCAGAAGTGGTTTTCAATCTCAGGTGTTCTGCAATTCTAGGAAACAGCCTTCAGATATAAGATAAGGGGAAAAGGCACAAAGGGAATGGAAGAGCTCAGTGCTGTTTTATCATGAGCAGTTGCGTTGGATGTAGAGCCCAGAGGCACCAGACCCCAGTTGTAAGGCCTAACCAAACAGATTATCTGCCTTAAATCTCCTCTGTCTTCTCATTGCAGTATGAAAAAGCCCTCCTCAGAGGCTACGTTGAATGTTGCTCCAACCTGACGTGGTGCACCAACCCTCAGGGCTGCGATCAGATCCTCCTTAAAGATGGGCTTGGTTACGAGGCAGCCTGTTCCAAGTGCTCCTGGATATCCTGTTTCAACTGCAACTTCCTAGAGGTGAGGGCTGAGTCACAGGCAGTACTGCCTTGGTGTTGGCACACAGCGTTCTGCTTTTGTGTGGTTGACCGTGCCTCTCTTCCAGGCCCATTATCCTGCCAGCTGCAGCCACATGTCTCAGTGGGTGGATGACGATGGGTACTACGAGGGAATGACAAGTGAAGCACAAAGCAAGCACCTGGCTAAACTCATTTCGAAGCATTGTCCAAGCTGCCAGGCTCAGATAGAGAAAAACGAGGGCTGTCTGCAGTGAGTATCCGTTCTTGTTGGGTTCGTGGGACAGGAAGGGGCACAGACATAGCTCCACTGTGCTTTCTTTTGGCTGTAGAGCAAGCGTCATAGCAGGTCTGTTTTATAGTTTTAGAGGAACGAATTACTGTATTTACTTTCTAGGAGAAGCCAAGTGCTTCCTAGCATTCAGAGTTAAATCCATTGGTAGCTGTATAATAGAAACAAAACTGATTTTGCAGTACCTGTTTAGCAACCACGTGTCGGCTCTCAGAATCCACTATAGACATACAGAGATACAGCCAGGGGAATGGATATCTCAGCACCATTTATTTATTTATTTTTGATGCTCACCTAATTCTGCAACTCTAAGCAGTTTGTTTTAACTGCCTGTTTCGAGTTGGCTTGGGTCTGTGGCAGCTTTTTACATCCTCCAGCTTCAAAGCCAGGGGTTTGAAGTTGCCAGTTCTTTTCTTGCACTGGCACAGCCCTCGGTGCCCAGCTGTGATTTGTTCCCGTGTGTCGCGTATGGCCCTACGGCCGCACAGCACCTTTCTGCACTGTGGAGTGCTGCATTACTGAAGGAAGAGGTGAGGTTTCACGTGGATCTTGCTCTGAATTGTGGAGTGCTTAGTTCACCCTTCCAGGTCTTGGTAGGGTGGTACCGTGAGATTGTGCTGCTGGTCTTCCTGGTTCATTTTTGGAGACGTGATGACTCCTAAGCATCATTGTCTTCCAGCAGGGCTTTAAAAAATACAAGCAAGGAAGTGCATAGTGCTGAGAGAACGGGAATGACTAGGCTACACGCTCCAGCCCTGTGGTGTAGGGAAGCACTGGGATGAGCTGTTTGCAGGTTGTTATTCAGCTGTTAGGACTGAATGATTTTCATCACTCTTCTCCTACCATGCAGTATGACGTGTGCCAAGTGTAATCATGGCTTCTGCTGGCGTTGCCTCAAGCCCTGGAGGCCAACTCATAAGGATTATTACAACTGCTCTGCTATGGTGAGTGGTTTGCTCTATCCTAGTGGTTCATGCTTGTGTTCAGATGCACCTGGTCTCTCACAGGGATAAGGTCTCTGCTTGTGCCCTTTGCTGTGGCCTTTACTTGATGCACTTGCCGGTGATCTTGATAGTATTGCCAAAGTCTTTGTGTGCGGTAGCCATTTCCAGGCGGTTCTGGCACCCAAGACAAGTCGTTACAGGTTGCTTCTGTCTTTCCTTTCAGGTGAGTAAAGCAGCTTGGCAGGAGAAGCGTTTTCAGGATTACAATGAGAGATGCACCTTTCATCATCGTGCGAGGGTAAGGCCTCCTTTTCTTTATTTTTTTTTCCAGTTACTGACACTGTTGCCTTAGCCCTGATGAGCAGGACAGTTTGTTTTGTCTCAATGCATTTCACTTGAAGCTGGGAAACAGGTTTCAGATCCAGGCAGGGCTGCCTGGATGTGTCACCATTGATGTGCCATAAGGGACAGTTCTCATCCTGTTTTCTTCTGCCAAGTCTGTTGTGGAGATTGAACACCTAACTTGTGGTGCTCCCTTGCTCATACTGATGCAGTAGTTGGAAGCAATGGCAAAGAGAACTTCAGGCTGAGCTCTGTCTAGAACTAAGTTACAGTGAAAAATTGAAGCTGTGTCACAGTAGTTATCTGTGTGGAAGGCGATGGCTTTTTGATTTTGTGGAACTTGAAACTCACTTTTTTTTTCCCCTCTTCTGGTTGTTGCAGGAATTTGCCATGAGTCTGAGGAACAGGGTTTCTTCCATCATTGAGATGCCAAAAATTAGGACTTTGACTTTTGTTCTTCATGCCTGCAAAGTGCTGGAACAGGCACGGAAGGTAACACTGGATAACAGGTTTATTAATTTACGCTTAATGCAGTTGGTGTGTTATGCCTTTCTTAAAATGATAAGATGCCACTAGGAAGAGATTGCTGTACTCCAACAAGGGGGAGACAGAAAACCTTGAGGGGAGCAGTAGCATCAGAACAGGGGAGGAGTTCATGTTTGCCTTTCTGTGTCCTTACTCTGAGCTAGGAGTGCAGTGAGCCTCACAGTTGGATCATAAGGATTGGAGCATCGGTCAAATTTACAGCATGGAATCAGCACAAGTGTTTTCTTATAGCTGGTTTGGTCCATACCAGTTTGAAATGCCCCAGTGGTGGCACTTACCTTTGGAAAGCTCTCCTGATGCTGTACTGCAGTTAGGAAGTTGCTCTTGATGCTCATGATTTTCCTTTCTTAACTTCACTTCA
Organism: Oxyura jamaicensis; assembly: GCF_011077185.1. Classification (NCBI taxonomy): domain Eukaryota; kingdom Metazoa; phylum Chordata; class Aves; order Anseriformes; family Anatidae; genus Oxyura; species Oxyura jamaicensis. The sequence goes on from NC_048895.1 coordinate 13,725,741, forward strand.
TGAGCCATAGGTGCTTTGGGAGCACTGAGTTACTTAGTGCATGCCCTGCTGGCCACGTTATGAAGGATTTACAGTGCAGCTGCTGGATGTGTGCAGTAAATCTGTAGTAGGACAGGCCCGCAATGTTTTATTTCTGCTGCAACACAAGGAGGAGGTGGGAATTGCCTTTACAATGCATACCTTGTTTGTGCAGACAGTCTTGATTTTGAGATGCATGTGGAACAAGGATTTCTGATCCTTCTTTGCCTTCTCAATGTGGCAGTCCCTGTGTTTGCCAGGGTAGACATCACTGTTGCTGCTGCTGGCTTTTCTGGCCTTATTTATGTAAATGGAAACAGTGGTCTTGTTCCTGCTGGGTACCTAGATGGCTTTGGGAGTCATTCATCTGTAATAGGAGTTTGTCAGTCATTGAAATTACTTTGTCCAGGGCTCTTGGTGCTACAAAGCACCATGTCTGCTTTCCCTTGGGTTCATTTCTCTCAGGTCTCTGCCGCTCAGTTTGAACTCGGGCTGCCTGGCAACGTGTGGGTTCCCTGTGCTGGTTGTTTCGACACCCTGCCTGCTGCTCAGTTACATTTGTTAGACATCTGCAACCTGTGTTCTTGTGATGATTTGCGAACTGGGAACAATCAGTTATTTCAGACTTAAGTACAAAATAATTGCACATTCATTTCGAGTTCTGCGAGCGGTGTCCTGGCACTGCTTTTCCTTGACACAACGGTTCACTGGGCAGTCACCACAGACCACAAATGTGCCAGACTTCTCTTAGCCACTGATACTTACCGAAGTCTGGAAGGGTTTGGTGCTACTCTCTTCTTCTTTACTTGCCCATTCTGAAGCTGAAGGGGATGCTTAACAACATATTATGTACTGTTCCAGGTACTGGCCTACTCATGTGTGTACAGCTATTATAGCCAGGACACGGAGAGCATAGATATTGTTGAACAGCAGACTGAGAACCTAGAGCTGCACACGAACGCTCTGCAAATCCTTCTGGGTAAGTCCAGCAGTCTCTCCAAAGGAAATACTAGCAGTCCCCGATGTGTGGTTCAAAGGATGGCAGCTCTGTAGGAGGGGAAGGCATACACCCCAGCACCCACCAGGTATCTCTCACATCTCCCAGCCTATTTTGATCTTCTCAATGTCATTTCTGGGAAATCCACTGGAGCAATTCAGCATGGCATGGAATACCAGTTTGGGTCAGTTGTCCTGGTCTGTCACCTCCCCGCTCTTGCTGCACCCCCAGCCTGCCCACTGGCAGGACAGAGCAAGCAGCTGAAAAGTCCTTGGCTTGGTGTAAGCACTGCTCTGCAACAATTAAAACGTCAGTGTGTTACCAACATTATTCTCATCCTAAATCCAAAACACAGCACCACACCAGCTACTGGGAGGAAGATTAACTCTCCTAGCCTAAACCAGGACAGGGACCTAAGTAGCTGTGACTGGCTCGATAATCAGAGCTCAGGGACTTGGTTTCTGCTTAAGAGCATGGGGAGCAGTGTGATATTGTTGGTCTTGAATTGCAGAGGAATCCCTGCTGCAGTACCACGACCTGGCTTGCTCTCTTCAGCTCCTGAAAGCAGAGCAATTCAATACTGGTTTGGAGTTGGTGCACCGGATCAAGGAGCGTCTCTTTGCAATTCTCTGGCACTCCACACAGGTGAAGTCCACGTGCTTGTTGGCGGCTTGTCTTGCTCTGGTCTAGTTTGATCTTGTCAAACCAAGAAAGGGGCTTCATCAGCTGAGGGTACAGACTGAGGTGCTGTATGTGTGGATGTAGGGAGGGGGTTTGTGGCACAAAGTACACTTTTATCAATCATTGTCTCTTTCCTTTGCCTCTTTTTCCACACCGGCAGGATTTCCGTGTTGGGCTTGAGACTTTGACAGATCCTGGTCAGAATAAGTTGAAACTCTCCAACGTGCCTTCTTTGGCCCCTGCCTGTGTAGGGTGAGTGTTCTTAGTGGGGTAGTAAGGAAAGATGGTGAGTGCAGAAGGAAAGCAGGTGACCAGAGTTTTCTCCTATGCTCACTGAAATACGAAAGAATTAATAAGATACTAATTTCTTGCATCCTGTGTTGTGGTTTGAGGTAACAATGTAAGTAACGTAGCTGTGTAGGGAGCCCAGTGAAACCTCCACTTAATATGAGGTTATGGGCAAGAAAGCTCCATGGCTGGCAGACCCAGTTATGGCTTTTCTCTACCTGGACTGTGTTGGGTTCCTGCAGACTGACCCGCTCTTCCTTCAGCGGTGTACTAAAGATCTAGGAGGTGCCTAAATGAGAGCAGCAAGGAGAACATTCATGGAGAGAGATAGAAGGGCCTGACACTTATTTTAGGAAGGCAATGGAGAAGAAGTGACAGAGCTGTGAAATAGTTGTATTGAGAGGTGAAATGGTTGGTTTGTTGTGACCATGTGTTGAAGTACTGAGCTGGCAGGTGTTACGTGTGATTGGACGGTGGTGAATTTAAAACCAAGTCCATTCCTGCATGACACTGCTTAAACCAAGGAACACAAATGGCACCTGCTGTCCCAGTATGACCATCACAGGAGCTGAACAGGGTGCTGAAGGGTACAAGAAGGAATGACGACTGGGCTAAGAGAGATTCAGTTTCGGGGCAGGGTTTCCAGTCTCTTCCAAGGGGGCTGAGACACCAGAGCTGCTGACCACAGCTTGTTGGCCAGTCTGCAAGTGGCTTGCTGGCACATCCCTGTGCTGCATGCCTGGCTAAGTCCATTGAATCACCTCCTAGGTGTACCTGCATGGCTGCTGTGCCTCTAAAGCATGGCTTTGGCAGGGATTGCTGAGGTGATGGTAATGTGGAGGGTGAGAGTAGTGTGGGGCTGGGTCATGGTTCCTGCTTGCAGCCTGCGAATGGGAAGGGCTCTGCTCTGATGTTCTCCTCTTCAATAGGCCAAGACCTACCGTCTTCTTTGAGTCCCTCAACACAGCCGAAGATGGAAAAGAGAATGAAGATGAGGAATATGACCCGCACTGGCAGGAAGACTACGGTGAAGATGATGATGATGACCTTGATGAAGACAACTTTCTGTTTGATGATGAGTCAGATAACCTTGACTGTGACTCCTACTTTGACGATGATGATGCCTATGACTAGAGGTGGGCTGTCACCCAGCCTGCCAGCCTGGACCTCTGCATCCAGGCTGTCTTGACCAGTTTGTCTTAGTGTCTCTCCTCAAAGATAGTATGGAGCTCTCAGGCAGAATGAGGAGACGTTTTCCTTTGGGGGCTGCTTTCTTAGTGCTTAATATGCAGAACCATCGCTCTGGGCAGATGGGCTGTGTTACTGTGGTCACCTCTCTCAGAAAGACATCTCCTTCCCTTTCTCGTCTCCACTTCTGCCCTAGATACAATCATCTAATTGAGTTTGGAGCTGAACTGTGATTTTTCTAAGTGAGGACTGCTTGCTGCCTGTTGAAAGACTGTTTGGTTTTTTGGACTGCCCTCCCCAAGTGCTGTGTCATGTGTCCTAGCATGACGCTGTCTAATCCAGCCAGTGTCTAGAAATACCATAAAAGCAATGTGTTAACACTCAAGCCAAAGCTTACCATCTGCAGCTGATGGGGTCCCCTCCAGAGTGACAGACATGGCTCAGTGCGTTATTTTTTCTGTTTGTTGTTGAAGTTGTCTTCTCTGCCATAAAGCAGGATGGGCTGCTATCAGCGGCACAAGTTTGCAGGGCTGCGTTTAAGTGTATAAATGTATGAGTGCATGCACACACACATATATATATACACGCGGAGTTTGTTTGGATTACACTTTATCTTTGCAAAAAAATAAAACCCTGAAGAACAAGGGTTGAAAAAAAATCCGTTTATAAAAGAAAGTTTTTTTTTTTTTCCGATCACAAGTCTCCTTGTCGTCTGTCGCAGACACGATATGGGTGCAGAGGGCAAGCAAGACATCTTGGTGTGAGGAGGGTGTGACCTAGATGAGCTTATCCCCTTAGTTAGTTGTGAAATTGGTGAGGGTTTGGGGTCTCACTCAGGAACAGAATGACTGTTCCTCTCTGGGTGGTTCAGGGAACAGCAAGAGTTACGAGGAATGATGGGAAAGAGGGCAGGGTGCCAGACCACACAGAGTGATAGGGCTGTTGTTTGCGGGAGAGATGCACGGCAGGATGCTGTGCATGTGCTTGCATGTTGGTGGAGGTAACATCTGGTACCCAGCAGAAGGCAGATCTATCAGGGCTTGGTGGGGGACAGTTTGGAGGTTTGTGGGACTGGAGATGCAGGGATTTTCTCAGGGCCTAGGGATCGCCTGGGAGGAGTGGGAAGGGTGTAAGGTTGCTAGGAGTTGCTTGGAGATGGGGGTACTTGTGCACTGGAGATCTGCTTTGGTGCCTCTGGAGGCCCTTTGGGGCAGGGGACGTGACGGGCAGATAATGGGAAGAGGACTGAATTCCTCTCCCCCTGCTCCAAGTCCTGCATTGTCAGAGAAGGACCTGGGAGTAGTGGTTGACAGTCGGCTGAATATGAGCCAGCAGTGTGCTCAGGCGGCCAAGAAGGCCAGCAGCATCCTGGCTTGCATTAGAAACAGCGTGGCCAGCAGATCCAGGGAAGTGATTGTCCCCCTGTACTCGGCTCTGGTGAGGCCGCACCTCGAGTACTGCATTCAGTTTTGGGCCCCTCGCTACAAGAAGGACATGGAGGTGCTCGAGCGAGTCCAGAGAAGGGCTATGAAGCTGGTGAGGGGCTTGGAGAACAAGTCTTACGAGGAGCGGCTGAGGGAGCTGGGACTGTTCAGCCTGGAGAAAAGGAGGCTCAGGGGTGACCTTATTGCACTCTACAGGTACCTGAAGGGAGGCTGTAGTGAGGGCGGTTGGTCTATTCTCCCATGTGCCTGGTGACAGGACGAGGGGGAATGGGCTAAAGTTGTGCCAGGGGAGGTTTAGTTTGGATATTAGGAAGAACTTCTTTACTGAACGGGTTGTTAGTCACTGGAATAGGCTGCCCAGAGAAGTGGTTGAGTCACCATCCCTGGAGGTCTTCAAAAGACGTTTAGATGTAGAGCTTAGGGATATGGTTTAGTGGAGGACTTGTTAGCGTTAGGTCAGAGGTTGGACTCGGTGATCTTGGAGGTCTCTTCCAACCTAGACTATTCTGTGATTCTGTGATTCTGTGATTGGGTTCAGCCTCATGAGTCTGTCATGGTGGAAATCTCAGCCCTGCTCCCCCTGTGCAGCAAATGGGGTCCCTGCCCCAGAAGTGAAGCCTATCTGCTCCCTCTCCTGAGGGCTACAGGGAAAGAGATGTGGTGGGGCTGTCAGGCAATCTCGTCTTTGCCTCAGTCTTTACTAGTCAGGACAAGGGGCAATGGGCACAAGCTGGAACGAGGGAGGTTCCCGTGACCATCAGGAAATGCTCCTTCTCTGTGTGGGTGATGGGGCACTGGCACAGGCTGCCCACAGAGGCTGTGGAGTTTCCTCCTTGGGGATTTTCAAAAACTGCCTGGATGGGGTCCTGGGTGGCTCTGTGGGGGGGATGAACAGGACAAGCTGCCCCCGAGAGCTCACTTCCCACCTCAGCCATTCTGTGATTCAGTGCATGGTTCTATTTAGGCTGAGGGTTCGTTTTGGGTTTACCGATAGGGTTTGTGGCTTGTTCCAGACAGAATTAATGTATGGTGTAGGGTTAGGTATAAGGATAGGCTTAGGGTGTGAGTTGGGGTTAGGGTTACAATTAGGATGTGGCTTATGCTTAGCCTTACTGTCATCATTAACCTGGGAGGATTACAGGAGCATTGCTCAAACATTCAGGGATGAAATACGGAAAGCTAAAGGTCAAATAGAATGAAATTTGTCCTGGGATGTCATGGAAAACAAGAGGGTCTTCAGTAGATTGCTGATAAAAGGAAGAACCCTAATTTTAAACCAAAGTCCTAAGCCCTGACCCAAACCTGGGTGGCATCCTCCAAGCACACAGATGAAGGCATACCCATCCCTTGAGGTGTTCGAGGCCAGGCTGGATGGGGCTTTGAGCAACCAGGTCTGGTGGGAGGTGTCCCTGCCCACGGCGGGGGGTTGGAATCAGATGCCCTGTAAGGTCCCTTCCAACCCAAACCATTCCACACTTCTCTGATTCCCTTTAATCTCATGGCACACCCGCAGCCCTGCTGTAGCTGGGGTTGTACAGACAGGCAGACACAGGCCTCTCCTCCTCTTGTTCATCTTCCACCTTTCTCTTCCTTTTTGTACTCTGCTCTGGCCTCCACCTGTGCAGCCTCTGCCCACTCTCCTGCCAGTGGAGGTGGCGGAGGCGCCGCAGGTAGCTCCTCATCAAGGCGGTGCTTGCCGCCAGGCGGTAGAGGACCTCGTGGCTGCAGCACGTGCACTCCTGGCAGTCGGTCCTCACAGACACCAAGGCTGCCCGGACCTTCTCCTGGAAATGACAGCACAGGGGGTACAAAGAAATGAGCAGGAGCCTTGGGGGACCGAGCCCTCTCGGTCTTGGCATCTTCTCCAGAAACTCCAGCCTCACTGCCCTGCCCCAGGCAGAAGGCTGTGCTAAGAAAACCTCAGGTGGGCCCCGTATTTTCTTGCTGGTGGGTTCAACCCCTGCAGGGCAGCGTGTCCCCGTTTCCCCCTCCAAATCTGAGACCTGCCTCTGCCTCCCGGAGAGGTAGGAAAAGACCTGCAGAGGATGCGGAGCACCCTTTGCGTTCTGCTGAGGCTTTTTTTTGGTTTTTATTCCTTGGTTTAAGGGTCTTTGTCCCAAAGCCTTGGCAGTTCCCCATTCCCAGTGGCCCAGCACCACCCTGCCAGTGACCACGCTCACTTACACGTCTCCGCCGTCTCCTGACTTTGTGCCACAGCCAGGACGCAAGCACAACCCCGCAGAAGGGCCACAGGGCTTGGCTGTAGATGTAAAACAGCTCCAGGGACTCCGGCGTTAGCTGCAGCTGAGCGAAGGCAGGACAAAACCAGTGCAGAGGGCAGAGCAGGTGGGGGGGCTGCAGCGCCGTGCCCCCAGGCTCTGGGTCGTGGGGGAGATCATCCCAGCTGAGCCTGCTCCAGGGGGACCGGTCTCCGAAGCCAAAGTCGGCAGAGAGCAGAGGGGCCATGGAAAGCAGGAGGATGGCGGTGAAGGCCGGTCTGAGCATGGCTCTGCTCTTCCGAGGACAAGTCTCCGGACCAGGCCTGGCTGCCACCCTGTGCCCAGGCACGTCCCCGGGGGGTCTGCATGGAAGGAGCATGATGCCATCGTTGGCTTGATGATGTCACTGGCTCAGCGGTGACGTCACAAAAAGCTCTGTGATATCACAGTCTGAGCAGCAGGGTGAGGGTAAGGTGGTGCAGGGTAAGTCCTGGCTGGTGGAGAAATGAGCTTCTCCCGCTGCTGTCTCCTCTGGGGGTCTGTCACCCACCAGGACAGAGGCCCAGGATCTCTGTAACATCCCCAGGGCTCTGTGTGAGGGCGGCAATGCCTTGCTTGGGACCTGATGGAGACGCTGGTCATTAGAGGTCTTGGCGAGCGGCTGAATATCAGGCTGTACCACCTGGTGACGGCTTCTGAGTTATTTAATTCTGTGCTGCTGCAAGGAAGCAGCACAAGCCCCCATTGCGGAGGCTCTGGGGACCGGAGCACCCCATTACCAGCCTGTATCAGGGCAGGAGGGCCCGGAGAGGACACCTCACAGCCTGGCAGCACAGGGATCCCAGGAATATCTGTGAGGAGCCTGTCACAGGGGCGATGGGTGCAGCAGGAGCTGTTTGCAGAGCCGTGCCTTGGGTGCTGCGCTGCAGAGGCAGCAGCTGGAGGGTGCTGTCGCCACAGGAAAGGCGCGTTGTGCCCTGTGCTTGCACAGCTGCTGGGGCTTTGCTTGGGAACGGGGGAAAAACCGTTGCAAAAGCAAAACCAATTTCAAATTTTGGGGTGTTTCTAGTACATCAGAAACAGGCACAGTCCATGAGACTTGTGCATCGGAGGGTCCTGGCTGAGGGCATCCCTTCTTTTGGGGCTGCCCTCAGGCAGGACCATGCCCTTGTTGCGATGCTGCTCTCACTGCTACGACCGGCTCAGCTGTGAGAAGGGCTCCACAGGACCAGGGCAGCTGTCCCTCCGTCACAGCAGTCCCACACAGGGTCCCTGGGACAGATCCTGCTCCTTTTTTTCCTCGGCCCTTCCTCCTCCCCGGGAGCCTCAGGCCAGAGGAGCAGCTGACACCCATCCCCACCAGCCCTCAGCCACCGCCTCTGTGCAAAGCCCAGGTCCCTCCCTGCTAAGGCTCTGCTGGTTGCAAACAAAGGTTTCTCAGGATGTTGTTACTGCCATGTCAGCTCCTTCCTGATCCCTCCGGCATCCTTGGGGGAAATGCAGCTCCTTTCCGTCATCCAAGGTTCACACATCATCGTTGTTTGTTGGACTGGGCCAGCTCTCGCCAGCTTGTTGCCCTGGGTTCAGGTTGTGTTGTGAGGGCAGGGCTCCAGTTTCACCCCGGGCCATGAGCTGGGGCCTGTGTTACACCTTTATATAGATGTCTATAAATTCCTGAAGGGAGGATGCAAGTGAAGACAGAGCCAGGCTCTTTTCAGCAGTGCCCAGTGCCCAGACAAATGGCAATGGGCACAAACAGGAACACAGGAGGTTCCCCCTGACCGTCAGGAAATGCTCCTTCACTGTTCAGGTGATGGGGCACTGACACAGGGTGTCCACAGAGGCTGTGGGGTCTCCTCCTCAGAGGTCTTCAGAACCACCTGGATGTGGCTGTGCTCCCGGGAGCATGCTGATCTCCATGCAGAAGCATTTTCCCTTGGGATCATGCTTGCAGAAGCTGGTGGTCCTGCTCCCCCACGGCTTCTCTGTTGGGACCATCAAGTAGCAGGAACTCACTGGTGGCCGGCCTGTTGCTGGCAGTGATGCTGGTGCTGTTGTGTCCTGATATTTGTTGCCCAGTAGTCTGCAAGTCAGCCTTCTGTGGGTCAGGCCCCTTTGGACACCTCTGGAGCCTGTCTGGAATGTTCTGCCAAGGCCACAGATGCTCATAAACCATGCAGTGCTTCTAGAACATCCTAGAGGTGGTTGTCCAAACACGTTGGCTACTCCAACTGGGCTCAGCCACATGCCAGAGGATCCTGTCTCCTTCAGGTCATGTTCTTGTGTGTATTATGTAAAATAAAGTGGAGAGGGCATGAGATCACCCCTGTGACTCTCACCGAAAGTGTGCACCATCTCCCTCAATTCATTTGCTTATGGAAAGGGCTTTTCCAGCCTTTCTGATCCCATGGTCTCCTCCAGCCATCTGCCCCACTCCTTCCTCCCTTTCTCACTGCCTTCCTCTTTTGCACTCACTGCCCCAAATCTCCCTGTGTCCTGTGGTTCAGGACAGGCATTTATTTCCTTCAGCCCTGCAGAGCTCTCACCTTTCCTACCTGCCCCAAAAGAAGCCAGGCTATTGAGTTGCTTGAGCACGTACAGAGAAGATCAGCGAAGCTGGAGAAGGGACTGGGAAACAAGACACGTGAGGAGCAGCTGAGGGAACTGGGGCTGCTTAGGCTGGAGAAGAGGAGGCTGAGGGGAGCCCTCATCCCTCCCCACAACCACCTGAAAGGAGGGCGTCAGTCTCTTTTCCCAGGTGACAAGTGATAGGACATGAGGCGACGGCTTCAGGTTGTGCCAGGGGAGGTTTAGGTTGCACGTTAGGAAGAATTTCTTCCTGGACACAGTGGTCAAACATGGAATGGGTTGTCCAGGGCAGTGGTGAAGTCCCTGACCCTGGAGGTATTTAAGAAATGTGTGGACATGGCACTAAGGGACATGGTTTAGTGATGGGACGTGGCAGGCCAGGCTGATGGTTGGACTTGGCGATCTTCAAGTCTCTTCCAACCTAGATCATTCTATGATTTTGTGATGTTAAGGCCCTGCAACCAACTCCTCCTGCTCCAGACCCCATATCAAAGACTGTGCCTGGGAGCAGCTGCCGAAGGCCAAGCAGCATGGACAGGCTGAAACGGGCGTTTCTTCTATGGGTCACTGGTGCACAGCAGTGGATAGGCCACGATGGCCACATTGCTCAATTTCTTGATGTTTGATGTCTTTGCCCCTGGCATTCATAGCTGAGATTTTGCTGGGTATCTGTGTGAGCGTGTTAATAAGACGTAAACACCCCACATAATGGGAAGGGGAAATGACTCACTCACATGAACTCCAGGTTAAAAAAGCAAAAAAGAGGAAGACAAATAGCTCGGCAAATCTCATTATTTTTGTTACCTTGGCCTATGTGGTCTCCTTCTGGGCTGATGGAGGTGGTGGCCCTGCAATGTGGCTGCCCATGATTGTCCAGGGATACGTCTCCCTCTGTGGGACATCTCCCAGCCCTAACAATTGCGGGTAGCTGGCATGTCCCATCTTGCTCTGCCACCTGCCACTGTGCTTTCTGCTGTGGCCAGCTCATGCGGGTGGGGGACAAGCCGACTTACCTTACTGTGCAAACAAAGGGGATGAGAGATGCTGCCCAGCAGGATGGGCACAGATCACCCTTGTTGCCCTTGGATGTATACCAGTGCCACCCACCACCGCCCAAGGACTTGCCCTGAATGGTGTGTCCCTGCTTGTGCTCAAAACGCCCCAGGGCTCCCCGCATCCCCTGAAAACCTCCCGTGTGGCCCCTGCCAGGCACAGAGCAATACGTGGTCACACCTGTGACATTCACAGCTGTCTTCACCTGCCAGTGTGAAGGAGGGAGGGAAGAGCAAGGAGGAGGGGAGGGAAGGAGGAAGAGAGAGAGGGAGGGAAGGAGGCTGCATTTGGCAGCTGCCTCCAGAGCGGCTGACCGTCACTGCAGGAGAGGTTCATGATGTCCTCGGCAACTTCCAGCAGCTCTTTGCCCAGCGGCCTGTCCGTCCTGACGACTTTCCCAGATGTGCTTTTCATTCCTGAATTGGTGAGTGCCAGCTTCCTCCCAAAGGGAGGGCAGAAGCTGCTCGTGGGGCACCCAGCACGCTGGGTGCTGCAGGTGGCCCAGGGATGGGTCCTACCAGAAAGTGCATGGTCTGGGAACCAAGCCAGGTCCCTAAGCCATAAGCTTCTGGGGGCAGCCTAAAAGAAAGCCATGAGCCTTAAATGGGGGCTCTAAAACATCCCTTCAGTCTGCAGGGGATTTCTGAGGCACCTCTGAAAACCTTCTGTACTTTGCTGCCTAACAGATTTGCAGGGGTTGCTTGTGGGTTTAAGCTAGATAGCCAAACTGAGCAAATTAATTGGTCGGTGGCTTTGAGCAATGGATGCATGCAGAGGATAAAATGCTCACCCCCTGCTTTGGGGGTGAAAGCTAGGTAGGGTAACAGCAGCAAAAAGCCTCACCGCTGAAGCTGAGAGGTTTCTGGGCTTGAAGTGTAGTGCTGGAGCCAGGCATAGGGGTGAGGGAAAGGTGGACGAGTACATGCCACTTTTTCCCACATTGTAATCTCATTGACTGGGAGAAGATTAGTATTTTAAAGGATTTGGCACGGGTAATTAAAGCTGTTGCTGTGAGCACTGACTGAAAGATGGAAAGTTTAAAGGAGAAACTTTTTCCTGTGTCCTCTGCTCCTGCAGATGAAACCTTGTCTTCTCACGGCAGTTTGAGAGGCTTTTTCCTATGCCTGAGTACTTTCATCCAGCATTGAGTGGTTTGGCTGCGCTCTGTAGGACGGAGTTCAGGTTATTTCATGACAAAAACTTAAACTCTGCCATTTGGGAACAAAGCCTTCCCTGTCCCTCAACCCAGTCCACGTCCCTGGGATTTACAGCATTTACTTTATTTTCTAAGTGATAAGAGACAAGCAAAGAGGAAAGCAGGCATTACTGATGTGTGGAGAAAGGCTTTCCCTCAGCTCACCCAGATATGTTTTGAAGATTGGTCCCCGTGCCCAGGCTCTGATAACAAAGGCCAGGTTTCCTGCAGCTGCATGGAGGAGGATGCCGCCTCTCTGGGGGCTTTCTGGCTGGGCAGACACTGGCTAGGCAGTCCTGGTGTTGAGCATGATGTCCACCCAGGCGTGCTTATGGAACCAGCTGTGCCTTGAGCTGTTTGCTTGCAATTCCTGTCTGCAGGGAGTTTGGTGAGGCAGCTTGCTTAATGAGCCAAAAAGAAATACCCTATCCTGTAGTTTCAGGAAGGTCTGGAAATGTGCATCCTAAAGGCTCGGGCACCACCCAGCAAGGAGGAATGCAGCAGAACAGGGTTTCTCCATCGCTGGGGTGCATGACTCCAAGTCGGGCAGGTGTATTCTCTCTACTGTGTACAAAGGAGGTGGCTCCCTTGAATCACAGCATTCAGGAAAAGGAGAAAGAGCTTCTCAATCCTCAGTGGAATTTGAGGTTATCTGCAGTGGGTTGATATGGTAACTACACAGAAAATAAATCATTTCAAATTCTTGGATAGTTGCTATAATGCCAAAAGGTCCTGCCTACAGCTCAGATGATTGCCACATCTGGCTGTTGATGAAGAGCTATCATTTGTATTCTGTGAGGCTGGGATTAATTCTTGTCATCTATTATATTTGAAGAGCTTTCTGCATATCTGGACAAAATTTAGCAGTTGGGCCTATGAAGAGAAGCTGAAACGATTTGAAAACAGCTTTGTTTGTATTGTAAAAGGCTATTTAAAAGTTAAGTTTTTTATCAGATTGTGGTCTCCAGTGTGCTGTGGATTGTTGCTGAAAGCCTCTGATTTTTATGAGTTCACTGAATGAACAGCAGTGCTATAAAATCAAAATCAGCAGTCAAACAAGTCAAACATGTTTGCTTGCATGAAAAATCATATCCTACAGAAAGGAGACACGGGAAATGAGAAGCCTCATGTCTCACCCTGACTGTGTTGGATTTTAAGGGATCAACTGCAAGTTTTTCTCCAGGATCTTTAGCTGCAATGCACTCAAGCTGTCAACCATACAGGGCCTGGGTTGGTGTTCAGGTGCCAGTTGGTCTTTGGTCATTCCAAGGTGTGTCAAAATAGCAGAACCATTTTCACCCAGATACTTGTAAAGTTACAGTCACATCCTTGATCTAATGTACTGATTTGTATAATGAAATCAGGGAAGTCTCTCCCATAAATCTGGGGTGACATGAATGATGTGTCATTGTCTGAGTACAATAATTCTGGTGCTTCCCTTTGACCTGCAAAAACGCCTCCAAGGAAACAGAAATACCATGACTGGGACAAGTTGGTGTTGGATGCTGGCAAAGGCTGACCATCATATATGCTGGTCATCATATACTGGTCACCAGAATGATATTTCCTCTGGAGATTAACCCACAAAATCAAGAGCAACTGGTGGTGAGGCATGAGTCCCTGTGGCAGCACTGCTCCCTTAGAATCAGATTAATTTAGATTGGAAAAGACCCTTAAGATCATCAAGTCCAACCACCAAGCTAGTAGTACCCAGTCCACCACTAAACCACGTCCCGAAATGCCACGTTCACGTCCCCTCACAGTGCGGGTTCAGCTGAGAGGCACTGCACAGCCTAAACTTTTGCACAGATTCAAGAGCTAAGCGGGCTGATCAGTTGCAGAGAAAAGCTGCTGCGTGCCTTTTAGTGCAGAGACGCTGCCTACAGCTCAGTCACTCCATGGCACTGGACACGACGCTGCCATCTTCTTGTGTAGGAGCCTGCTGGTGGAGAAGAGATGGAGTCAGGATATAGCTGCCCTTGTGTTCCCCAGCACGAGAGTACCTTGCGCAGCCCTGGTGTAGGACGACCCAAATAGCTGGAGCAACAAAGCAAACCCTGCTTCCAAGACAGTGCTCTCAGGAGTGCTTTCACAGAGCTGGGAGCCTCAGCCCTGTTTCCCCTACCACAGAGACTAAAACTGGCTCCATTCACCTCACTTCAACCTGTTCATACTCCTCTCAGGGTAGAGCTTGCACAAGGCGTTCATTAAGGTTGTGGCCTTCACCACGCCATGACTGTGCTGCTTGTGTTGGTGGGCTGGGTTTGGCGCAACGCCTCTCAGGGAGCCACCACGCTGGGTGTGAGGCGAATGTGTCCTGAAAAAAGCTCCCTTCTTACCAAAACCAGCCTTCAGAAATGGCCAGAACCAGCCTGCTCAGCACTCTGAGGCGGTGAATGGCAGTGACTCCTGGAGGCAGGGGTGCGGTGAGGCTCTTTGGGGCCCAGACTGGAGGCAGATGCTCACAGATTTGAGCAGAGGCTGGGAAGAATTTGGAGGCCTCGCTATTGCCGTGTGCAGTGTCTGGCTTTTGGCCCCGTTCTGGATAAGGCAGTCATCCCACAACTCAACCTTTCTCCCACTTGTGCTTGCAGGTCTTTGGGGGCCTTGTCTGGATCCTCATTGCTGCCTCAAAAGTCCCAGACCCCATGGTGCAGGGCTGGGTGATGTTTGTCTCTGTGTTCTGCTTTGTCATGACCGCCACCCTCCTGTTCCTCTACATGTGTGGGGCGCACGGAGGCAGCAGCTCCTGGGTCACTTTGGTAAGTGGTCACAGCAAACCTCAGGGCTGATCCCTTCCTTGCCATCACTGGTAGACAATTGTCCCCTTTTTGTCCCCCTACTGCACTCTGAATCGCAGCCTGGGGCTTGCTTGTTGTGGGTTCCTCTTGTTTTTCCCTTCCCAGCATGCTCCCTCCATGGGAATGACCGTGTGTGATCCCTGTTTCTTAGGATGTCATCTGCCAGGTGACAGCAGCACTGTTCTACCTCAGTGCTGCTGTGTTGGAAGCCTACTTCACCTATGCAATAAGGGGTTTCTTTGCTGCCCCTGAGAGGAGGTCCATCTACCAGGAGAACATTGCTGCTGTGGTGAGTGTCTGCCAAGCAGAAGACTGTGGGGTGGCCCCAAGGGCAAATGTTGATCAGTACCAGCCTTTGGAGGGGGGAGGAGGAAACCAGTCCCATGAATGTCTCCAAATGTGCAAAAGTCAATAGAAATATAATACCTTACAGTGTATTTGCTCAGATCAGGAACTCATGCCATATAATAAAAAATTAACTGGCTGATGTATTTTTCCATTTGTAGGTATTTGCATTCATAGCTACCCTGTTGTATGTGATCCATAAGATATACTCTCTCCGCCGATGGAAATCATCCTAAGTGTCTTTCCTTGCATGTTGTGTCTTGTGGTCATCCCATGAACACAAACGTCCAACGACTGCAGTTTCCAGGCTGGGTTTGGGGTTTGTTTTTTAATATATATACTATAAACAAGCAGCTTTCTGTGGGACTGTGGCAATGAAGACCAAGAGCCTGCCAGAGAAACCTGTATCCTGGTGCAATCTATTTTCTTCATTCTCTTCCGGGTTGGGTACAGCTTGATGTTGGTAATTGGGGCCCAAATAGAAAACATCCAGCTCAAAGCAGCTTTCCCTTACTACGCCCTTATGCCTCCAGGGTTGTTATTGCTATCGGGGGAAGCCTGAACGTCCGGCACTAAGCAGCATGAGTATGAAACCTGGCCATTTTCATTAACATCCACCTGTGTAAGCCTATTTCCCTCCCTGACGCAGCTGAGCCAAAAGGATTTTCTGTGCCGTTTCTGGAAATGCCACCTCTGACTTGTGATGAGGAATGAGTGCGTCTTGTCTCAGGGGCAATATGAATTCTTGCAACCCCCGAAGGGTACTGTCAAATTACAAGGCACAGCCGTAACCCCAGGAACTACCCCTGTCACAAATCCCCCTATGAAACACGACTTAGAAAATGTGCTGTACAGACTGCAGCAGAATTATATGGATAATTAGAAGAATATCTCAGATAAGCAGTGGCAATCAGCTCTTGTCTTTAGTGCATGACTGTTCTCACCTACACTGGCACTGTGTTGCTAATAAAGATGGGTTTCCTGTGATTTTGCAAACAGACAAAGGTCATTGCTGCTAATTTTCCCCTGCAGCTGACACATACGCAGCCCTGTGCGCCCTCAGGAGCACTGCACCACAGCAGGGCAGTGCCCAAGGAGCAGGCACAGACCTGGACATGAATGAAGGGGCTTCTCTGGCAAAGGGAGCCTGTGGGGATGGGGGCTAAATTGACTCAAGTTCATAGAATCATGGAATGGTTTGGGTCAGAACAGACTTTAAAAATCATCTGGTTCCATCCCCCTGCCATGGGCAGGGGCACCTCCCAGCAGACCAGGATGCTCAAAGCCCCATCCAGCCTGGCCTTGAGCACTTCCAGGGAGGGGGCATCTACTACTTCTTTGGGCAACCTGCTACTGAGCCTCACCACCCTCTGAGTAAATACTTTCTTCCTTATATCTAGCCTAAACCTACTCTCTGTCGGTTGAAACCTATTATCCCTTGCCCTAGCAACACAGGCATAAGTTAATCTCAGTGATGATGTTCACCTGAGCATGTAAATTAGTGTTAAGTCAGGTGACTTTATTTAAATCCAGGCCCAAGAAGGGGTGTTTTCACATGTTACAGAGGTGCCTAATATGCAGTGGTACCAAATTATCCCTCCCAGCTTGTGGGGGGGGAAAAAAAGCTTCCATTTTGAGTCTGAAGTTCCTGGGTAATAACGAGGATTGGAGAACTGAGAAGAAGCAGAAGTGGACATAGGGACACCTCTGTTATTTCAGGTCCTAGGCGGAATTTTGAGGGTTGAAGCTTTTTAATTGCAATATGAGGGAAACATTGGATTCTTTATAGTTTATCCTTGCTGAAAACCAGCCTGACCTGTTTTGTTTGCTTTAGTGACAAAAGCAAGCTGATTACAACAGAGGTGGAAAAAGAAACCCCTTTTCATAGCAGGGAGGGAACTCACTGCTGCTGCAGACAATTGCGCTTGGTTCTGGAGGTTTATCTGCACCTGCTGAAACTTGCTTCGACAGCACGTCATCACGGGTGGTGGTGGTGGAGCCCAGATTTGCACTGCCCTGCATGTAGTCACATCAAAACACAAAGATGCCTTTCTTTTTGGGGCGTATTTACAAAAGCGGGCATTCGGGGTCATGCCCTTCACTCTGAGATGCGGTGCCTGTGTCCACCTTCTCCACCCCACACGTGGTCACCATGGCTGCTCCAAACACTGCTGCTCCCCTCACTTTCCAGTCCCTTTGCCCCGTAGCCATCCCATTTACAGCCCATGCCTTGGCACCTGGCCCTGTCCCCTCCCCAGCTCATTCTGCTATCCTGCTCTGTCCGCCGCACACCAGTTCACACCAGTCTGCACCATGTCACCTGCCTGCCCCTTTCCTTCTGGCCCCAGCTGGGCTGCTCCCTCTGAGCAGGAGCAAAACCTTCCTGTAAGCCTGGACTGGAAAAAAACAGTGGGGTGGTGCTGCCATGGGAGCTCCCACCACCCCCAGTACCCAGAGGCTGGGCTGAGGGTGCAGGCCTGGGACTGGGAGGGAGAAACCTGGGCCAAGGCTTTGCCTAGGGAGGGCTGGGCAGAGAGAAAGGCCACCACCAGGTCACGAGCTTCCAAAGGAACTGATTATGAAGCAGTCCTGTGGCTTTGAAACCCTCCCAGTGCGGCCCTGGCTTTAATCCCCTGCAGCCAAATAGCTGACACATGGGACAGCACCAGAGGGAGACACGGCGAGGTGTGGCTTTGCTACACCAGGTTGCTGGATTGCACCTCCTGGGTGAGTTACAGCAACATGCACGTTCCCTGCAAGGAGGAAAGGAGAAAATTAAAATGAAAAAAGCCCTCTGAGATCTCCGTTGCCCTTCACGCCCAGCCCTCCAGTCCTCTCAATACACCCAAGAAGTCCCCGTGTGCCTGGAAGCTGGGCAGCCCAAGGTCACCAGCACATCTCCGTGCTTCTGAAGTGAAAGGTGCTGCCCACAGATCAGCGACTCTCCCAGGGCCTACAGGCATCCTTCTGCCATGTGTGTCCTGGTTCTTATCCCAAAACAGAGCCCTGAGGACAGCACTGGGAACATTGGTCCTGACAAAGGTGGCAGGCTTGGACCTTGTCCAGGGCGTGTCAGGGAAATTACTGTTCACTTCAAATCTGAGAGCACTGAACTTGCCTCCCTGGGTCCTGCGATAGTTGTGCACCAAGTAAGGATGCACAGAGGCTTCACCCCACCCTTGCATTCCCTTTTTCACCTTCTTGCGGCTGAGCAGGGTCTCCAAACCTGATCGGAAGACCAGTAGGACCTGGGAGAAGGATGGTGTTACGCTGTTTGTCCTGTGGAGGCAGGAACCCTGGGGACATTAGCTGTGAGCATTTGCTTCACCCAAAAGCTGCACCAGGCTGCTCTGGACCACATCCAGTTGGGATTTAGAAGTCTGCATGGATGAAGACAAATTCCTATGAAACAATATTCAGGCATTTCTGGACCCCAGTGGGCTAACACCTGATCTCCAGCATCCTCTCCCTCATGGCATATTTCATTTATCCTCCCATCCCTCCCCTTCAAGGATTCTCTTGAAGACAGGCCTAAGGAGCCCATTTGAAATGCCATGAACCAGCCCTTTTTCAGAGCATTTGAAGTTCCACCACGCTTGAAAATACCAGGCCTGTAGCAGCCCTGCAGCCAACACTAACTTTCAGCCAGGAGCGTAACTGGAGTTTCCACCTCTGCTCTTTTCTTCCAGCTTTCTCAGCAAAACAAGGTCTGCAGGCATCTACTTTAGAGATCAGGCAACAACACTCCAGTTAAAGACAAACCAGCCTACCTGGAAGGCAGGTAAAACCACAGCTCCTCTGATGCAAACAAGATTACGGACATATAATTCATTAACCATGTCCAGATCGTTATCTCAGTTGTTCTTGCTTAATTGAAGACTACCTTCTTAACCGTAGTGCTAGCTGTTACCCAAATACCTGCATACGGGCACCTGCGTTACCTTGCCTCCAGGGCCGCAATGAGTTAGGAACACTTCCACATCTGAATTGCAGAATTTGCTTTGTCTGTGGCAAAGATTTAATAAATAATTATGACTGCATGGAAAAGTGCAGGAGTGCCCGATGTTTCTCGTTTTATAGTCAGCTCTATCTGTGAGCGATGCGTGAACTGTGTGCTGGGTACAACATCTGTACAACCAGCTAGATTAACGTGAACAAAGCTGGAAAATGGGAAAGCCACAGAAGGTGACGCCTACGGAGGGATCAAAGCTCCATGTGGGTCTGTGGCAGAACAGACCCTGAAACCAACTACAGGCCGTTACCCACCTCTCATCTTCACACCGATGGCACGGCCCCATCCTGCTCCATGGTCCCCCTCATACTAACAGAATCAAGCATCAAAAGCCCGTTAATTCTGAGGGCAGCGATGGAAATGCCCTTGTTTCAGATTCATGGCAGAGCTCAGCCATGAGTTACTGCCCTGTGTGTTTGAGAAGAGCCCTAAACTTCCTCCAAAGCGGAGGGAAGGCCGCCAACAGGGTTGTCGGGGAATAGTTAATGCAGCCCAGGCATACGTGAGACAATGGGCTCTGATGGGATGTACCAAGGGATGCCAAGGGAGCTGGCAGCTGCCACTGTGAGGATGTTGTGGATGATCTTTGGTCAGTAATGGCAACTAGGAGAAGTGCCCAAAGACCAGAGGAAAACAAGCTGTTAACGTAGGGGCAAGAAGAGCAGTGAGGTGGACTGAAAATGGGCTGAATTGCTGAGCCAACCCAGTCAATAATGGGTCCAGTCCTGTTCAGTATCTCCATTAATTATCTTTATGAAGGGACAGTGTACCCTCAGCAAGATTGCAGACAACACAACTGGGAGTGGTGGGTACACCAGGTGGTTGTGCTGCCATCCAGAAAGACCATACAGAGAAATGCCATGGCCAGCATCATAGAGTGGAAGGCACAGAAGCCAACTGTAGCTTGGGTCACTCTAATACTTTATGATAAAACATATTTTGGGTTCCGTTCCACTGAACTTTTTTCTCTACGCCCAAGACAAAAACATGAAGTTGCCCGTTGCAGTCTATCTTCTGGTGGGATTTGGGTGATGGGTTTCCCAGTCAGAGAGCTGATCTAGCTTCTAGCACCCACCTCTGTGTGCTTTAATTGGAGATCTGCTACACGAAGGGGCTTACTCCATCTCTGATCAGAGGCTGGTGTACATCATGGATTTTCTTTTTCCTTTAATCCCCTGATATCTGTAGCACTTTCTGAGTTCTGGATAGGGCCCAAGACTCTACTGCGCCCAGTACCAAATCAGCAGAGAACAAAACCAAGTCCTATCCCAGCACACATGCAGAGGAGAGTACCATAAAAAAGGCTAGTTTACAGGTTTTGGACTGCAGTTCCAATGCCAGCCGAAACAGGAGATTGTGGGGTCGTGTGAGAAACTAAGTTGTGTTTATGCAGGAGAGAACTAATTCTCTGTATTCAAAGGTAGCTGTGTAGTCGTAACAAGGAGAAATGCTAAGTAGATAGGTGGACAGTAGAAGGTAGGAGGCCTCACTGCTCCAAAATAAGGTGGAAGCTTGAGAAAAACAGGATGAGCAGTGTGAGAACAGTAAAACAAAGATCACAGGTTCTCAAAACATAAGAAAGGGGGAAAAAAAAGCGAAAATGGAGAAATTAAAGGGTTGAAAAAAAAGAAAAACTGTATGTATATGGTACAGAGGAGCATTGAGTAGCTTGTGAACCTGTAGTACTCAGCCAATGAGGAAAGGGGAGGTGATTAGGCATCAGGTAGTAGGGAATAAAAGGTGATTTGTTTAATATAACGTGCTCCTAATTGGCAGGAAGCCCACCATTGCAATCACAAATAAAATAGCTTCATAGAAGATCCTGTCTGAAGAAAATTTGAGATTTTTCTCACAGTTGCTTGTCCTCAGATACTTCGGCTCTGCTTCAATTGGGGAACTCTCCTACTTGCATGACCAGTCTCTGCATAGATCCCGTTGTTGCCCACCATCGCCTTGACCGCCTCCTCTAAGCCACATACCTTCTACCTTCTGATTTCAGTTGCCCCACCACTCTGAGCAAGCCTATGGAGAGAGATGGAGCGCATACCGACTCTGGCTACTGCTGCTTGCTTCAAGGTCTCCCATACTCCAGCATTTTGCAAATAAGACACTAACCCACACCAAACTCATTCTGAGGATTCTTTATTGCTTCCACAATCTCATATTTTCAGTAGTTTCCCAAGGGTTTGTGAAGGAAACTCCAGGATCTATTCATGACACATCACCTTCAGGAATCAAGTAAATGCATGCTTGAAGTAAAAGTCATGTCCACTGGCTGTTTCCTCCCGAATGTCCTTAGCTGGACAGTGGTGGCAAGAGTTGTGGGAAAGCAAACAGTGTTACTGAATGGTAGCCATGGGAGCAGCAACAGGAATGGTCTGAGACCTACCGGTGCCCTCCTCTGAAATGTAAGCTTAGACAACCCACCCATTTGGGCTGGACTTTCATAGCTGCATCTCTGAGCAGCAGGGAAAGATGTGCTGTATCTTTCACCATACTCTCTGCCTGACATTTGTCCATGGTGATTTCTTCATTCCCTGAGCTTTTTTCACCTCGCTCCACTCCAACTTAGTGTCTGGAACATCATCTTCGGGCTCAGGATCCTCACGGACGGTCCCCTCAGGCAGCGCCACAACGATGGGCAGTGGGCCCTGCTCCTCCCGGAACTCCACAACGTAGAGGTTCTTCTGGTTTGCTAACTGTTGGTGAGTCTCCTGGGGGCAGACAAGGAGCAGGAAAGAAAACAGATGATTAAAAGAAGTCTCAGGCTAATAAACATTAGAGGAAAGGCTGTTTTGTTTCCTGCTTCTGACTGATCCTAGTTTAAATAATCTCTAAGACAACTTCAGGAGCAATGATGCACAATATTGGTTTACTTGAGGCCAAGCTCTACAGGGTGTATGGGGTAGAAAAAAACAACATTTATTAATAAACATTTTCAACGGTGCATAAATAAAGGACTCATTATGCCCATCCTTATGGTTTTCAAATGAGATAATAAGCAGCAGGGATACCGGTAGCTAGATTGCTGATATACCAGCATTACAATGTCATCCTAGAGGAACTTGCTTCCGGAAAGGAGCTGGTCAGAAGAGGTGCATCCTGCTAATGAGAATGCGCATTGGCATGTTCGTATCGTGCACTACATGTTTTATATCTCTGTATAAATTCTACTTTGACAACAGTGAAGTCAGTGAAGTGCTTGTTACTGCCCTGACAGGTAGTTTCAGCTAATACAATCATATGAATTCACCGTTATCTTCAATACTACCCTTTCCTTGCAAACAAACTTTAACACTCAGATTTTATAGAATAAAAATTTACTGGGAACAGGAGATTTTTCACACTCAGGGCAGCAGAGAAAATATTATCAATTACACATCTCCCAGATCGATGATCTTTGCAGCAGGCCCTTCTTCTGTTTTTTCTGTGGAAGACTTCTCAGAGACAAAGCATAGAAAACGTATGATAGAAATCTTCAAGTCTGGGTATCCTCTCACACTGATGAGCATCTGTAACCATCTCAGTAGGCAAAGAACATGGTCAGCCTTTTACTTTAGCCCTTCTGAGGCTAAACTAAAAAGCTGGCTAGAACAGGGTGACAAATTTGACAGCTATAGCTCTGCAGTGGAATACTGGGACCGTAAGCAGCAAAATCCCCACTTCTACAAAGACTCTACAACCAAAGAGATAACCAGGAATTTACGAAGGACCAACTTATCCTAAGGCTGGTGTTCAGAGGAAGTCAGATGAAATGCCACATGCCGGATCTCTCCATCAGCTACAGACAGGGCTCAGACAGAAACATCTCCACTGTGATCATTAACTTTCAGGAAACGAGACCACCTCCCTGATTTACTTCAGATATCTTAATTATACTAGAGACTGAAGCAGCTGTGACATTCAACCCTTTGGCAATGGAAACTTAGTATGCAGACAAACAAGCATCAGCAACCTAAGCAAGGCCACAATTTCCTCTGCCCATGCTTATTCCAATGCCACCAAAAATACCACAAATGAAACCCAGAAATTCAGATGTGTCCTGGAGGCACTTGGCTGTGGAATGCTCCTGACCGGACAACTTCATACAACTGCACAAGAATTACTTACATGCTGATTTTGTTTGCTCTTGGGAAGAGTACTTTGTTTTAAGCCTAGAATATAAAATGCTTGACTGCAAACTATTACAATATAAATCCCATTCTGTCCTCTGATCTAATGAACAGAACGACTGAGAGCGTAATCTACCTGTTGTGTCAGTCCTTTGAAGAGAGCTCTGGTAATGTTAATCAAGTTTTTGGATCCAGTAACCTTAGCATACATGTCTTCAATGCCAATTAGTTTGCAGATGGTGATAATAGCTCGGTGGCAACGAAGACCATAACCTGGAGGAAAAAAAGTAAAATTAACATTATGTGATTATCTGTGAACATGTGACTAAGCTTAGGAAAAACAGAGAACTAAGACCTTCTCTTAGTTATGTTTGTTACCTATTATACTAGGACACATAAATATACCTTAACAATGATAAAACCATTCTGGAAAGACCATTCTTCCCAATCTTTGCAGGCATGCTAAAATAAAGATCATGTTCTTTTTGCCCTAAATATATTCCACTTAACATATTGCAAAACTGAACAAAAGTGTCACCACCTATACACTCAAAATATAAAAACTGCATCCTCAAGAACTGTTTAATACCACAGGTTTGGGTATTATTTTTTAGAAGTGCCACTGGCAGTTTTAGAAGAGTCTTCTGCAAACAGACAACTTTCCCACCACCCCCAGGAACATTCACCAAACAAAGGTAATTTCTTTCTCCCACTTAGCAGATAAAGAACACTTTAGTACTTCCCAAAACCGAGAAAAAAATCTGCAGAGAAGCAAGGCAAGAAAGTTACTTAAAAGCGTATTAAAATGAATCCATCACAAGGGTTGAGGATCTAAACGGATTCCCACCAAGACTGTCTCTTCTAAGAAGCAATACCTGCAATAGTTCACAACTGCTTCCTTTGCGATTCCAACTGGACAAGCGCTGGATGACAGCTTTGCTAAGTCCTAATGACGGCAAACCTGACTTTAAAGTCCTGGTTCACGTCTACAATATGGATTTAAACTGGTTTCCAACCGTGAAGTCACAGCTCAAGACAACCAGCATGCTTCACTCACAAATTACAAAACCCAGTAACAGTGACAACTTGGATGTGTAGGTGAGTGGGAGGGAGAGGCAAACATACCCCCAGACCCACAAACACAACAGAGCTTTGCGTCTCCTTCGCATCCATCTCCAGTTGAGAGTGTTATATTAGCTCAAATGTATAATTGTAGTGCATTAGCATTAACTGCAAATGCTTTCTTACACTTGCCAGACTTTAATGAAGGGGTTATTTATTGAGGCATCCAATTCCGTTCTCTTGTTCCCCAAGAGACTGGTTTCATGTGGCCTAGCTCTATTAATCTTCATAAATCGCTTTATGATAGTTCTAATGTATTTTACTTAGAAGCTGAAAAGCCAGGTTATTGATCAATCCACTCTGCAGAACAGTTTTGCTGTGGAGTAAATGAGGAAAAAAAAAATTGATTCCAGTGCTGCATGTTTTACTGCACCAATATTGCCTTTTTTTCTTTTAACCCGTAATCGGAAGAGAAATCATAACCATCCAAAGCCATTTGTTCTGCCTTTTGAGAAAACACCATTTTCTGTGCTACAATACAAAGTCAAGTTTTCGACACAATTACACGTCAATGATCTCTGAAAGGCCGTTTGTCAAAGCTTCATTTTCAGTGACTTAAAGCATTTTCCTTCTGGTGTTTTGCATCGTTGCTTTTCTCCCACCTCGATTCAATCAGGTTTCTGCAGATTGTTAATGCATGAAACTCAGAAGGCAGTGAATTAGTCCATCAGTCACTGAACAAAAATTATTCCAAACGCAAAAGCAAAAGGTTCCAACTGAAAACCCCAACTGTGGAAACAAGAAAAAAAGTTGTGCTCTGACATTTTTTAACTCGCCTCTGGCACTCCAGCTGCGTTACTGTGGTTTAATTCAGTGAGGCCTACGTAAGAGAATAAGGTCATTTAGACACAACAAGTTTTCTCACACTGATTTTTCATGCGAAGGTTATCAAGAAAAGCATTTAAAATGCAGTGCTCCTAACTAATACGAGCTGTTATAGACAATCAAGCTTTTCTTGGTAGCCATTAACATGAGTTAGTGAGAACGAGAATACCCACTTTAAATCCACACTAAGGGACTACTCCAAGTTAAGCTCACATTGAGATGTTCGTATTATAGAACTCTTAACTCGGATTTTCACTTGTTTAACATCATCTTCACTATGTGATGAGGCATTTCTCCATTTAGCAGGAATTAGGAATAAAGTAAGGGATATTAAGTATAACAGCGACTTTATCTTTTCTCTGAAAACATTGGGCTTTGTAGTTATCGTTTGTTGAGATTGCTGCCTGTGTCCTAAGTAGAGGAACAAGAATAAACTGAATATAACAACTTGCCAGCGGAAATTGCACAAAGCAAGAGGTTTCAGCATACGTAACTATACAGCTGTAACGTCATCAGCAAGTAGAAGGAATCTTACAGAAGATGGTCTAATGTGAAAACTACGAATAACTATTTTTTTTCAGACATTAACTACAGCTACAGGATATCAGTGCTGGGCTTCAAAACCCTCAGAGGTGCACTGACAGGCTGAGGGAGTTGGGGTTGTTCAGCCTGAAGAAGAGAAGGCTCCAGGGAGATGCTATAGCAGCCTTCCAGTACCTAAAGGGGGCCTGCAGGAAAGCTGGGGAGGAACTCTTCATCAGGGCATGTAGTGATGGGACAAGTGGTAATGGCTTTAAACTAAAAGATGGTAGACTTAGATTAGACATTGGGAAGAAATTCTTTACTATCAGGGTGGTGAGGCACTGGAACAGGTTGCGCAGAGAAACTGTGGATGTCCCATCCCTGGAGGTGCTCGAGGCCAGGCTAGATGGGGCTTTGGGCAACCTGGTGTGGTGGGAGGGGTCCCTGCCCAAGGCAGGGGGGTTGGAATTAAATACAATCTTTAAGGTTGCTTCCAACCCAAACCATTCTAATTCTACAATACTATGAAATTACTTATTTTACAACCTTGAGAGCTCCTTAAACACAAAAAGAAATGCAGAAATGCAAATAAGACAGTCTGACTCTACCTGTTGACTTGTAAAGATTTTTTGAAGCTTGTGCTATCACATTACTGTCACACTGATTAAAGAACCCTCAGCCCAGAACTAAAATAGTGTCATCTAATAAAAATTGTTGAAGGTTCATAGCACTTTTAGATGCTTTCAAAATACATAACTCTGAACATTATCATCTTCTCACATTACTAATGTGACAGTGCAGAACAATAATACCAGATACGCAAAAATCAAAGGGTATGTCCAAAGTGTCAGTGCTTCAGCTTGCTCAAAAGGCTACAGAATTGATGAATTAAGTAGGTGAACACAATGACAGCATTCTGACTGGAAAATTATGCTGGTTCTGACTTATTATGAGTTAATCATTAAATGATCTTGCCATTTAGGTCTCATCATAATGAATCTGAAGTGATTTACAAACAACTAGCTATGTAGTTGAATTTGTTTGCTGTTGTATATTAAAATTAGAAGACCAATTAAGGGCACTCAGCAGCAAGCTACATCTGTTTTCTATGACATAGCTGCTTTATCCATCCTGAAAGCAAAGGTAGGTTAAGTAAGACCGATGAAACCTTTGTACATAAAGATTTAACTCAAATATTCATGCAAAGAAATGACCTTGTACTGCCATTACAGGTCTTCGAAACAGAAATAACCTAGAAGGTAAATTGGGTCATGCTGAAAACTGCAGTCCATTAGAAGTAGGCTAACCTTTAGCTCCCCAAACTATTTCATGTAAGACTTCTTATATTGCAGTCCTGAAAAACATGACTTAAAAGCTTAAAAGGCTGCTCTGGATGCATCTCCATCATTGTCAACGGCTGGCCAGGCATACATTGCAACAGCATTGAAGGTGAGGAAAGGATTAGTAGAGAGTAAGCAACATCTCTTCAAAAGGTCAGCATTCAGCTGACCTATCAGCTAAGTATCAGCTATGAAAAGCTATCAGACACAACACACAACACGGAGAGACAATATATGGTGACCCGTGCATCTCTTTTGACCAAAGCTTTTAGGGGGGTGCAGCCATGGCCCTCTCTCAATTTCCTGTCCGATAATACAGCAGAACTTCCCCAGATAAAATCTGCACTGTTGCAGTCAGGTTTCATTTTTTGGGAGGACAAGCAATAGCAAGGACAGAAACCTGTCTGTGGGCAAGTACACCTTCCTCATCTCTACATATTATAAATCATGTTACAGTATATTGCTTAGGGAAGCCTTGACGGAGGTGCCCATCTTCCCTTGTGCAGAACTGTTGACACCAGACATGCTGAGTTGCCATGCTTCACAACTGTTGACAGACATTTACTACCACTGTAGACTGAAAGCATGTTTATTTTTTAACTTCAAAGAGAAGCAGGAAGGGTGAAAGCAAGCCATGGTAAGAGCTCACACCCGTACTGGTATGAGGGAGAAACCCTGATGCACAAAAAGCCACGCAGTCAACAGCAGGTATTTTTAATGAAAACCAATCGGTCATCTTCACCATTTAATACATGGTAGACTAGCACCAAATGATACATCTCTGAAGAAAATAAACACTGCACCAAGTTTAAATTCATGAAATAAGTACCTGTCAGCAATTAATAGAACTTCTGAATTTCCAAGTAGTTTTAATTACCTTTGTTTTGCTTCTTCATGCGGATGGTTGTTCTTTTAAATTTCACAGTAATGTCATGGTAAACTGGAGGGGGCAGAAAAGAAAAGCATTAGTTAAATTCTTCCCTCCAGAGTAGCTTTGGCTCAGCACACATAAGGAGTATCTTTCTTTTTTAGAACTGTGAAGAGGTAGGTAGTTTTCCTCTCCTGAGTTCTTTGAAAAGGAGCGTTTATCTAGGTAAAGTTCTGTAGTAGGTTAGGAATGTTTACACATCTGTGAATACTTCATTATTGCATACAAAAACAAGCTACACTGGAAAAATATGAAGGGTTCACATGCCTCCAATGATCCACATTCCACTAGCAATGTAATTTAACCCTTTTTTAGATTTTTCTAATAATTCAGCTTTTAATCTAAGATCTCCCCCACAGACTTCGGTTTTCTTAGTATTTCTATACAGAAATTTGCCATTCTGGTCTTGCTGCTTCTCTTTGCTTCAAAAGGAACCCAGAACTCATTTGCTCTGGTGGTTGTTGTTGTACACATCTGATTCAATGAGTTGGTCTCTGCACAGATTTCTTGCAGTACAGTCAGGACGGCTCAGAGAAGACCTCTACGTTGAGCAGAATGGAAAGCATGGCGGAAACACTACCAGTCTCTAATCAACCCCCCAGCCTATTAGAGTGAAATATTAATGGTCACGGAATAGACTCAAAAGGATAACTACAGTTCTTATTTGTAAGATGAAGTTTGATTATACTGAGATTTTATTTATGCAGTGACTTGGTTAAATACGTGTCACTGACTTTCACAATTTTTCCAGAAGGTAACTATTTGGTATACTAGTACCACATCTGACATCAGACGGATCTGCATGTTATTAAATTGGATTAGCAAAAAGCTACTATGGAACACACCATGGACACCTCGAGCTCACATCCTCCTCCTGGGCTTGCTACTACTGCTACACCTTTTTAAAAAGCCTGAAATAATATGCATTAAGTAACCAAATTTTAAATGTGGTGGAGGCAGGAGAATAGAAGGGAGATAAATCTCTCAACTTAATATTTTCATCTTAACAACACTTTTCATTATGTACCTTCCTACAGCTTTTGATACAAACCTGAGTGAAAGAAAAGAGCAAACTGAGTATTCATTGCAGGTAACTCTCATTTATTTTACACAGGGATTGGCAGACTGTGTACTGCTGTCTAGTTATTCTGGGGCTAAGATTTCATACAACATGCTAAAGAAACAAAATAATGCACAAAGAGTAATAATATAATGCATCAAACCAGAAATGTTTTAGTTAATATCTTTTTACACTCTACAACTAGTTGCAGCCAGTTCTTATTAGTGTATTCAGTGCTTGTTGAAAGTTAGAGTCAAAAAAAATCATACTACTTACTTGTGTGGTTCTGATACTGCTCTATATAATGTAAGCTGCGTATTGCTTTGTTCTTGGCCTAGCAAATAAAAATAAGAAAACAGTTTATCCTTGAACCTTTCTGCAAAGTACTTGAAATGCATTATTGTTCAGTTAACTAGATAGAAAAAAAAAAGCAAGAAAGAAAACCTAGGAAGCAGGTTTGTCTCATTTAATCCTTTTACTTTACAGAAATGAAAATGTTCTATTTAAAGAACTGTTTTCTCCTAGTAGATTGAACATTTCAAAAGATTACTCAGTATAGTAATGACTTTAACTGTGTATTTTAGCATTGCTACTTTGGTAGCTTAGCTGAGCATTAAAGCAAACTAGATTAATGTAAATGGATAAATAATATTTTCAAGTCTAAAGGAACCTTAATAAGGTCATAATGCATGTGGAAGAGAAAAATTCCTACATGCTAGCTGTGTAAGCAGATTGCACGCTGTGCAGGTAATGGAAACAAACAAGCAAAGAGGGATAGAAGAGGGAGTAGGAAGAAAAAGTGTATATTAACAGAATGTCAGTGCAGGACGACCTCATTATACGTATCAAGATGGATAAATCACATATGTGGACTTATTTAAGATTGCTTAAAACAAATGTCAGTACAAATTATTTTGTACTTGCTTTTAATCAACATACTTTTCGTAAAGCATTCATCCTGTCACCTGCTTTCCCCAATGCAAAACCTGAAAGACAGAAAAAAGTCATTTTATTACTGAGAAATACACTAGGCAGCAGCCTGAGAAAGCAGAGGGGAAAAAAAAAAAGACAAATAAGGCTTGAGTTAACTCTTTTTTGTACTTGTTCTATGCTTGTTCCAAACAACACATAAAGGTGGCTGCTTCATCTAACAGGGTCTTCTGCTTAAAAGGAAAGAAGGGAAGGAAGAAAAAAGGCAATCTGACAGACATATCAAGTACGTCTATACAAATGGCAGCTCCAACTCCAAGAAGCAAAGGAGACTGGGTTTATATTAGTAAAACAGAGAATATAAGACAGGTTTTACAAACAGAAGAGCACATTTGTAAAAAGTACATGCCTAAAGAACAAAGGAAAAAACAGACTGTCAGTTTCCAAACTGCTACCTGATCTTCTCTGGACACTCAGACGTACTCATATTTACTAGCTGAACTGTGGTAGTGATGGTGATGAAGAGCTTTCACAGCAGTCTGAGTATCTGCAGGCAGCTCAGAATGGGGCATCAACTGACCATACGGAACAAGTAAGAGAATGTGAGAGCCATTCTTTTTTTTTTTTTTTTTAAACACTGTGGTCCAACAGTGTCAAGACAGCTTGAGTTAAAATCATTTTATTTCCAATCAGTGGGTTTAGCTTCTTTTTGGTCTTTTAATGTTTCTGTTGTGTCAGCAGGGGCTGTGTGGTTCCATGTGTCACAGAGTCTAATCCAAAATAAGGATCCATATACTGAGTTCTCAATCACTTTCTAACTCCTGCACAAGAAAAGGCGATACTCTTATACACACAGAGCTCATCGGTAATGTATTAATGTTGTAAAATCACACAATAGATCAGAAAATTAAAAAAAGAAACCGCCTGGGCAACTTTGATTCGATCATTCGACACATACAGTAAGCTTTTAATGACATGTTAATGCTCATGAAAAAAACTTTTCAAAGAAAAGGTAGGCAGAACTTTTCAGAGCAACATGTTCTGCTCGAGAGCCACACCTTCCTCTACACACACATTCCTTTTTTCCCCCTCCAAAGAGCAGTTAAGGTCTGCTTGAGAAGCACATCTGGACTTCAGTCTTTCAAACAGATGAAGTTGTACAAAACCACCTAACTGGAAATACGGCCGTCTTAATAAAGCTCTCACATCCCATCAGAGAGATCTCGTGAGCTCATAATAAAAGGAGATTATTACATCCAGGAGGTAGATGCTCTAAATATGTATTGAAAAGTTGTTTTTTTTTTTTTACTTCATATAACAATGCAAATGCAGTTTCCTATACTCTGTCACCAATACATCTCGTATTCCTACCTCTTGATAGAGTATCTGCTAGCCCTTAGAAATTTCAGAAAAGTGACAAGAGAAAATACCAGCATGTTACAAAATGTCTCCCCTTGCTTTAACAATGTTATATTGCTTAGTGTTATATATTCAGTACTGTGCCACATATAAAGGCCTAGCTGTGCGACTTCATTGAAGTACTAATATGTACTTGTCACCCTCGCCTGGCCTTGTGTAACTGAACTCATGAAAGAAATGTACGTACCGTGTACAACATGAGTCATAAAAACGGCAGAAACAAGGCGGCAGGAGGTCAGCACTGTTAACGTGCAGCCATATCACTAGCACAAAGAACGTATGTATTACAAACATCAGTGTAACAATTTCTCAGGCTTAAGAGATGATGTACAATAAATGATTTTGTAAGAAATAAAAGGCCAAGCCGCCCTGCACCTTGGATTTATTCCATATGTACTACACAAGATCCAAACACATTGACCCTGTCCATCCAAGAGATGTATTAGAAGGACCTCAAAGGCACACAAATGTTTATGCAAATTTCAGTTTTGTTTTCTTTCAGTTGCCTTTTTAATAAAAAACCTGTAAAGTTTATAAAGTTTGTAACCATAACACACAAGCTACTTCAGCCTTCTCTATACTGTGTTTCCCCATAAACAGCGATCACTGACTCAGCTAAACCAAGGGGGATTTTTTTTTTTCTTGCAACACTTTATTTTGTAGTGCACCCCTTAAGAAGTAGCAGTAGAGTGGAATTCTTGCTCTCATTTTGTAAAGACCAATTCTGACCAACTCAAAGGCTCTTCTGGCCAAGATTGTTAAGCACTTCACTTGAGGAAAAGAATTAGGATTACTTATTAGAGCATTTTCCAAACTTCTAGGGAGAGGAACAAGGCACAATAATGCTGGTTCTCAGTCATCCATGTCTTTGTTGTGAGTGATCTTACTATATATGAAGCAGTACCACGGTATCAGATGGGACCCCCTTGGAAGGGCTAATTGATCCAATTTCTATGCTGCACTGAGATGGTTTGGTTGCTTCTAGAGATAGCTTGGTCAAAGCTACTGTGCAGTAGAATCATGCTTAAATAGTTCTATCACAAGGAGCACAAAACCAAACTGAATCCCTCTGACCAGTATTCTTTCTAGCCTGTGCTGAGAAAGAAAAGAAAAAGGGTCTCTGTTCACAGCTTGTATTATTAGGTCTTTCATAATATCGCATTTCTTTTGATTTTCCCAATTCCTTTATGCAGCAGACAGCATTTCTATGCTTAGACTTCAATTGCTTGCTGAACAGACCTTTATAAAGAATCATAATGGAAAAGCCTACAAACGGGTCAAGCTGCAGATCGCTGAAGTTACTATGAGAATGGATACAAAGGTCTCTGAGTATTCTATTTCCTCAGAAGTATAAATATCATTTTTTCTAGGAAGCCCTTAATATATTTTTTGGGGGAAGGGAAGGGGGGATGGAGCGGGGTTAGGGATTAACTTCAATAAATTAAGAAAGCTTCCTGAGGAGGCTGAGTAAGAATGCAACTTCTGATTTAACAGCTTAATTACAAGTTTCTGAATCAAGATAGTCCATGCTAGCTGAGACTACCAGTAAACAAGCCCTTACTTTGTAACTAAAAGCAGTAATACTTGCAAGGAATTCTCTTGAGGTCTAAGGAGGAAAAAAAAAAATCAGCTACTTGAATATTAATTCTAGTTAGAAAATGTACAACCAGGAAAACATACAACCTGCATGGTCACTGCAAAGTGGTCACTGTTACAGCAAATGAAAATAAAACCCTGTACTGGGTCTGGCTGGGACGTTAACTTTCCCTGCAGCAGCCCATACAGTGCTGCGCTCTGCACTTGGAGCTAGAACAGCAGTGGTATCACACCAGTGTTGTGTCTGCTGCTGAGAAGTGCTGGCACAGCATCAGGACTCTCTCTGACCCTCCTAGGGGGTGGGCAAAAAGTGAGAAAGAAACATCACCAGGGCAGCTGACCTAAACCAACCAAAGGGATATTCCATACCATCTGATGTCACACTCAGCAATAAAAGGTGAAAAAAGGAAGAAGAGGGGAGGGGTGGGCTCTCGTTGTGAAAACGTCTGTCCTCCTCCCGAACACCGGCTACGTGCGTTGAGGCCCTGCTTCAAGGACGTGGTCAAGCATCGCTCATTTGTGGGAAGTAGAGAGTAATTTCTTTCCTCTGCACTTCCACATAGCCTTTACTTGTTTTGTTTAGTTATTCCCTTTCCCCCTCCCTCTTCCCCTTTCCCTTTTTCCCTTTAGTTGAATTGTTTAATTAATAATAATATTTCCTTAATTATATATATATATATATATATATATG